>NC_079438.1:47014327-47614327 GCF_903798145.1 Danio aesculapii
GGCCCTTGTGAACTCCTTCTTAAGAAGGCGGAAGGCTGCGGCTGCTTCTTTGGTCCACTCCAGTCCTTTGGGTTACCCTTGAGGAGATTAGTGAGAGGTGATGTAATCCTGCTGTAGTCCTTGATAAACCGTCTATAAAAGTTAGCAAACCCAAGAAACCTCTGGAGCTCCTTAATGGAAGTGGGTTCTGACCAGGATAGAACAGCCTCAATTTTCTTCCCATCCATACGTATACCGGTTTGGTCAATGATGTATCCCAAGAAATGAATCGACTTCTGGTGGATATGAGCATTTCTCCGCTTTGAGGTAGAGGTGATGTTCTCTCAATGTGTGTAGGACCTCCGCAACGTGTTGGCGATGTTCGGCCTCACTCCGGGAGTAAATGAGGATGTCATCTATGTACACTATTACAAAGTGGTGAAGAAACTCCCGGAGGACTTCATGAATGAAGTTTTGGAATACGGAGGGGGCGTTGACCAGACCGTAAGGCATGACCTCATATTCATAGTGGCCAGTAGGGGTCACGAATGCTGTCTTCCATTGGTCCCCCTCACGTATTCTTATCAGATTATACGCGCTGCGGAGGTCCAATTTAGTGAAGACTTTAGCTTCTCGGAGCTGTTCCAAAGCGGCTGGTACCAGAGGAAGGGGATATCGGTATTTTACTGTACCGTTATTTAGGACCCTGTAGTCGATGCATGGACGCAGCCCTCCGTCCTTCTTGGCCACAAAGAAGAAGCTTGAGGCGGCTGGTGATTTTGAGTGACGTATGTACCCCTGACTCAGAGCCTCCCTTATGTAATCTTCCATTGCCTGATTCTCTGGAAGCGAGAGCGGGTAGATCCTACCTCTTGGCAACTGGGCATCTGGAACTAGGTCGATCGCGCAGTCCCATGGCCGATGCGGCGGTAGCTGGGAAGCTCTCTTGGGGCAGAAGACATCATGAAAGGAGCTGTACTCCTTAGGAATGTGGATAGACTGCTTCTCAGGAGGACTCTCGACCGATGTTGTAAACAAAGAAATGGGGTTCCGACCTTGAAGAGGGAGATTTGGAAAACAGGTAGGTGTACATCCAGATCCCCATTTCTTTATCTCTCCTGTGCCCCAAGAGATGATGGGATCGTGCTTCACCAGCCACGGGCGCCCTAGAATGATGTCCATATTTGCACCCTCCAGAACCAGAAATTGAATCCTCTCTTGATGTAACAACCCCACTTGAAGAAGGATGTCTTCGCATTGTCGATGGATACGGGTCGAAGATCGAGTGCACTGGGTTATCGGTTGTATCTGGTATATATGCGAGGACGCCTCAGTACGTAGGTGGAGTTGACGACAGAGGGATTGGGAGATGAAGTTCCCTGCTGACCCGGAGTCGATGAGGGCTGTGACAAGGAGAGAAATAGAGGCAGTAGTTATTTGTACGGTGGTAGTAAGTGGTTTACATTGTTCAATATTCGTACTGAATACACTCACTGAAGTCCGAATGGGACGAAGGGGACACTCCATACGGGTGTGTCCACTGACACCGCAGTATAGACACAGACCCCGGGTCAGCCTCCTCTGTCGTTCCGCTGATGTCAGTCTTCCAGACTCTATTATCATGGGTTCTGGTTCTGGAGAGGCTGTTGACTCAGGCGATTGGAGGAGTGCAGACGAGGGGGTGATGGTGTCCTGTTGATAG
Organism: Danio aesculapii; assembly: GCF_903798145.1. Taxonomy (NCBI): domain Eukaryota; kingdom Metazoa; phylum Chordata; class Actinopteri; order Cypriniformes; family Danionidae; genus Danio; species Danio aesculapii. The sequence continues at coordinate 47,016,009 of NC_079438.1, forward strand.
GAACGGAGACGATCGGAACATCGGAGAGAATGTTGGATGAATCTCTCCAGACCCATAGTATCATCTAATGTGGCCAGCTGGATTCGGAGAGTGGGTTCCAAGCCGAGCCGGTACGTGGTCAACAACGATCTCTCATTCCATCCACTTGCAGCTGCCAGAGTGCGAAACCGGAGAGCATATTCCTGTGTAGATAGAGTACCTTGCTTTAGATGATACAGCTGCTCTCCAGCGGCTACTTCCCCATCAGAACGTCCAAACACCTCTTTGAAATACTCCGTGAAGGTAGTGATGGAATTCATGACCGGCCCGGCTTGGTTCCAGATCGTCTCAGCCCATTTAAGTGCAGGCCCAGAGAGTAGTGATACGATTGTAGGCGATCTTTGACTTATCTGTGGGATATAGAGAAGGTTGCATTTCGAATATGAGGGAACATTGTAACAGAAAACCATTGCACTCCCCCGCTCCGCCTGAGTAGGGCGCTGGTCGGGCCATGGGACTGGAAGGAAGGGCCGAAGAAGAAACTGTGGAGGCGGAAGTGCTCGGTGCTGGTGGTGCGTTGGAAAGTGGAGCTGGTGGCTGTAGAATCCGCTTCAACTGGTCCACCAGCTCTTGAAAGTGATCGGGGGTGCTCATGTTGTCGTCGTTATTGGTCCGGGCTTCTGTTATGAAGCGGACAGGAGACAGAGGTAAGGAAACGTTAGGGTGTTTATTAAATGACAATAAGGAGCACATGAAGGATAGCCAGGAGGATCAGGAATGATGTTGGGGTCTTTTCCTCCGTGGCTGGGTAACAGGAATACACGAGGATGGACAGCACACACCAGATACAGCTGACAGAGGATGACACAGACTTGGAAGGACTGGAAGACAGGACGATTCGGGTGGACCAGGAAGACTAGGAGGAATACAAAGAGAACAGGTAAGTAAAGCGTTTGTTTTAGCTGAGGATGACTACGCTGAGTGGTCGCTCAGTTGTCCGCTTTCGTCGAGACGAGCCCGGACAATGAGCGACTGGAGTGCTGTGCTTTTATCTGGTGCTCGTGAATGTGATGCAGCTGTGTGCTCATTAGAAGTCAGGTGATGGTGATCTTCGTGAGTGGGGGTCGTGAGAGCCTGACCAATCCATGACAGTGTGCATGTGTGTGTGTAATATTTTTAAGAACATTTCAGAAACTGTGATATTTATATTTTACTAAACTTCAGAAATGGTAATAATGAGTGTTATTTTATCATTCAATTTGGTCCCAGTTGAGATTTTATTTAAATAAACTGATATAAATATTTAGCTATCCATCCATCCTTCCATCCATCCATCCATCCATCCATCCATAAATAAACTGATATAAATATTTAGCCAAAATTAATTTAATCCATTTGAATCTTTCCCGTGATCTCCTTTAGCCTTTTATGTATATAATGTGTATTCATTCATTCATCCATCCATCATTTATTTTCTCTTCTTGTTTTCTTTGCAAATGTTTAAAAGAAAATAGGGAAAGCCTTTCACTATGTCTGCCATTTCGACTATGTATGTATTTTTCACTTAAATGAAAAATATATATTTAAAAAAATAATAAAAAAGACAACAAACCTTATACAATCTGGCAACCTTTCATATATTATTTTGAAAGACAACTTCTACAGGAAATAGTTACATTGAAGAGTATTAGACTAATTTAGAATAAAACAGGTCAGAAGGTCAGTATTTTGTCATTTAATTTTTTATATTTTATTTTATTTTCTATTACTATTGACTTATTCTATTTGTCTATTATTATTATTTTTGTTTTTATTTATTGTTTGTATATTGTATCTTTTAATTGTTGTGTAAATGTTTGTTAGTTGAAATTTGCAAGTCATTGTGTTTGAATGTTTAAAAAACAATAAATAAAATTATAAAAAAAAAAAAATTAAATAAATATATTAATTAATTAAATAATTAAATAAAAAATTAAAATTAAAAAAATGTAAAAAATAAATGAAAATAAAATAAAATGAAATAAAATAAATTTAGCATGGACTTAAATTGCTAAATAATACCGTTTTTACAATCACACAGTTGTTATTGCATGTTCTCCCCGTGTTTGTGTGGGTTTCCTCCGTGCACCGGTTTTCCCCACATTCCAAAGACATGCTCTATAGGTGAATTGGGTAAACTAAATTGGCTGTAGTGTATGAGTGTGAATGGATGTTTCCCAGTACTGGGTTGTAGCTGGAAGGGCATCCGTTGTGTAAAACATATGCTGGATAAGTTGGCGGTTCATTCGGTTGTGGCGACCCCAGATTAATAAAGGGACTAAAGCCGAAGGAAAATGAATGACGTCTCACTCTCCGTATCAGATAATTTCCCCCCACATCTCTGTTAAAGCATCTCCATAATTCCCACTTTTTATTATGTACAGGCTGGAAACAGTGCAAAAGTGGGTCAACAAGGCACTTTGAGATATGTACCCTACTTCCACAAACCAACAACAAATCACCTCATCCATTTCTGCAGAGAGCCTGCCCCAAATAAATCAATGAGATTACAACATGTTGCATTTCCGCTTACATATCATGAGATCACTGGGTAGGGGATGATTACTGTTCAGATGATGCTCTTTTAATGCATGTCTAATGTTTAAAATATGCACTGCTTTGAGCTATGAATGTAACTAGACATTAGAGCTGCATTCGTTCTGTTTATTCACTCTAATATAGACAGTAGTGGTATTTCTTAATGCATCTTGAATGTAATGTAAAGCTGTGGTACTTACGTAGAGAGTGCCACTCGTCCTGACGGATGGTCTTGGTGATGTTATAAGAGAGATCCTTGGGTATTGTGGCCGAAGAGTAGTGGTACTTGATGTAGGAGCATCTCGCAATGGACCCTGAGTGTATAGAGGAGGAAATTAATGTTAGGTAAAACATTAACCACAAACAATGTAAGCCAGCAATTAACTATGTTCATAATAGTTTTAATATTGTCTGCTGATAAACAGACGATGCCATCAGTGAGCTTTGTGTTGACAAGAAAAGCAACAATGATGCATGTGTTGATTACAATTCAGAGGGGAAAAAAAATTGATCTCACAATTCTGTTTGTATCACACACTTGATTTTTTTCATTATTCACAGAGTTCACAGCCTACTAGTCTATCTTTACTTATTGCAATTATGAGTTTACAACTAATAATTTTAAGTTTAGTGCTTGGAATTTTAAGTTTGAATCTAATAGTTTTATGTTTAGTGCTCAGTATTTTAAGTTTAAATCTAATAATGCTGAGTTTAGTGCTCACAATTTTAAGTTTTTACACCTCATAATTCTGAGTTTACTTTAAGTTTGACTCTCAGTTTAAGTTAGAAGTTTGTTTCGTTTAAGTCTGAATCTCAGAATTTTGTCGACTGCTCTCAATTCTAAGCTTAAAAGTAATAATTTTGAGTTTAGTGTTTGCAAATTTGACTTTACTGTTTGTAATTTTAAGTTTTGAAACTTCTAATTTTGAGATTAGTGCTTGCAATTTTAAGTTTACACCTCATAATTCTGAATTTACTGCTCTCAAATTTTATTTTAAATGTAAACCTTTTGAGTTTACTGCTCGCAATTTCAGTATAATCTAATCATTTTGAGTTTAGAGCTTATAATTTTAGGTTTAAATCAAATTTTTTATGTTTAGTGCTTGCAATTTTAAGTTTGAATCTAATGATTTTAAGGTTTAGTACTCGCAATTTTAAGTTTAAATCTTATAATTTAGAGTTTAGTGCCCGCAATTTTAAGTTTGAATCTAGTAATTTTAAGTTTAGTGCTCACAATTTTAAGTTTAAATCTAATAATGCTGAGTTAATGCTCAGAATTTTAAGTTTTAATCTCATAATTTTAGGTTTAGTGCTCGCAATTTTAGTTTAAATCTAAAAATGTTGAGATTAGTGCTCGCAAATTTGTTTAAATCTCCTAACTAATTTCAGTGCTCGCAATTTTAAGTTTAAATCCTATAACTTATAAACTTCAATACATTAGCTCTCAGACTGTATCGTACATTTCTAAGTTTACGAATGTTACATTTGACATCTCTTGAGTTTAAATCACAGCTTTTAATTTACATATATCTTTTATATCTTGCAATTCTGAATTCATAGCTTGTAATAACTTTAAAGCTCAAAATGCTGAATTGCAGCACACAATTCTGAGTTGTAACTCACAGTTCTGAATTCATTGGAATTCTAACTGCACATCCCACACTGAGAAAATGCATACAGTTCTCATTTGAATTTCTTGTTGAATTTATTTAAATTTATCTTGTTTACATTTTACAATTCTGACTTTACATTCTGTGATTTCTGGTTTAGTTTGCAATTCAGCTCACATTTCTAACAATAATAGATTTTATTTTACAACAAATGTTAAAAAAAATCTGATTTAATTCAATGTATATAATTTGTTGTTCTCTTTATAATTGTTTATGAAATTCACCAGCAATTCCTGAGTAAGTACAGTAGATCAAGTACAGTAGATATTTTCATTTTCATTATGCTGTATTTAGCATACAAATCTTCACACATTTGATCTCTTTTCTCTCTCCCTCCATTGCTCTTCCTTTTTGAGAAAGCAGATCTAATTTTGTTTTGAGCATCCCAGGAGGCTTTTTCAACATTTACAAAGTTGTGCGATGTTTCTCTTTTGTTCCTAATCAAACGGTGCTTTCCTGTAGCTTGTGTCACACATTTGGAAATCCCTCTTGGTTTTTCCTCTGTGTATTTCCAGGATTTCTGGTCGACTCGTACAAGCGAATCTCTCAAGCTTTGGCAATGAAATATGTCTTGTCCTGTCTGAAATGATTTTATTTGGGAGCTGTGAAGCATCTTTCATGAGCGATATATATACGGCCTTTAGAAAGAGACGAGAAGACGTTGTGTTCCTGTGTCTTCAGACTTGCTCTGATCATCAGTGAAAAAGGCCTGACAAAGATAATGATACGAATTTCTGTATCCTAACGCCACACGCAAGCAATCATTCCAGCTCGCGCTATTGTCCAGATATCATTTCCTGTTGATTATGGAAGTCTGCAGATAGAAAATGGCAGCTTGTATCATCCAGAAAGGAGAATTATAGTCCCGTTGCTCGATTCGCTCCTCCATTATCTTATTCTTCCAGGAACCGCAAGACTAGCTAAAATCTATGTTGTCTTACCAGGGGAAGTTCTGGTGACATATTGATTAGCGAATCATTACTGTCACAAGATAAAAATGGATGTGCCTGCACAGGATCTACTAGATGTAAGGAAATATCTAAAAAAAATAAAAGTAATAATAATAATGGTAAAGTCAGAATTGAAGTCAAAATTATTTGCTCTTCTGTGATTTTTAGTCTTTTTCAAATATTTCCCAAGTGATATTTAACAGAGCATGGACATTTTTCATAGTATTTCCTATAATATTTTAAATTCACGCTAATTTCTTTTAGTTTGTCTTTAATTAAAGCAGTTTTTTTATTTTTAAAAACATTTAGGGTCAATGTTATCAGCCCCTTTAAGAAATATATATATTTCGGTTGCCTACAGAAAAAATAACTGTCATGCAATGACTTGCCTAATTATCCTAAGTTGCCTAGTTAACGTAACTTAGTTAAGTCTTTAAATTGTACTTTAAGCTGAATCATAACATCTTAATAAGTAGTAAAATGTTATGTACTGGCATCATGGCAAAGACAAAATAAATTTGCAATTAGAAACTAGTTATTACAACTATTACTTTTAAAAATGTGTTTAAAATATATTTTAAAGAATTCAAATTTCACAGAGGGGCTAATCATTTTGACTTCAACCGTATATATAATGAACACTGTTTTTGTAAATAAAAAATGATTGGTCTGTTTACATGTATGTGTAATAGTGATTGTAACAGACACTTATTATTTGTATTAACTATAAACAATAGTTAATAAAAATAGTTAACAACATACATAGTGTTCATTGTAATATATTCATTGATGTAGTCAAATTAGAAAAGAACATTATGTTCTTGTAGATATTCAGTTCATTTTTATTTCTATAGCGCTTTTACAATGTAGTTTGTTAAAGCAGCTTAACAAGTACTAGTGAATTGAAACTGAAACCGTGTCAGTCCAGTTTTTAGAGTTAAAGTTTAATGTAGTTCAGTGTGGTTTAATTTTCACTGCTGAAAGTCTAAACACTAAAGTCAATCCAGCGATGTGCAGCTCCCAAACTAAGTAAGCCAGTGGTGGCAGTGGCAAGGAACAAAACTTTACCAATTAAGGTTGACTAATTAAATTATATTCTATGAAATTCAACACCCATCAAGATTTATGTTTTATTATATAAGTTATTACATATAGTTATAACACAATGAATGAATGAATTATGAATTATAATGTAATGATTCTTCTAACTAAAATGAGTAACTGACTTATGTTGATGTTGATTTAAAATTATAGTCATAAGTACTATTATTGCTTACTGCAAATACTTAATTTGAGAAGCTTGGAAACTTATTTATTGTGAAATATTTTATGAAAACGAATCTAATGCTTTTCCCAGTTCTGGGTTGCAGCTGGAAGAGCATCCACTGCGTAAAACATATGATATGCTGGAATAGTTGCCGGTTAATAAGGCACTAAGCCAAAGCAAAATGAATGAATGAAGAAATGAATGAATCTAATGCTGCATCATTACTTTGAACCTAAATGTGACACATGCTGTTCAGTTGAAAAATTTTTAACATGAGTAATAGTCTGTAGTTTATAGTAAAAATATAATAGCTTTGATTTCTTTAGTTTTTGCCAAGATAACAGTACATAACATTTTAATATTAATTAGGTTAACTAGGCAAGTCATTGGACAAGAGTAGTTTGTTCTGTAGCCAGGGAGCTTATAATACTGACCTTGGCAGTTTTTAAACATATTCATTTTATTCCAGCTAAACTAAAAGAAATAATACATTTTCCAGAAGTAGAATATTAACAAAAATACTATGAGAAAATGTCCTTGCTCTGTTGTGAAATATTTGAATTGAGTTGAGATTTTACAGCAGGGCTAATAATTGTTTCTTAAACAGTATTTTCTATGCCATGGTGTTAACGCTTCTAAGGCACATCAATTTATAATGGTGTACTTTCAGTTCTCTCTGCATAATAAGCTCACCTAGAAGATTTAAAACTCAAAACAAAAGTGCACAATTTGACCATGGCTTACTCTGGGTTTAATAAGCAACTCCTCCAGCATCTCTCATTACACAGGCTTTGTAAGACAGATTGTTTTTGGCCCTGTTTGTCCCCGCGGAGCCGAAGCTGATCGGGTCAGTGACCGACTGTAAACCAAAACCATCTTTCTTCCGGGTTGACCAGACAGCGCTGTTCCTCCATATAGATTTTCTGATGGCCAGCGAGACCCGGGAGAGTTGAATAGATTTTAAATACGACGAAGAAAAGCTGAAGGCAGGTCTAAAAGTGTCACCGGGAGCACAGCACTTACTTTAGTTCAGAAGTGTGATTTAAATACAGAGCGGCTCGCTTTCTTTTGAGGACTCTTGAGCTTTCATCTGTCTTTATGCATTTAACATTATATTCTATATGTCGAAGTGTTTTTATGTGGCTTAACTGGCATAAAAACACTGTTTACAGAACAATCTGTGTTAATGGTGCCAAGTAGTCAATGTAAGGTTATTTGGCTTCCCCTGACGCCACGGCTGTTCACTCAGAGACTGTTTTCTTGATCTTTTTTTGACTGAGAGATTTTTTTCATGTTTTTAATAATTCTCTGACAGCCTGTGTGAATTTATTTATTCCATTACTTGGTCATCAAAGAGCATTTGCTCATTCTTTCTGTTTGTGTGTTGGGAACGTCAATCATTTCCCAACTCAAATAATCATTCAAATGCGTTATTATTGAAGACAAGTCAATTATTGAATATATGCTTCAAAAAGTGGCTTCAAAGGGAACTTTTAAGCCTTTAAACTTCTGTTAAAATGCCTTACAATGTTTAAATAGTTTTTTTTTACAAAGGCAAACTTGCATATAAAAAGTTTATCAATTTAAAAAATGTATTATCTTATTTATTTAAATTGTTTAGTCCAAATAGGGCCCTGGTGGATACTATACAGTTATTAGTTCTCCTGTGAAATTTTATATCTCTTTTAAATATTTCCCCAGTGATGTTTAACAAAGCAATTATATTTGTTCTTCTGGAGAAAAGTCTATTTCTTTTAGTCTGTTTGGGTAAAAAAGCATTTAATTATTATCATTTTTTAAAATTTGATACAGAACAAACAACTGTTGTCCGATATCTTGCCCAGTTAACCTACTTAAGCCTTTACATTATTATTTATTAACTCTGGATACTTAAATATCTCCTTCAGAGGCTACACAATGAAACAAATAGTTGATTTATCCATATTCAAGAGTGTTTCTTTTGGCGATAATTAGTAGCTACTTTGCAACTGCATGAAGGATTGGGTATGAAATAATAAGACTTTGGATTGTTTATAATATATATATTATTTTGTGATACAGAAAGTATTTTACAACAAGAAAGCTACCTTTTACATGTATCAGAAACAAGTATTTTATTATTATTTTATTAGTGTGTTGATGTAAACAAATGCATATTTTTAATTATTATCATTTAAATAGTTATTTTATTATGTTTTAGTTTATTTATTTTATTTTAGTGCTATAAAAATGTTTTGCACAGAAAGCTACAGAAAAGTGTTGTTAATTTGTTTGTTAGTTCGTTTATTCATCATTTATGAATTTGTTGTTATGCTTTGGAGATTTAAAAAATAGTTTACACAAAAAAGACACATTTGATTTAATTTTGTAATAGAAACACAGAAATGACCTTTTACAAGCATCAGAAACAAGTATTTTATTATTATTTTAGTAGTGTGTTGATGGAACCCATTTTGCCAAAGAAAGACACCTCTATTTATATATTTTTATTTTATATATTTTATTTTAGTGCTATAAAGATATTTTGCACAGAAAGCTACAGAACAGTGTTTTTTTTATTATTCATTTATTTGTTAGTTTGTTCATTCACTTTCATTGCACTTTAAGCTGAATACTAGTATCTTGCAAAATAAGTAGGACGGTCATCATGGCAAAGACAAAAAGAAATTAATTATTTCATGTTTAAAATGTGTTGACATTTTTTCTCTTTGAAACAGCACTTGAGAAATCATTTTAAAAGAATAAAAATTCCACAGGATATTTAAATCTCTCATAATGTATTTAAAATCTGTGTAAGATTTTCGCATTTCTGTTAAATCTTCACAGATTATTTTACAAAAAGCATTTTTGACACAAAAGGTGCTCCACACATACCTGGCCCAAAATGACCCAAACATGAAACGTGGAGGATTGTAAAACCTTTTAAAATCATATCATCATGCAGTATAGCCATGATGTTTTAAACTAATTTTAAATGATATGTTTTATTGTGTTGTTTCTCTAATTATGGTTTAATGTAAATTTGTATTTGTTTGGTTGTGGTATTGGTGTCTATTGCTATGGTTTAGTGTAAATTTATCCTTTTTAGGTTTTGGTATTTGATTCTGTTGTTTTATTTGAATGTAAATTAGGTTTATTTATTTATTTTATTGGTTTCTTGATAATTTGATGTATATTTGTCAGTTTCTTTGTTGGATCCCATGAAGAACAGCCACAACGTTGGTAGTGGCTAATGGGGATCTAAACAAACACATAAATAAACAAACTTTAATCTACACAATCATAATATAAACGCTATAATAAAGGTATCAATGTTAGTTCATAAATATATTCATTCATTCATTTTCTTTTGGCTTAGTCCCTTTATTCAGGGGTTGCCACAGCAGAATGAACCGCCAACTTATCCAGCATACAGTATGTTTTTACGCAGCGGATGCCCTTCCAGCTGCAACCCAGTTCTGGGAAACATCCATATACACTCATAGACACACATACACTACGGATAATTCACCTATAGTGTATGTCTTTGGATGTGGGGGAAACCGGAGCACCTAGTGGAAACCCACGCCAACACGGGGAGAACATGCAAACTCCACACAGAACCAGCAAACCTTCTTTATGTGACACGACAGTGTTAACCATTGAGCCACCGTGTCGCCCCACTACCATAACATAACTGCTTTAATAAAGGTATTAATGTTGATTTAAATATATATATATATTGTATATGCACAAACTATGCAGCTCTCCTCTTGATTTGATTCTTGTACAGTTTTACAAAGACTCAGCAGTGGCTTTATTTCTTGTGCTCCGTCTGCTTTTCTGCTCATTGTACTAATCTAAAGAGTGCAGACTGGGATTTGGCAGACTGGAAGACTCTTTCACTTATTTATGAATCTCCAGCCTGCATGTCTCGCTTTGCTTTGACTATCACAGAGTGAGAAAGGACATTTTATATATATTTTTTTTTTTTTTCCTGAAGGGCGAATTTGATTTGATTTTTCCTCTCTGCAAGCAATATTTTTAGCTGTTTACCTCAGGATTAATCACTGCCATTATCCGCAGCTAATGTGTCTGCTCAGCCCAATTTCTAACTAAATAAATAAATGCCTTTTAAATAATCCATTTGCGACAAATTTCACACATTTCCAAACAAGTGCGAAGGTGCCGTCACCAAAAAATCACCCTTGAATATAGTTGAATTTGCTCTGGATCTTCAGCAATTGCTATTGTTTTTTTTTTTGGTCAATAATTCACAATTCATTGCTTTTTTTTTTTTCTTCACTCCATCCAATTCTTGCCTCCTAATGAGCAAAAGCTTTCTAAGAAAAAAACCTGTGATTCGCAATATCGACAGCGGCTGCTCATCTCGAGGAAGGACCACATGTCAATATGGTAACAGATTACAAATACTGTACAAAAGGCTGGATTCTGACTTGACCTAATCGATAATATGTGTCCAGTGTCCTCATTACATGTAATCTAGATCAATATTGTGCTTTTTCCATAAGATCACTTCAACTTCCTCTTCGCTTTGCAAAATATACCAGTCTGAAAGTGGCATGGAGATTGCTTTAATGCATTCATTTTGAGGTCATGTAGGAGAAGTTGTTATTATGCAGCTTATTTTAATTTAATAGCAATCACCTTTGGGCCATAATTATCACAAATGCATATTTAATAACTCTGGATACTTAAATATCTCCTTCAGAGGCTACACAAAGAAACAAATTGTTGATTTATACATATTCAAGAGTGTTTGTTTTGCCGATAATAACTAGCTACTTAGCAACTGCATGAAGGATTGGGCATGAAATTATTTTATGTGAGACTTTGGATTATTTCTGTAGTTCCTTTTTATGTAGCAGTCTATATCTGCAGTAAAATGTTTTATTTTGTGATACAGAATGTATTTCAGCCAGCCTGATCTCACGAGAAAACGTAAGTATTTTACGTTTTGTCAGTTTAGTGGCTAATTCGTATGAATTCGTACGAGTTCATTCATACGAAATTGTACGATTTTAAAAAGGAGGCGTGGCACCTAATCCCACCCCTAAACCCAACCGTCATTAGGGGATCAGCAAATCATACCAAAATGTACGAATTAGATCATACGAATTCATACGAATTAGCCACTAAATCAAAAAGTTACGAATTGCCGTGATATTGTGTTGATTTCAGCACAAGAAAGCTACCTTTTACAAGTATCAGAAACAAGTATTTTATTATCATTGTATTAGTGTGTTGATAATTTTACCAAAGAAAGATTCTATTTTCATTCATTTTTCTTTGGCTTAGTTCCAGGATATGTTTTACGCAGCAGAATTTTTTTTTATTTTATTTATTTTTTATTTATTTTTTATTTCTGTAACTATTTGACCACAGAGAGCCACCTCGGAAACAAGTTCTCCAGAGATCTGTGCCATAAATTGACATAAAAATCTGACATAACTCAAACCGCACATTCCCATAACATCCAGGCCAATGCTAGAATGACTTAAATAATACTCTTTATGAAAGGTTAAACCTCCCGAGAGTCTAAATGTTTAATACGCAGCAAAAAGCGTCATATTAGAATGGCGTGGATTAATCCTGATCTCTCTGTCAACTGCTTTATAAATGCGCTCTGCTGTGGCTGTTTCTGAAGCAGTAATGCTGTTTTGGAGGTTTGATGATGATCAGATGATGCTTTTATTTATTTGCATAATCATAAACTCATTTGATGAGCGCATAAAACACTCACAGACTGATCGGATGCTTCTGTCTCGTCATGAAGACTTTATGATTTTTAATGATGCACTAAATAAATTTGTCATACAGAAAGATGATCTCTTTGTGCAGGATAAAATTCATTTATCATATATATATATATATATATATATATATATATATATATATATATATATATATATATATATATATATATATATATGTATATGTGCAGATGTTTATGTTTTTATGTGCAAAGGCAATTTATGCAGAGCAAATGAATAAAAAATTATGCAAAAGTGTGAATTTGGGGGAATTTTGTATTTTCAGTGTAGTAAATCTGAAAGAAATTAAATTGTAATAAATATTTTTTTATTTTGTATTAAAAGGACGCTATTTAAGGAATATTAGAAGAACATTAAATATTTAAGAGAAGCATTTATTTACGTATTTAATAACTTGCTTCTCATATATCATATTCCACATAGATTCACTGCATTTATTCATATATATATATATATATATATATATATATATATATATATATATTCTTCAAAAATTATTTTATATATTAAGACATCTAATAGCTATATATATTTTATTTATAATATTTATTTATTAGATTTTTTTATGTTATTTTAAGAATTGTATATTTATTTAATAAGATTCCAAATGAACAAATGCACCAATTTATTTGAGCAATCAAACTTTTTTTTAATTAATTTGCACAGCTCTTTTTACATTAAATATTCCTCCAAAGCAGTTTTACTAATAATATTTCAATATAAACAGCAAGAAAAAGTGATGAACAAAACAGTCAAAAAGATAAATAATTATGAATATTTTTTAATTTGTTTAATAAATAATTGTTACTAAATTGCAAATAAACAAATGCACCAATTTATTTGAGCAATCAAACTTTTTATAAATAATTAGCACAGCTCTTTTAACTTGAAATATTCTTCCAAAGCAGTTATACTAATAATATTGCAATATAAACAGCAAGAAAAGATGAACAAAACTAATAAATAATAAACATAATAAATAAATAATTATAAATATTTATCATTTTCTTACATAAATAATAAAAAAAAATTATTCAGTCTTAATTGCAAGAAATTGGAATGAAGGAATGAAATAAAATAAAATAAACTGACAGATTGACTGCTGTGCTTCACATGCAGACCTTTGTGACATAGCAAACAGTGAAGAGCTTTAACAGCTTTATCAAAGCTGAACACTAACAGTCCCCGAGCGAGCGGCGTTCACATCCTCTGACTCACACACTGTGACCCAATCTAATTCTAAACGTGCCTTCATGCTGCTCTCGGCCCTCATGATGAACATAAAGATTCAGCCACATGCATATGGACATCAGTGATCCTGTCATCACACAATCTGCTTTTCTCGTTCTCTTTTGGCCCCGGGGCCCCACAGATGACATAATGCATGTGTGGCTCCATCACTTCCTATTTAGGATTGTGGCTTCAGTGCTGACGGCTGTGTTGTGCATATGCTTTCATGTTTTTGGTGAAACTCAGCGATGGATAAATGTGGATGCGTATAATTGAATAAAGTTTTATAATATTCCTCAACAGAATTTTTTTAATAAGCACTGAATGTAATGCATAATAAAATGTCATGCATAATAAACTATAGAGATGGCATTTTGTGTTCACTAGGCAGCAAATAAATAAATCTTTTTGCCATTTTATAACTGCTGGTCATAGATTAATCTGCTGATAGAATATGAAGGCCATCATGAATTCAATTCAGTTCATCTTTATTTCTATAGCGCTTTTACAATGTAGATTGTGTCAAAGCAGCTCAACATAGAAGTTTTAGTAGATTGAAATTGAAATGTAACTCTGAAAATTGCACTGTCGGTTTCAATGTAGTTCAGTTCAGTGTGGTTTAATTTTATTTTGTATTAACTTCCTTTCTGTAAACACCTTTTTATTTAGTTAATTAGTCTTTCAAAATTAAAAGCTGACCAGTTCCCATTCTCATAGTGCACAAAAAACACCTAAAACTTTATAGTGCACTATTGACCTGATTTGTCCATTTTTTTCCCACCATCAGAGACACTTCATCCCCGCTCCAGGTAACCCATCTCTGTGTGTTCTCCTCCAGACCTGCATGTCTCAGTCAGAGACGGGCTGCTGGAGCTCCAGATGGTGCAGTACGTGTCCTGCCCTCATTATTTGCTGACCCAGATTGCGGTCCTTCCCTCCCCGAACCCAAGCCAGGCAGGATTATAAGCAATATCCTCCAGTTAAGTGCACTAGCTGGTTGTTAGAGGGGGTTGTGGATGTTATAACAGTGGCGGATTCACTGACCCGGCTGATATGTTTCACTGTCTTCATAATTACCACAGTGTTTGTGCAGGTACTGTAGATCAGTTTATGGCTGCGGGGGAACGAGAGCGATAAATTGTGAAGTGAAATTAATTCAGAGATGCTTCATGTAGCTGCTGAGCTCCACACAATGATGAATGTAACGTGTGGTTCATTTCGCCAGTGCGAAGATATCATCAAGGTTCTCAGTTAAAGGGGCAGATGATGCAAAACGTGAACATTTGATTATTGTTTAGTCATCATAGAGTCATATTTATGTTCTTGGATCAATGTATTGTTTTTTGTTTAACTGAAGAGAGAAATTCATACAAGATTTTATCATCTTTGCAGTAAATTTTCGGACTTCAGGTTAGGCATGTAAGTGCGAAGACACACTTGAAGTGAGCTCCCGAGCATTTTGTCTTTCAATATATCTGCCTGGCTGCTTGAATCTTTAAACACACTCCGTGGTTGCTTTTTTGAATTGTACATCAGACGTATAGTTTGGATGGATTTATGGTGTCTGAAAGGCAGAGAAAACTTAAGTGGTCTGCAGCAGCAATGGAGTCATGGTGGTAGGCTGCCGCTGGACCTGGAAAATCTCAGTGCCAGTCTGATCTCTGAGCTAACTACTATCGCAGTACAGGTGATAGCAGCAATGGGGTATATTATATGCACACAGACTTTTAATTTTCAGCCAGACAGCCCAAGGGCTTCCGGTGAATTGCCTTTCAATTACAAAATTGTCATGTTTAAGATCTGATTTCTTTAAAAATCAGCGATCTTCACTGCCTGTTAGATATGCGATATGAAGTGGGTCTCAGATCGGACAAGAAGCACTGCATTAAATACCATTTCCCCCTGCCATGTCTTTAAAATATGACCGTTTATTTTACCCCAGTATTTTCAATGGAATTTCTGCGCTAGCCTGTTGCTACTGATGGCACGAGTACTTACAGTGCTTAAGTGTTTTTTCACTTGAACAACTAAATGAATGCTTAAGTCTATTTAACTGAATGTATTGTAATTACATTACAACATCGATGCTGCAAAAACAACCTTGTGAAATTAAAAATAGTCTCATTAAACGTTCACCGGAAGGTTATTGTTGACTTTAAAACTCTAGCTGTGCATAGAGCCTATTGACTCTGCTCTTGTTCCAGTTGTTGCGTCTTTTGAGACTTTTAAATCGAACATTTAAGGTTGACATATTGACAAACTTGATCAGCACATGAACGGTTACAGCAACCACATTGTAGCACTGGAACAGACGGGGACGAAGTTGAATTGAGCTAATAAAGTACTCACCGAGAAAGTCAATTTTCTCTTTTAGATTAATTTGGTTTATTTTAATTTCTGTAAGTAACTGATTAAGTAACTAAACTGTTTGTATAAGTATGCTTTATTGTCTGTTTAATTAATGCAGTGTAAAAAAAGATGTGGCAACAAATGTTTTATGCTGCTTCAGCTTATTTTAAATAAGTTTATCAGGTTTCAACTAATTGTTTTAGGTTATACCAAGTTTAACTTGATATTTTTAGTCAGTTTGACTGATGTAAGTCGAGATGATGGGAAAATTTCAATAGATTCAACAAAAAAATGAAGAAAGCAAGAACTAATGCAAGAATTAATGCATATATTAGACTATGTTATAATAGAGTGACCTACTGTCTTAAAAATGCTGGGTTAATTAAATGCAAACTAAATATGCACTAACCCAAACATTGAATTAAATTTGGTCCTAATAATTTAATAAAAAAAAAACTTAACTTAGCAGTTGGGTTAGTCCCTATTACACCCAGAATTGGGTTGAAATATTCAAACAGCTTTTAGAGTGTATAGCAAATGATCATGGATCAAATTCACCTCTTTGAAGTGCATGTGATACTTTTCTGCACTCTGTTAGCCGTGTTTAGATTAAATTAGTTACTATTTTAATTAGTAAAACTATTTAACATATTGGCGAAACAAATGTTTACTTATATGAATTCATACAATTTAATTCAAATAAATACATACAATGTTTAAAAAGAGGCGTGACCCCAAATCTCGCCGCTACACCCAAGCACCATTGGGGGATAATTCATTCATCAAATAAGATCGTACAAATGTATACAAATTCACTAATAAATCAAAATGTTGCACACTGCTGTGAGATTGTGTTGTAGAATATATTGTTAGCCATTTATCTGCAAGTTTTTGTAAATACACTCTAAAAAATGCTTAGTTGTTGAAACCCAACATTGGCTCAAATATGGACAAATCCAACATTAGGTTAATTTTTACAATGAAATAAATTACATTTATTTAACCCAATGGTTGGGTTTTTCTTTATTTGACCCAACTTTGGGTTACAACAACCCAGAATTTTTTAGATTGTACAATTCTGATATGCCAATGGACATTTTGTGCCTGACAGATACCACAGATCACAACAAATAATTTTGATATTGAGATGTACCTCAACATAGCAATGTATTGTTCCACCCCTAAAATGAATCATCTGACACTCTTTGACAAATAAGCTGATGCTGCAATGTTTTTTGACCTTGGATAAATTTAAACTTATTTTTTCGGAAACACATTCATATTGAGTGCATGATTATCTCCTCCTATACCCCACAACACTGCTAACATTCATCTTTTGCTATCCGAGATCAGCTGAAACACGGCGGCATTGCCTTTAGGAGCTGATGACAGGGAACACTGAGCCTGATTTGCGATGGATCATGTTGAAAGTTTTACACTCCGCAGCATCACGCTGTCTTTGAAGGGCCATGAAGGCTTCCCTCAGGAGTGGATTGTCTCTTGTAATTCGCCAGAATCAGTATGTACATGGCAGAAGCCCTCAAGCCACTGTGTTGGAGAATGAAGATAGATGAATTCGGCCTGGTGTGTGTGTTTGCGTGTGTGTGGTCTAAGTCAGCCGGCTGTTCAACTGAAGCTCGCAGAGGGTAATGAATAAAAATAAAATTATCCGATCCAATCACTCTTCTAAGAATGTGAGTAGACAACAGTCCCAATAAGCCAAAGTGGCATTTTATAACCACACTGTTAGACTTTGCCGTAATTTTACAGTTATTTACTGCAAAAAAAGCCCAGTAAATACCACATACATTCTTTATAGTTCACTACTGTAATATGCACTGCATCGTGGGTCATTTAAAAACTTTTACAGTAACTTACTGCATATTAGGAATTAGCGGTATTCTACTGTAATCAAAGTAATCAAGTACTGCTAGACAAAAATGAGATAGTAAATATTAAATAGTAAATACTAACAACATAGGTTTTGCACTGCTAGTGTAAAATGAAAATAAATTACAGTAAAAATACTGTATAATCATAATAACCATACAAAAGAAGTTGCAATAAGGCTATTTTACTGTAAAATGCAGTTGCGGTAGGGCCCTGCTACTGTAAAACTCATTTACAGGTTAGTTACTGTAAAGGGGCAGTTGCGGTAACTTGCTGGCAACAGTACTTCCGGTAAGTTACCACAAAAAATACAATAAAATATCTAACAGTGTAGGCTACACCTTGTTTATCAGGTTAATTGTCTGTTTTTTAAAGTTTTTGGACAATCTGACAGAGGGTGTTGCGGACAGCGTTTGTCTCGGTCAGTTAAAAACGAGGTGATTATAAAGACGCATTATCATTATCTGGTGGATGTGTAGGCAGACGTTACTGACTGATAGTATCTGGACACTGGCGCAGAGCTGTTTAATTAAATGGCTGCCAACACGTCGTCCTTCACTCCTTGCTTTGCCATTACATATTTTTTGCTGACGTGCAGCAAATGGATAATAGCAGCAGTTGCGACGCTAACTTTGAAGCTCCCATGAGAAGCATTTAATTTGAGGAGACTTTGACCAGGGAATCTAAAACGCTATCACCTCTCTCTTCTCTACATTTCATTTGTAGAGTACATACTGTAGTGAAAGAAGCCTAATGATTTATGTTCTCCACTATATAAAGGTGGAGAATATGAGATGCTAATAATGCTAACAGGAATCCACTCCATAAAAGGATGAGTACATGTGATTCTAATTATACTAACTAACAATAACACAAGTTATATAAAACTTTTGCCACACCAAGCGAAGTTCATCAACATTATTTAACAGTAAATCTTTGTTTGATAATTTTATTATCTACATATTACTTGTGGATGTGTTTGGGGATGCACTGTACAAAAAATAACAGACAAGTAGGGATGCTAACAAACAGTAGCACTAATTATAATAAGTATTTGCTACACAAACTAAAGTTTATCATCTGAAAATGTTATGTTTCATTCTTATATTCACTGTATCGTTTCATTTGTTGGGAAAACATAACATTTGCATTTATTAATATAGCAGATATTAGCAGATTGGGTGGATATTAAGTGCAGCTAAAATGTATTCAGACAGTTTAGCCTCTAAACAGATTACAGTATTAGCATTATGAAACCATTCTTATATTTATAGGAGCTGCAGTGACTTTACTAGTTATCAGTTGGCTCTTTTGTTTTTAGAAGGCAGGACTATTCCTTCATACTTCATATATTTTACCTATAGAAATCATAACTAATGATTTCTTTCCTTCTTTGAGTTTCTATAGTATTTTCTCCTCTTTGGTTTATCTTTATAAGCTCTTATTATTGTGCAATTTGGATTGTGGACTAAATTAATCAACTTTTTGTGTGTATGTGATGCTCATGTTCCACTTGGTGTTTGTATAATGTCTGTAAAAATAACTTACAGATTTACACTATATGTAGAAATTCCCGATTAATAAATCAGCCAACTGGCCAGATTGTATTTACTTGCCAAAATAAACTCAACTCTCACGAGTGCCTTGAAGGGTGTTGATTGTATGTCCTGTTTGCATGTTATAAAAGATAAATGCTGGAGAAGCTCTCAAGTAGTTAAAAAAGCCTTGCAACTTTTCACACCTACAAAACTATGGACTCGAAGCTCTTTCTTATTGTTGAAAGAGGATAATTAGGTCCAAAAGTGAATTGTTTGGACAGAAGATTGGGATTTTCTTACAGAAAAAGCAAACACAAAACAGCATATTGCTTGTAAATTATAAATGACAGAGCACTCTTGTTCGAGATTGGCATTGGTTGAAATGAAATGGCAGTGAAAGTCTTTTATGAGGCAGACATCTGGCTTTCGCCGCAGAAACAGGGGCATGATTTGCCATCAGCCGCGGGATCTATATGTTAAGTAGTCCATTGATGAAACACTTTACATGGGATCTAATGATAATGCCACTTTCGGGATTGCTGAGCTTTGGGTTTAGAAATAAGAGGTCAAGGTTTTTCTATGGATTATAGATTGGTTTGAACTGAACATTTTGGGTGTTTTGGTTATTTTTACAAGTTATTTTTGAAGTATCACCCTTGAATCCTTGACAACAATGTTTTTGCTTGCAATATAAACATTTAGTGCTTATTTTTGGGAATAATAAAATTGAGGTTAGATTTTCGATAGTATAGAGCCTTTTTATAAATTTGATCTTAGAGTGTGCATAGGCTAAAATCCATGCCAATGTTTAGATTTATGAGAATATTTTAAATGAGGCATCTGGTCTCATGTAGTCTTTGAGTAAATGGCATAAGTGGACTTTTGTCCACATTGGTACTTATTCTGTCCAAGAGCCAATTTTTATTTAAATTCAGAAATGTTGGAGGTTGTGTTTAAAGTTTTAAAATAATTTTAAAACATTTAAAAAATGATATACACAATAGGATAATTATCAATAGTCTAATAAAATATGCTTTATTTTACATGACCAGTCCACTTTGTAACCTGTTATTGATCAATTTTATATAACTATTATTAATCTTATGATTATTTTTAGGGGTGGGTTATAAAACCTTGGTTAATTGTTGTAAAGAATAACAGAATTTCTGCCCTCTCAAAAGTTGTCTAATAAGTACAGACTATTTCTGAGACAAAGTTTCCAGTAACTCCCTCAACTAAACTCTGCAGACATTTTTTTAGAGGTCTAATGCCAGTAACCTGCCAACTTTGTACATCCAGTCCTTATTTGAGCCTGAAAAGCTCTGGCTGTATCAACCCAGTACCTTGCGAACATGGCTTTGTTGTGTAAAGCCAGTCAGCCAGATTAGAGCTTGCCAGATGGAGAAAGTGTTTTCCAGTTTCGTGTGTGTGGGACTGTCTAAACCCAGAGACTTCAGGTAAGACAGTAAACTTTGAAAATCCCTTCCAGCAGTGCGCAGTTGATTGTCCGTGAATTGTTTGACCAAGAGCAGTGCTGTATTTGGCAGAGTGTAGATAAAGCAGACTCACGGGAAGTCAAATCTAATTCTGTGCAAAACCTTTAATCTCAGCCGGTCATAATAGACTCCAGGTTTGCAGGACTAACCACCCTTCCAAATGCACTAAACAGGATTTTTCCTGTTTTTTTTTATTTTCGAGGGGGGATGGAAATGTCAAATGTGGCCTTTAGGTAGAGGCAACCTTTGCAGTTCCAAACCTGAACTCCAGATAGACGTGGGATTTGCTTGAATGAAATGTTTGGCAATAGACAAACGGACTGCACTTTTGACCTTTGCCGAGGTGTCAGTCAAATCAACCTAAAGCAATTTACTTCCCAACAAAAACTCACATTTCGAGGGTGCCGATCCTCTTGAAATTCTGCTCCAAAATGGACATGCTTGATAAGTACTGAACATATCTACATGCCAATATTCAGCTATAGTCATAGTACCAGCTGCTGACAACAAGATGTGATGCATATTACACTTTAGGAAACTCCTACAGATCTACTCGGATCAAATTCATGTTCGGTCAGTCTAGTCTAAAGAAATGTGTGATGTTTAGTTTGAAAGATCTAGAGTTTTCGATGAAGGGTGTGTCCGTGGTGGCCTGAAAAAGTTTACTATTTCAAAGTTAAAGAGGAATTTTTTTTAACTTAAGCATACAATGTCCGATCTGCCCCAAAATTCAATTTTTCAATGAGTCCTGTCCTGAACGCATCTAAATGCTAGCTCAGTTCCATTCACAATGCCACCTGCTGGCATCAGGAAATGGCATCCAACACAAACATGTAATATCCAATCAGCACACTTCACTTCACAAATTCCCATTTGAAAAGCATCCAATTATATATTAAATTGTATTAAAGTCACAATATGTCATTTTGCCACTAGTGTATCTGTATTCACAACAAACAAAGGCATATTTTGATGACACTATGACTTAGTGTGAAATCATAGGAGTGGTTGTCTCTATTACATCCTATGGGACTCCTACAGAAATCCTGTTTATGCATGAGCTAAAGTATTCAACACCTTTTATCATGGAAGTCCATGTCACTTGTTAAAATTTATTATTAATCTGAATTTGAACATTCTTTGAAGCATTTGGGATGATGTAAGTACATAAATCAGCAAAATATATAACATTGTTTTGGTGCACAGATATCAATTCCAGTTCCTTGAGGGCCACAGCTCTGCACAGTTTAGTTCCAACTCTAATTAAACACGCCTGATCAAACTAATTGAGTCCTTCACGCTTGTTTGAAACCTACAGGTGAAGCTGCGGTCACACTGCACTTTTCTCCCCATAGACTTCCATTCACGCATGCGAATGTGTCAGACCGGAAACGCAAGCGTCGCCGATCGCTGCGTTGGAAAGTCTAAGCTTGGTGAACTCTGACCTGCGAAATCGCATCACTTGACTGCGTGAGACAAATCGAGCCTCTCTGTACAGGAATTTAAAATATGGAGCAATCGCTTGTTTTTTAAAAGGTGTAATCATTTTGTTCAATCCCGCCCCTTTTCACAGCGCCGTACAACAGAATTTTGCAAGCTCAAACTCTACTGTGACCGCAGCTTTAGTGTGTTGGAGTAGGGTTGGAACTAAACCATGCAGAGCCCAAAAGGGATGGTCCAGAGTGTTAAGGCTTGGATGTTTATAAGATGCAAAGCAATGTGTGCTCATGCTTCATTTGTAAAAAAAAATCAAATTATAAAAGCCAATGTCTCCCTTTGCATTATACTTTGAGCGTATAACATTCAGAGATGTTGTTTATGTTCACACAGCTATTACACATTAACTAAAGTTTAAAATATAATATCATAGTGGTCCACCCCTTTAAAGAAAAAATGTAAAAGTCATAGCGCCACTTGGGTGTAGAAAAATCTTTGCACACATAAATGACTTTGACCTTTCCCTTCTCTTTACCCACTTAAATGTATATTGTCTTAAACGTTCGCTGTTATCCTAAGGCCACTGAGTGGCAGTGAGCCCAGTCGTGAGGGACATTTCAAAACCACAAGCAGCTTCAATTCCAACTGAGTCCATAAATATGTAGAATTTACTTTGCAGTGCATTGAGAAAAAGGAAGCAGATATTAGCCCAGTCTTCTGGGATTTTCATGCAGGCTCCGATCCAAGACGTTTATGAAGCCGCGGAGTGAATAAACAAATATATTCCCTCCACTAGGTACACACAGATGTCATGTGAAGCAGGAGGAGAGTGGTAGTTCATGTAGAGCAGCTGGGCAGGTGGGGGTGGATGTATTCGCAACACATCCGCAATGTTGCTGAGCTGCAATCCTGCCAGAGCACATCACTTTGACCGCGTCGCTCTTGAAGTTACACCATTACTAAAGTGACGCGTCTAGAAAGCCACACTTGATCTGTGGCATTGTAAAGCTATGGGAAATAAACACTGCTGGGATCGCAGAGGTGTAAACCCTCACAAAAGGCTGACACATAAGAGAGCTGGCACATTATGACTCAAACATGAGCACCTAAATCAGGCAGCAAGATGAAAATCTGGGTCAGGGAAACTCAAAAGCCTCAGGATCCAGTGCTTTACTGTTCCATCTGCTTACTGTGGATGAGGCAGAGACAGGAATACAACTCAGCTGCTCACGCTGCACTTACACTAGGCATCTAGAAGAATGTGTCACAGTCTTGACTATCCCGAAAGTCAACTCTCTGCTCCAGGCGATCACTTGCACAGTCTCTCTTTGCTCTAGTTTCTGAAAAGAACTTACTAAAAAGTTGTGATGGAATTGAGTTAACTGCATTTTTTACAGTAACGTGACAGTTGTAGTGTTTAATGATGGCATAGATTTTACATTTGGACTGAACACTATAATGTCACATTATTTTGTGTATGCTGACTTTTGGATCAATCAATGGGTCATAAATAAGCTCAATATGAAAATAACATTTTTAAAAAATGATGTGGAAACTAAAATGTAAAAAAAAGTGTTCAGTTAGTGTAAAACATTTTAGTTTGCATGTAATATTATGCAGATAATTGTTGCTTTTGGCTATAATATAACAACACCACCACTCTTAAACGGTTTTCATTGATGCAAATAAAAATCTGATGCCCTTTAAATTTAGTCAGTCACATGACCCACTCATCTATTGATTGTTTGAAATGATGAGGTCAAGTCTTGTCAACACGTGTTCTCTTAGTACGCCATCTTTGCCTCTTCATCCCACAGACAGTTTCTTGGCGTACTTCCTAAGTACTAATACATGTCTAACAACATGGGCTGCCTCTGCACAGCGTGCCATACTGATGTGCCAATAGAAAATGCCATCATACCATTAGGAGAGGGTCCTTTTTTTTTTGCCACAACTGCCAAACAACTTAAAAATTTTATCACCCATAATGTATTTTAGTTTTACCACCCATGAAACTGCATTTCGCTATTCCTTCCATTAGGATAGATGGCATAAGATTATTGCTTTGGAAACTGCAATCAAGTTTTTCTGTGGTGTTTTGGTATTTAGAGCAAATATTAGGCTATTATTAATAAATCCTTTTTTTCTAGTTATATTACAAAGAGCTTTAAGCCCTCTGTGGTAGGCAAGGCACACGTATACATGTTTTCCAAACGAGGCCAGTCGACCCGTGGAGATCTTAAATTGATTGACTGGCTTGTAAATTTCCAGGCCAAGAGACTCGGGGAGGCCACTCGATCAATCGCTCTGCTAGGAGTCACGTTACTGCAAGACCTGATGGCCAAACTGCTCTCCTGGGACGATCTGTCTCTAATTTTTCAGGGAATGAGTGTTCCCTGGTTTAAATATTCATAAGTCGTTGGAAACAACAATGGTGTTTTGGGGGCCTAAAAACATGAACTTTTCCCAAAATTTGAATTAGGTTATCTTGTTATCGAGTTTTTAGAGCAACTGACTGTAGTATTGGTAACCTAGTAAACAAGGTGAGCATAATAGAGACAGCTGATTAGTCATGTTGGTGTAATGTTCGCTACGTCAGAGTTCATTCTGCAAATCATCTCCCCGTATTATGGTTTCCATCTCCCAGTATTCGCATTAACCTTTTTTTTGCACAAGTCCAAAACCACCTCAACCGAGGGAATTTTGAAAAACTGTTTTGCAAAATAGGGATTTATTCAGAATTTGAGGTTTCCATCAGTTGTTTCTTCTGTGATACTTCAAAATGTGCATTAACACAGGGTTATGGAAAATGACCTACTGGCCTGGCCTGTACAGTACAGTACAATGAAGCATTTTTACTAATTTTTATGCATTTGTGTACTGTAAATAATGATTTTGACAGTGTTTTTAAAACCCTAAAGGAAAAAACGACTAGTTTTTAGTACATCATTTTAAAGTGCACCTATTGTGTACCCCCTTTTACAAGATATAAAATAAGTCTCTGATGTCCCTAGAGTGTGTATGTGAAGTTTCAGCTCAAAATACCAAACAAATAATGTTTTACAACTCTTTGAATCTGCTCCATTTAGGCTTTCCTCCGAATTGTGCCATTATGTTGACTGTGACTTTAAATGCAAATGAAAGTGCACTCTTTTCAAAAAAGGGTGGAGTTAAAAAACAACCAGTGCATGAGCGTAGATGCAGATTCAAAACCGGACTAATGTTATTTCAGTGAAAATGTGAAAAGAGGCTCAGAAGATGGTAGTCTATGGAGATGACGGGGTTCATTTGTGCATCCTAAAACTCCACATTTACAATGCTTCTTAGTCTCTGACACAAAACTCTAATGGCGGACGACTGCTTCTTACTCAGGGCTGTCTATGTGGGAGAGATCTTCTCTAATGGGTGGGACTTTCCCCCTCTGATGACATGTACAAATGGAGAATGTCAAAATGTTTCTGCAGACTGTTTTAATCAAGTGTGATTATTAGAAATTTAATTAATTTTTACCATTAGAGGCTGGCTATATTCACACACTTGCCACATAACTGTGTTTAAACCCCTTATAAGAGTGATTTTTGCATAATAGATTGTTGTTAGGTTGCATAATAATGTTAACATGCCTTTAGTGGGAGTATTTACAGTAGTTTTTTAAAGATCCCATAAGTTTACTGCATGTCTATTTGCAAGAACTGCACCAAATGCCATGCTTGAACATTCCTCAAATAAATTTATCTATTATAAAATGAACCTACTATGAATCTCTACTCATCGTGTCATTCAGTGCCAACAATTACACACAAGTGTTTAAGGCTGCATTACTGTAACATGTTACACAAATAGGCATATTTATGTTGTTTGAGAGTCAGCATGTAAACTCTTAAAGCCCAAAATCTTGCGTTCTTCCCTTTTTGATCTGCTCCTTTCTCGCTCTTTTAGTGAAGCTGGGTCGGCCAGCCGTTTAATTAATGTGAACAGAACGTTACTCTCTCCATTCGTCTTTCTCCGCAGCGACTTTGAGTGGTACGTTATCTTCCACTCTCCCAGAGCAAAACTCGTTGTTAATTAAAAGCTGCCAAGTCCTTCTTACGGAGCAAGCCGCTTGAAATGAAGCCTTTCTGGGGAACTACGGCCGCCCTGAAGAGGACGAATAGATCCATCTCTATCACAGTGTGTGTAATGTAAAATAACAGCTTTAAAATGGCGGCAGAGCAAAACGCCCCATATATTATCTTTTGACTCATTTCTGAGTGAGCGGAGACAGCAAAAAAATTTGGTATAGCAATTAAAGTTCAGAGCTGAATGTCAAATGACATGCCGAGACCACTGATATCGGTTTTCTGGCTGAACTAATTTGGGTTTTTAAACAAGCAAAGCTGGCCCTGAGCGTGAAGCGACTCGATAACAGTGAAAATCATCAATCGATGATGAGTAAAATCCAATGGCAGACGGTTGCTCCACAAAGCCAAGAAAAGGAGAAGAAATGCTGTTTGTTTTAAATGCGTCGTAGCCAAGTGGGCTTTAGCGGGTATCAGTGCCATACATTAATCAAGTTATTTCAGTCTCTGGCGTCCCTGCTGGCTGCCTGAGAGGAATAGCCTCCAAACAGGTATAGCAGATGGTTCTGGCGTGTTTTTTTTACTTCAGTTCTCTCATTAGTCCAGAAGTGCCAACTTAATTTTGGTTATTAACATCTTTAGGCATGATGTAATGCAAGATGCTTTATTGAGGAGAATGAAAGGAAAGCTTTGCTGACTGGATGCTTTTTTAATCCAGTAGGAAAAAATGATTAACATTTTTGGCTTATTTCTTTATACCCTTTATACTTGAGGATTTAATTACTAGAGTTATAAACGTATAAAGCAGGGGTGCCCAAACTCAGTCCTGTAGAGCTGGTGTTCTGCAAATTTTAGCTCCATCTTGCCTCAACACACCTGCATGGATGTTTCTAGAAAGCAGAGCTGCGCCTGAAATCACTTACTACTCAGTAGGTACTGCATTTGAATTGAAATTTACTACTCGACCGTTAGAAAGGTACGTTCCATACAGTATGAATTGTACTCGGATGTACAACATTCACTATTTTGTCATGATCACATGACCAACCCACGTCAGTTGCGTCGTACTCCCATTCAGGAATTCTCTCATGGTGCATCATGGGATATTGTAGTGTACATCGGATGCGCACTTTAGAATCTCGTAGGAAGTAGTAGGTTATCCGGTATACTTCTCGCATACTGTTTTTCGGCTCATATACTGATTTTAGCGTACTATATAGTATGGAAGTATGCGATTTCGAACACAGCCCCAGAGCTTGATCAGCTAGCCCAGGTGTGTCTGATTGGGCTTGTAACTACACTGTGCAGGACGCAAACCTTCCAGGACCAAGTTTGGGCACCCCTGATATAGAGGTACATTTAATATATGTGTTCTCAGGCAAATTAATTGGGTATTTATTGGGGTTTGATTATATTTGAGCCTAATATATAGCCTATATAAAACTTGAATACATTGTAATTAATTTTCTGAATAGCCCAGATTATTATTTTCTTGCCTTGTCTTTTTATTTGTATCTTTTTGTTTAATTATATCTATATAATATAAAATATATGTATATTTTATAATTTGAGAACATTTTCGTTTCATTTTAATTAATTGTTACATAATTTTGTTTTACATAATTGTTATTTATTAGTAATTGTGAAATTTACAAGGAATTTCTATTTTTTAATTTTTACTTTTTATTCAGTGTACCACAGAACATTTTGAATATGATTTAGTATTATTAATTATTGGATCTTTCACAATTTCATTCAATTACCACATATTTTGTTTGTCAAAACCATTCATCTTTATGTTTTGGTTATCCATAATAACCCTGATATGATCTTCAACATTTCTTCCATTACATGTTCTTCAAATCTGAAATCATCACCAGAAATGTGAAATGTATATGAAAACTCTCATTTGTTTTCAAGGCAGAAAGTAAATTTTCCGTTATCGTGTTGACAAATCTTGAAACATGCACTTAACATGTTATATTGACCTCAGAAAGCTTTCATTTCATTCAGAAATTGTCATATGATTGTGTTGGTGGCCTGTAATAATAATAAATGTTTGCAAACTTGCAGATGAATCATGTTAAAGCCATAATACGTAAAACAAAACTGCCAACCATAGTTATTACACACATATCAATATGCTCATATTTGCTCACTTGGTCTTGGGTTTTCTGAGAAAAGTGTAGCAATAGCAGATAGTAAAAAAAGATCCATAAATACAGTGACTTTGTAGGCTGGCACCATGGTGTGTGCCATCTTTATCCACAATCTGGTATGACTGTTTCCTTCCTGTGTGTCACCTCGCAGATGGGCCGATTACTACGCCGCTGTCAGTCCATTTGTACACTGTAACTACTTCACGCATTAACATCTCACTGAAGGCAAAGCTGCCGACTTGTCAAGCAAACGATATTTGGCTGTGTGAATAAAAAAAGTTGCTTGCAGTATGTACAATATAGGTAGCAAAGAGGAAACTGTGGTTAATGGTGTTTGCAATTCATTTCGAAAGATATTTGAATTATATTTACACCATAATGTTTTGCATCCATTTGTATGACTTACAAATATACATGTTTAGTCTTTTGGTCTTGTTAAAATGATTCTCGTTCACACTGATTCACGATAAAAGCCTAAAATACTGTATTATGCACACCATGGAAGTAGTCCACCATTGTTGTTTTGGTTATCAAATGTGCACGTATCTGTGGACTGAACGTGTGAATGATTTCGTGTTTATTATAATAGTTTGACAAAGTAAATAACAACATATTTTAACTCTTTGTCGAGCAAGGAACCCTAAATGGTAAATTTACTGACCTTGATTACTATATAATTTTTTTGTGAACTAATTTCCAGAGGATCATGTGCTTATGATTGATCAAGGCTGTTCCCGCATTAGCTAACACATAATTCACCAATCAGACCATTCCTAAGTGACTATAAATAACCAGAGTTTCATACCTCAGTTATCTTTGCCGTGAAGAATCCCCCCTTTCACCCCTACACCTCCCCCTTTTCCTAGATAGGGCAGCACGGTGGCCCATTGATTAGCACTGTTGCCTCACATCAAGAACGTCACTGGTTCAAGTCTTTACCAGGCCAGTCAACGTTTCTGTTTGGAGTTTACATGGTCTCCCTGTGCTCGCATTCCCTGTTTTCCTCCCACTGTCCAAAGAAATGCAACCAGGGCTTGACATTAACACCCGCCAACCTAACCCAAAGACCACGTGTCAATTTGCGCGCAAATGTGACCTTAGAATCATTTTGCACAATAACTATCATTCTTTACAATAACATTGCTGTAATAGGAGATTAAGTTTCCATTTATCTATAGTTAGCTGGTGATCTGGGCCTGGACAGACTGCTGTGTATAGTTTTAGAGGCATGAGAATCTTTTTTTAAATGTCAATTGTTTTTTTAAGAACATTTTTGTTGAATAAAAGGTGATATTTTGCTTGTTTTGACACATTGTTTAAAATTTGTGGCAAGGAAATAATTAGTTTGGTCTGGCCAGAGAAAAAAATTGGTAAATCTCTAGTGTTGATCCCTAAAAAGTCATGTAAAGTAAAACTAATTGCAATGTGACACCATGAAACCACAATTCATTTGCTCATGCTTATTGAGCAAGGTCACAACACACAGAAACTCAAATTAACGAGGAGGCGTGTGGACATAACACAAAATATAAATCAAGTAATTTTAGCAAGTCAAATTTATGCATATAAAATATATTTTTCCAATAACAAAATTGAGGCTAGTGAAAATAGCGAGTGGCTAGTAAAACTACTAGCCAAAGTGGCTGGTGATCAAAAAAGTTAATGTCAAGCGCTGCATGTGACATAAGTGAATTGACTAAACCAAAATTGGCACCACAGATGAGCTCTTAGCCAGCAGTTTATCTCTCCATAGGAATCCCTAATTTGTCTTTAGCCATAAACAGCAGGGGAGTTCTCGAGATCTACCTGAGCTCAAACTCCCCTCTCGCCCTGCAAATTGAGCATCGAGGATCTTATGAGCTCAGGGCTCTCCCCCGGGACAGCATGCCAAACTCGCTTTATAATCAATCATCAGCTAAGTGTGAACTCTTGAAATATTTTTAAGTCATAAAAGTTGTAATAACACTCTTTTTTTGTAATAACACTAAGGTTACTTTTCTTTTATTTCCTTTTGTTAGGTTTATCGCTATTTCTGTTTTTCTTTTACACAGCAATGTTTTGTTTTCTGTCATTGTACAACAAATCTAGCAATTTGAATGTAGTTAAGAGTTTTGGGTGGGGGGGTGGGGGGGGGGCGGTGGGGGTTCCAGTAAAATCTTGTGTTGCTTTTTCCCTGGACTGAACAAAAAATTGCAATAATACAAATAATTGTTCACACACAAAAATAGTAACTCCAGGGTTTTCCGATGTGTATTTAAATGAGTAGCCTGTAAGAAAATGCTTTTATTTTTCTTTAAAATCCATTTTTGCATTTGTAGATCTCCTAAATGCACTTATATAGCAATCTTGTCAATAAATGACCAAGATGCACTAAAAACTGCTTATGAACAAACTCTACATTTCTGCCAATACACCGGGGACAGCTAATGCACATCTTCAGGAACACCTGATAATAATTTGGTTCATTTATCTTTCATGATCCTTCATGCATTTATTAATGCAAACAAACTGTATCATAATGCAAAGTGTCTTTGAAAAGTTTCACAAGGTGTCACTGAAAATAATGTTTTCAGTGCCTTTTCCACAGATTCTTAGCTTAAAACTCTGACTGTATAGCAAGACTCGATCTTCTAGAGGTGTCGGTAGACTTCAGAAACCGAATTCCAGCATTCACAAAACCAGGAGGTAAAGTCTAAAAACAAGGGACACATTTTCATACTGAAGGTGATTTTCTAATCCCCAAAAAAGTGACAAAATGCCCCCAACGCCGTCCTCCTGTGAAGTTAATTATCCACGATCATTCAACAGCAGATCTCTGTAGTTGAAAAGGGAGAGCATATTTCTGTACTCCTCTGTATCCGTCATGCGGTGTCAGTTCTGTGCTCTTCCATAACATATCTTACACACTCCAGCGTACTTCAGCTCACAGCGCACAGCACATTAACACAGCCCTGTGCCCGCTGTTAGGAGCGCCGATTCAATTACAGAGCTGATGCGGAGAGATGGAGAAAAGCAGCGACCGACTGACTGAGACTCTCTCCGTCACTTCATACTGGGCTCAAATTAATGAATCTCATTCCTGGGGAAACTCAGAGGTGGAGAGAAGCATTAAACGCTCAACTTTTTTTTCTGCGGGATGGGGGAACGTGTGCAGCTCCTAATAACTGGAGTGCCACTGATGGAATGTCGAATGTGGATTGGGTTTCAGTTGCTGTTGGAAACAGTGCCAGGCTCAAGTAACCTAAAATCTATCACGTCTGTTTTTTTGCTGCTAGAGAAGGTCATTAGCACCAGAGACCATGGTTGGAAATAGGAAATTGAACAAGGAGTGTGTTGGCTGCTTGAAAAGTTTGCATGAAATGTAGTTTGGGGGGTATAGGTGGATTTAGCTCTCGAAATATGCTTTCTGACTAGTCCTCGGCAATATTTTTTGCAGATTAATAAGCTGACTAGGGCAAGTAACAAGATACTTTTGGCAAAAACACTGTAGCAAGTAACAGGGTTCACACACATTTTTACTACTAAAATTCCATGACTTTTCCGTAATTTTTCCAAGACTTTTAAGTAAATTTTTTTGACCTAATGTTTCATGCAATGTGCGTGGTAAAAAACAATACATGTTAAAAATTTATTACAGCATATCATAAAACACGCAACAACCTATTTAGTTTCAATATATATTTATTTATTCATTCATTTTCTTTTTGGCATTTTCTTTTCGGCAACCTTGACATACTGATATATTTATTTTTACCAAATAAATAGTCTTAAGCTGGGCCCTAGCTGGGACAGTTGGCATTTCTGTTGGGAGTTTGAATGTTCTCCCCGTGTTCGTGTGGGTTTCCTCAGGGTGCTCCGGTTTCCCCCATAGTCCAAAGACATGTGGTATAGGTGAATTGAATAAGCTTAATTGGCCATAGTGTATTTGTGTGAACGAGTGTGTATGGGTGTTTCTCAGTGTTGGGTTGCGGCTGGAAGGACATTCATTGCGTAAAAACCTGTGCTGGATAAGTTGGTGGTTCATTCCACTGCGGCGACCCCTGATTAATAAAAGGACTAAGCCAAAAAAAAAAAAAATGAATGAATGAAACGATATACATTATACTGTTCGAATTCATCAGACATGTTTTGCCAGATAAATATTCCTTTTTATTAGTCATATAATCTATTTATTTGTTTTTAGAATCAAACTGTTTTTATATATTTTAGAAGTGGTTTTATATATTTATTATAAATAGTTTTTTGTTTCATTTATATTTTATTTACATCTGTTCATGACAGCGGTGCTCAACCCTGTTCCTGGAGATCTACCATCGTGGAGAGTTCAGCTCCAACCTGATCAAGCACACCTGAGCCAATTAATTAAGACCTGAACAGCACTTGATAATTACAGGCAGGTGTGTTTGATATGGGTTGCAACTGAAATCTGCAGGAAGTTAAATCTCCAGGAACAGGGTTGTTCAACCCTGGTTTATGACTAAAACAAGCACTGTTTGTTTGCTAATTATTTTTCAAACTATACAAATCTATAAATCATTTATGCTATATCATTTTGTTTTTTAAAAATGATTTTTGTAGGCTTTTTTCTTTCGCTTTTTTAAGAAATGCTCCCTAAACTTTATTAACCAGTCCTTGCAGCTGCTAACTTCTAGTGTGGCTAATTAAGAGTAGTTTGACTGTAGTTTAGCCGTGTTAAATTAGGACACTTTCAAAGTGACTTTCTCAATGCTGGAGGGCAGATTTGTGCACATCAGGTGGCCATTCAGATCACGTCCAGCTCCTCCTGGCAAAAGTGAAATGAGTTTAGGGGAGAAAAAAATCAATGGACTGTGTCCATCAGGAACCACCATCAAAATTTTGATCAACTCTCAAGTCCCTCCTCCTCAAACCTGCAGATAATTGAGTCCCCTGCTTCTTCAGTCTGAGCCAATGTGACTTTACAGTGCTAATCTGCTTTGTAAAGTATCATTATCAGAGTGAGAGACCTTGTCTTGTTCCAAGCCCAATCGCTGATTGATTGAACAAAAGTTGCCAATTACATGCAAAGTTTATACCGCAAAACTCTCAATGGCCATCCATAAATAATATCCCAATTAGACGGGCAATTGTAATCTTTGATTGTTGATAATTATTGGCTTGGCACTCAGAGAGTTTGCTCATAAAGTGCGAGAGGTTTTTCCTAATGTGTTTGCATTGTGAGTGCCTTCGCAAAACGCACAATCAAAGCAAATTAGCCAAACGCTTTTCGGTCAGGGCTCCACCTGAATTTCATCCTATTGAAAACAAACGGTGGGCCGTTTTCCGATTTCATCTGAGCTTTGATTTTCCTGGGCTTCCTCCTACGCTACGTCTCGATTGAATCGCTTGATTTTTCAAGCTTACGAGAGCATTTTGTGAGCCGTGAACCTTATTAACATTGCACATATCACCGTCTGCCCTTGTTAGTTTTTGTTACATGTCCTTGAAATGCTCGGCATTATATGAAAACTCTGAATGCGCTCTGTCGCTCCAAGTGTCAGTGTTTATGTAAGTGTGTTTGTGCCCATGTATATGCATGGAGAGCGGCAGCGGCATTATAGAAAGCCCAGGGGAAAGGCAATTACCCAGAGGGCACCCTGCTGAAACCAGTCTCACAGCGATACAAGCAGCCAGACGGTTATCAGCTACTCCTCTCGACTGTGGCAGCCTGAAAAACTTCTCCACCCGCTCCTGCTTTTTTTCTTTTTTTTCCCTCCCTGATTTCACTGTTAGATTTACAGCTGGCACAGCAGAGGTCAAAGAGAAACGACATAAAAATCAGTTTCTATATCCGCTGCTGTCAGCTGATCTCGCTGGCGGTGTAATGACAGACTGAGAGCTGCCGATTTGTGTGGATGGCAGTGAGGGAATGGTTTAATTGCAAGAGCTGAAAGGGAACGGCGACGCTTGACACATTAAGACTCCAATTGCTGTTAATTGACTGTGTTGTGCACTTTCAATGTTGCTTTTGCAAGAATATGGCAGAGCAGAGGGTAGACTCACACATTTGTGGGAAAAACTATGGAGTTTAGTGTCTTTTAAGGAGGAGGATAGTATTAAAACTCGATTACAGTAATTATAGTGTTCCTATTACTGATATTAACTCTTTGTTATTACATTTGTAATAAAATTATTAAAGATACAATATATAAATTCCATATTAAAACACACATTTACCTATGTGCAAGTAAATATGAATCTAAATGATGTATTATTTAATCTGTTTGTGTATTTGTTATTTATTTCTCCACTTGTTATCAATTACATGTGTTTTTATACATTTTATGCAATTATGTTTCTTAACTTGTAGTTTGTATGTATAATAAGTTTGTATATATTTGTAATACACAGGTGTTTTTGTTATGGAGCTCACATGTAGTCGTATTGTATATTAATGCTTTTAATTATAGTCATTTGTGTGCAATATATCTATTTAATTTTACATGTCTTGCATTGTATAGATAGATAGATAGATAGATAGATAGATAGATAGATAGATAGATAGATAGATAGATAGATAGATAGATAGATAGATAGATAGATAGATAGATAGATAGATAGATAGATAGATAGATAGATAGATAGATAGATAGATTGATTGACTGATTGATTGATTGATTTACATATAATTACATGGCTGGTATTTATGAGGTAAAACAGATCCTTTGGTTTCTGTGATCTACAAACAGCAGTAATATCTCTGAGGTGTTGACTGCAGATTGACTGGCAGTCTTTAAATTAGTGGTGATGAGGAGACTGTCGGCCCCCTGAGACTGCACTTTTGGGTGTGCTGATGTCACCGTTTGCCCTTCTCACGAACTCTGTTATCGCATATTCAATTACGTATCAGCTGGGGACCCGCGGAGCAAATGAGGAACAGACTGAGGGCACCATTTTCACCCATAATGAGGCAACGGAAAAGAATGTGTGTATGTTTGCATAGACAAACATTTAAGTTTTGCCAAGCTATGGAAATGCATCACTTTGCACTCCAGTTACCAGTCAATGAGGTAAACAACACATTTTTGGTAATGGTAATGCAAAGATGGTAAAGAATGTATCATTTTAAAACCATATTCAAACCATTTTTTTTTATCTTGGTTTTGTAAATATATACATTTTATTTATTATTATTTATTTAATATATGTATGTATTTATATCATTTATATCTTATACATTTTCATTCGTAAGAAAATTTGTGCTTGCCTGTGCACCACTCCACTGTTCTAGGTGGTTGCCAGGGATTTGCTATGCAGTTTCAAAAGTGTCCTGAATGGTTTCAGTATGTTGCTGCTTGGTAGTTTTCAGGCTTTTTTTGTTGCTATGCAGTTCCAAATGTGCTGTGCATTTTTTGTCATGTTGCTATGTGGTTGCCACTGTGTTCTAGATGGCTCTGTGTTTGTAGCTTGTTGCCAGGGTGTTGCTATACAGTTATCCATGTTGTTCCAAGTTGCTAAGTGCGCGTTCTAGATGGTTGCATGGGTGTTGCTACATAGTTGCAATGTGGTTTCTGGAGTCTTCTAAACATGTTTTGTTGATAGGTGATTGCCAGGGTGTTGCTATGCAGTTAATAATGTGTTCTGAATGGTTTCACCGTGTCCCAAGTAGGCATTGCTGCAGCCCGGAGACTTCCAAGTGGGTTGGGTGACCTCCTTGTGGGAGTGACTTAAACCACAAGTAGATTGGGTTTAGGGTTGGGGTAGGTGTAGACGTTAATAAAACACAACAGGTTACTCTGTGGTTGGGGTAGATGTCGATATTCATAAAGCACAATACTGGACTCCGTGTCAAGTACAAGACATTAAATAAATAAAAACTCCAGGTTTGTACAGCCCACTTGGAGTTCGAAGGCCCACCCACTTGGAGCTCAAGTCACGCCCACTCAGAGCTGGCTCCGACCTCCATTTATACCCTTCTCCCGTGTCCTGTGTGGTTTCTTCTGTGTTCCAAAAATGTTTTGTTGCTATGTGGTTGCCAGGCTTCTATTGCTCCACCTTCGAGTCCAGAAAAGAAGTTAGTTTGAAAATTGTGCCTTTGTTGTTTGTTCAGTCAATGCAGTGAAATGTAATTATATCTGGAGTTATTTTTACAGTAATAAAAATGTGAGGTATTGAATTAGCCTCTGGATTAGAGCACATCAAACAAAGCAAATCCGCATTTCCTCCACCGTCGGAACATGGTTTGGCTGTATTTGCAGATGTGGTATGGTGGACAGATGTAGGAAAGTGAGCACCTAGCAACAGCAGCATGACCGCCTGCCTATTACAGCCCAGTGAGTTAATGGCAGCTCCCTGAGGCGAGAGAGAATTCCATCTCCCTTCTCCACATGAGGATCCTCATTTTCCACCTCCGTCTCTCCAGGTAAAAATGGAAACCTGACGCCGCGCTCTTGATTTTTATTTAGTCCACACCTTCTGTGATCCTCAACCTCTGCTTAGACATCTATCTATTTGCTGCATGCGTTGTGGCATTACTTGTGATGCCAGTATCGATCCTCTGCTGTTTTCTTGTTCTCTGCATGTCAGTTTGCCCTCTGCACAGGAGACCTCTGGGGATGTGAGAAAAGGTGGATGTTCAGAGTTTCACATCTCTAAGTCCTCTGCTCATCTGAGTAGCCACTCATCGCCTCAGGCTTTCTGTCTGATGAAGGTGTGCCTAGACATCAGCTCCCCGATGACTGTCTCCATGTTTCAACGGTTTCAGCCCATTTATGTTCATACCCTCATTTCACTGTCTGGATGCAGAGATGTAGACAACCTTAAATTATGAGAACTGAGTCTTCCAAAAAATATAAGGAAAAAAAAGATTGCTAGACAGACCTTTATGTAACATTACATGGATCAACAACAACAATAGTAATAATAATTATTATTGTTGTTGTTGTTTTATTTGTTTATATTAATTCACAATCATACTAAATATGGTAGAATGTACTGCAATGTAAAATAATAGAATAGATACTTTATTAGATACACCTTACTAGTACCGAGTTGGACCCCCTTTTGCCCTCAGAACTGCCTTAATCCTTTGTGGCATAGGTTGAACAAGGTACTGGAAATATTCCTCAGAGATTTTTGTCCATATTGACATGATAGCATCACACAGTTGCTGCAGACTTGTCGGCTGCACATCCATGATGCGAATAACCCGTTCCACCACAACGGATGCTCTATTGGATTGAGATTTGGTGACTGTGGAGGCCGTTTGAGTACAGTGAACTCATTGTCATGTTCAAGAAACCAGTCTGAGATGATCTGCGCTTTATGACATGGCGCGTTATCCTGCTGGAAGTAGCCATCAAAAGATGGGTACACTATGGTCATAAAGGTTTGGACATGGTCAGCAACAATACTCTGGTAGCTTGTGGCTTTGACACGATGCTCAATTGGTACTAATGGGCCCAAAGTGTGCTAAGACTATATCTCCCACACCATTACACCACCACCACCACCACCAGCTTGAACCCTTGACACAAGGCAGGATGGATCCATGCTTTCATATTATTGATGCCAAATTCTGTCCCTACCATCCGAATGTCGCTGCACAAATTGAGACTCATCAGACCAGGCAACGTTTTTCCAATCTTCTATTGTGCAATTTTGGTGAGCCTGTCCGGATTGTAGCCTCAGTTTCCTGTTCTTAGCTGACAGGAGTGGGACCCTGTGTGGTCTTCTGCTGCTGTAGCCCATCTGCCTCAAGGTTGGACGTGTTGTGCATTCAGAGATGCTCTTCTGCATACCTCAATTGTAATGAGTGGTTATTTGAGTTACTGATGCCTTTCTATCAGCTCGTACCAGTCTGGCCATTCTCCTCTGACCTCTGACATCAACAAGGCATTTGTGCCCACAGAACTGCTGCTCACTGGATATTCTCTCTTTCTCAGACCACTCTCTGTAAACCCTAGAGATGGTTGTACATGAAAATCCCAGTAGATCAACAGTTTCTTAAATACTTAGACCAGCCTATCTGGCACCATCAACCATGCAACGTTCAAACAATATTAAAAGAATTTTTCTTTTATCTTACATTAAGAACTTCTGAACAGACATTAGTGGCGAGAGAGTGGAAAAAAACAAGAGATTTTTTTTTTTGGCCTGAGGTAGTCTCATTACAGCATCTATCAGCAGGGGCTAACTAGGTCATGCTAACAAGCTAAACTTTGACCTCTTTTATGAAAAAGGAATTAAACCGAAATCCCTGTTCATTAGTTACACATTTCTTGATGTGAGACAGCACTGGAGACGAATCTAGGTCCTACATTTAGATACCAGCATTGGATTTCACCACTACTGCACTCAATCAATATCATTTCTCACACATTTCCGCTTTCAAGCAGTCCGTTAGCGCTGTTGATAACATCTAATACATGACACAGTTGCTTTCGGCCTTGGAGGGTGAATATCAGAGGCTGACAACATCCTGAATTTTTAAGCTATTTAAGCTAGAGCAGCAGAGAGGGTTTGAGACAGGATTCTCGCCGCACTATAGCTTTGCTTAGAACATCAAAGTCCCTCTGATCCTTAATAGGTAGCTATCAGGCTATTGCTCGCATTTAAAGGAGTGCGTGCAGTGTTCTGTGGCACATTCTTCCATAAGGAAGCTTGAAATGCTAAATGCTGCTATCGCTAATGCATCAAAAAGAAACGGTCGAAAGCTGGCTTGACTTATCCAGCTTCCTGGTGTTGATTACATGGGCCTTTTCAGACAGTCAGGAGAGAAGCTTAAATGCACCCGAGTGAATAGCGTGCTTGCACTCTGTTCATTCTTTGGTCTTGAAGTGGATCTTTAAAGTCTAACACAAATTGTCAGTAGCCATTTTATGTTTCTTATATGATTCTGGCTTGCTAGGTGGTTGCCAGGGTGTTGCCAGGCAGTTGCTAATATTTCCTGATTGGTTTTAGCATGATGATATGTGATTTATGGGGTGTTCTTTGTTGCTAGGTGGCTATTTTTTTTGGTCTAGAAACACTATGTATGATATTCCTTTTACAGATCAGTGCATACAAACAGTCAAGATGCCATCAACTACTAATGCATGCCGATTAACAGAACAAACATTTTTATGGTCAGTCATTGTATAATTTTTTTTTAAGTGCACTTTACACACTGCATATACTGTCTGTTGTTTTTTGGCAGGTTGGAAATCAAGAATGCGATTGAATTGTTGAGGCTAAAGGTCAAGTTCACCTTTTGTTCATCAAAATAGCACATAATATGGTCAATCACTCTTTTTGTTAAATTTTGGTGATGATTTTCAAAAGGCTACATTGCCTAGAATATCCTGCCTTATAGCTATTTGTGCAGTAAACATTACCCGACTGCCCGCACAACCAAATCTGAAAGCTATTTGAGAGGCTGAACATGTTATTAGACTTTGATTAAAGATTACAAAGACAAACATTCTTTCTTTACAATTACATAAACGAATGAAACTTGTATTAATACAGTGATTTGGGTCACTTTGGATTAAAAATGAGAAAACTCGGTTACATGACAGCATTTATCAAGTGGCTTACTAAATCACCAGATGCTGGAGAGGCTGGAAGACTGTGAAAATACGCTAACAAAGTCAAAATCAGAGTAAATGAACTATAAAGGAATGTTTAAACAGTGACGTGGGTGAAAAAGGATTGAGCTCGGTTTTGTCAACGCAGCATATTAATTTGTCTGGGCCGATTTCCCACTTCGCTTCATTTTAACACCTTGTGAGCATGCAGTGATCCAATAACTATAAAGAAGCAGTGCTGGATGGAGGCTGTTCTTAGGAATCACTAATTAGATCGTTCTGTTTCATATCATAACACTTGTGGCAATTTTTACAAAGAGACATCGCCAACTATTATTTAAAAAGTAAACATCATCTTTATTCTGATCTGTACTTATTAAACTATATGTACAATACGTGATTTACCTTATATTATATTTTATTTAATTCTTAAATTGCCTTCTTGACAAATGTAAAATCTTAAAATCTTTTTACAAATCTGGTAGATGTTAAGTATAAAGATGAAACTGTTTTATTAATTATTGTTTTTGTATATTTAGATTGTTTGTGGTAAAAATTTACAATGCCCAGAATCTATGAGTTCACTCCTTATAGATCTCTCTTTTAAATTAAGACACGCTGTAAAACCCGTGAAACAGTGAAAATCACTAAGTTAAATAAGTTAGTTTAACTTATAATTATTTTGACTTGAAAAAGAGTTATGCACTTAAAACATTTTTTTGCTCGTTCAAACTACTTATTTAAAATAAGCTGAAACACCAAAATTCTTGAAATTTCATTGTGACAACTGAATTTGTTAAAAGTGTTAAGTTAACTTAATCAATTTGTGTTGGGACAACATGAATGAATTGTGTGGAACCTTGCATTTTTTACAGTGTGGTAACTCATAAACTGATTATATTAAGCAGAACTCAAACCTTATGAGTTATGAATTAATTATATTTTTTGTGTTAACGTAACTCTAATG
The DNA here is from genome assembly GCF_903798145.1 of Danio aesculapii. NCBI lineage: Eukaryota > Metazoa > Chordata > Actinopteri > Cypriniformes > Danionidae > Danio > Danio aesculapii. The sequence continues at coordinate 47,056,875 of NC_079438.1, forward strand.
CATGGAGCAATACCAAGCCATTTGAGTAGCTGTATAGTTGTTTTGACTTGATTTGTTTTATTAAATGAACTCATACTGATTTGATAACTGAACTTAAGGTGTTTAAGTTTCTAATAATTTTTGATGACATCAATACAAATAACTTATATGTGCATGACTTATAAATATATAAGTTTACAGTACTCAAACCATTTTGGGTTTGTACAGTATCTATACATCAGATATTTATGTACAGTATATACATTCAATTTGTACCAAAACTAGAATTAATTTGACCAAAATAACTTTAAACATTATACGCCAATGAATATGTTAGGGGGAAATTTTACATAAAATTTTAATAAAGAGGGAAAAAATCAAGGTAACCATAAAAAACATTTGTTGAAAATGTGCCTTATTTTAATTTAAATGTATTATCTTTCTATTCCTAAATATTTTAGGTGACTGCACTCTTATTTTAATGAATATAACTTATAACATTTATAAAATGGTTTTGTTTTAATTGACCAAAATATTTATCTATATTCACTGAGAAACTAATGCATTTACTGTACTGTACTCATTTATGCTGTGCACTGTACATTACTGTCATAAAAATAATGTTACAATGCACAGGCATTTCTTTATGCCACAAATAAAATTCAAGAGTTCACACTAAGGTAATGCTTGATATTAATAGCAGGTTTGGCATATTGTCCTGGGAGAGAACCCTGAGCCAGGAGATAGTTGAGCCCATGGTTTCCGCCTGGTCAATGAGCACATAAGGAGGACAAGAGATCAGGTAGTTCTCGAGAGCTTCCCCTGGTAAAGGAGATAAAGGGGGAGTTGGGGTGGATGGGGGGACTCTTCAAAAACGAAGATAAAGGAGTAAGGCAAGACAGGCTATTTATTATAAGTTTGGATTCTCATTGGCTTATTAATGATTGTGGATGAGAGACCAGCCGCGATCAATCTAATCGTGTACTCCTCTCGAAATTAGTTTGTAAAACTTCACTTAATTTTGTTTGTCTTTCGTGTAATTTTGTCTTGAAAAAGGACCCATAATATTCTCAGCAGGTTTCACAAGATTCACCCACACAGTAAAACAAAAGAAATCACAGCAGGCATTTCATCTTAAAAACAAATGTTTGACAGCATTTGTCAGCTTTCTAATCTAACACCCTTAAAATTCAACAATCAAAGTCATGCATTCAGGTAGATGCTTGGCCTTTCATAAGAAAAATTAACCACACACGCTCCTTTTCCCACCCATTCTGCAAATACCAAAGCAATTAGAAAGAAGGAGCACAAAGAAAGAAAAAAAGCTTGCATCAAAGCACACAACCGCATTTGTCAGGTGTCTTCACATTGAAAAACAACAAAAACGAGAACTATTTCACACATTTTGACAGATGACATCACAAAACCTTCAGCCAGCACCTTATTTGTTGGCCTCAGCAAGAAAATAAAAACACCACCGCCTGCACCCGTCATTCCCAGAGTGAAACACCTCAACACGGCTCATGCTGTCCTGAGTTGAGAAACCTTGCACGCCCTTCAGAGGAACAAGCAGCTGTGCGATTCCTCCGTGTGCCATAATTCCTGCTTTGTGGGCTTGCTGAAAGCTCTCATTCAGCAGGGCAGCTGCGGTGGACGTGGATCTCATCGGAATCGGGTTGAGCTTTTTAACAAGCGGCTTGTGTTTCTCAGGCCTGAATGGATTTGCTGATTGGTGTCGTTGCGCCGTTGAGTTGAACCCCACTGAAGTCCAGCCCTTCTGATGAAGCATTGATCAAAAGAGAGGATGTGAGGGGATGAGAAAGTGGAAAGACGTCCACCAAGAAGAGGGAAGAGCTTTCACATCGCAGATCAGATCTGGATTCCAGCTTTCACTCAATCGAGCCCATTGAGACTCAGAGCCAATAACAGGAAGTCGAGGCTGAGATGTGTGAAAACGCTTTCTTGATGAGTATTTGTATATTTGATAACGGATTGCTGAATTATTGCTTCAGATTTAGCGAGGAATTAGCAAAAATTGTTCAAAGTTACATACATTTTCTGCTCTAATGTAGACTGTAAAAAATATTTGTTTAATTAACAGGTTTCGTATTTGTGATTCACCCTTGTTTATGTTTACTTATGGTTGTGAATTGCATTTTGCGAGTTATGTCTCTGCTCTGTCCACTTTTGATGGTGAAAATTCAACAAATTCAATTAACAAAGTGACTTTTATTGACATTTTAGTGGTTTAAGACAAGATAATGTTTTAAAATAATGATATTTAAAGAATTAAGTTTGTAAAATAACAGAAAATGTACTGACAGGAATTTACAACGCCAACCCAAACAATATATCACTTCAAACTATTAAAAATGTCAATAAAAGTCAAATTTTCAAGCCTTTCAACATCAAACACTCTTGGAGGAAAGATTAAGGTCCCGTAATGTAATTCAAAAGCATAAGTGACAAAAAATTTTATCACAAAATATGGAAAACTGTCAATTTACAGATATTTTTTACAGTGTAGGGTATTTTCGAATAGTTTCCAACAGTGCAGAGTGAATTACTCTGCTTATATTAATTATCACAACTCAAGACATGAGGTGGCCACTAAAATCCGATAACTCAGAATCCAAACACAGATTTCGGTGGATCAATTCTGCTCTGTCGATAGAAAATGGGACACAGAGAATAGGCTACATTTTAAATCCGTTGAGAGTTATTATTTGACAATTATTTAGTTGTGGTATGTACACTGTAAAAAATGCTGGGTTCCATATAATCAATTTGTGTTGGGCAACATGAAAAAATTAAGTTAACTTATTAGTTTTTACAAATTTAAATGGATTGAACTAAAACAATCAAGTTTTTTTCTTAAACAAACAACAAACTTCATTTTTTAAGTGTAATTTTTGATAAACCTGCTTGCTTTAGACTTGCTCAATATTTCTATCCATGCATTCGATGCATGAGCTGCTCACAAATGTGCTTTGAATCATTTTACACTACTTGATCCACGACATACCAGCACTGAACTGTACCATAGCTACAGATCAACAACAGCACTACTGAAAAGAGCAATAACCGTAAATGAGATGACTTGACAAGTGCATTCGTGAAAAGAATAATGGATATAAGCTTCTATACTATAAACATGTAAAAAGAAATTCAAAACTTTAGCGAAAAAGCACAGACACTGGAAGGTATTGCATGACTGTTGCTTAAGCTGGGTTCACACCAAATGCAGACCAATGTGTCACTCGCTCTGGTTTACACACGGAATGTTTTACACCACACACAAATGTGGCAAATTCCACATGTTTTTTTATATTTTGCGCCATTTTTTTTACATCAGTTGCACCTCTCTCCAGAAATTTGTCTCTGTTTATGTGTTTGCATTGACTTTGTATGTAATCTTAAACCTAATTTTGCTTTTGGTGGGAACCAGATCTTAGCAGGTACAATGTCAGGCGTACATGCTGTAGAACTACTCAGTTTCTGTGTGCATGCTTGTTTCTGTGAGTGTGTGTTAGTATTTTGTGTGTATTATTGGTGTGTGTATTGCTATGGTCATAGTGATATAAAACAATAATGTGGTCGAAACCTGCATAGAACTACATTAGTTGTGCATTTCCTTGAAAATAATCGCACATTTTATGAACAATCAGAATCATGAATTCAACATCTCTGTAGTATAAAAAATGAAACATTTACTGGAGAATATGTACCGAAGTTTGTTTTTCTTCCCCAAATATCAAGCTCATTTAGTCTTGTTCTGTCTTCATATAAATTCATCATGATTTGCTGAAGCTCGTGCTTAAAATGCCAGTGGGGTGTTAATAAGATTGAAAACAAACAAGTCTTATTATCTTCATATCTTACAGGTTTTTACATCTCAAGTAAATATGTCTCATTTTAATTATCTTTTAAGGACATTTTTACTGATAACTTGAGAAAGTGATTACTATTATTATAGTGTGTAGGCATAGATTAAGCCATATTTATAGACGCCTCTGTCATATTTTTAGATGTCTCTATAGGCATATTAGCACACATTTTACATTAGAGATTAGTAGTTTGCTCAGTCAACCCTACTGAGCCTCAAAGAGAAAAACAATCAGTATTTTTATAAAAAAAAAAAAAAAAAAAAAGATTTGCAACTGCATTTGATATTAAGATGTGCGATTTGTTTGTTTGCCCTACAGTGTTTTTGTTTTGTCTTTAACCAGATTTACTTTAACCAGATTTACTTTTTTATTTTTACTAAAATGCCAGTGAGGTGTGAAAAACATAACCTTTGAAAGTCTTTGAAAACAATAATTAATAATTTAATGCTTTGTTATTATTATTTGTAAATTAATTTAGAATAGTTTGCATTATTTTAATGATTTTTTTACTTTTTAATAGAATAACAAATTGCTAAATAAAATTATAATTTTGGTGATAAATTGTGCACATATGAATCAACTTATAATACTACAATGTATTGTGTAAAGAGTTTAGCTTAAATTTGTAAATTAAAACAGTAAGTTTGACTTGTTTTAATGATTTTTTATTTTTAATTAACATTTTACAGTGCTAAAGATGATAAATTGTGTACATCAAGATCAACTAATAATTATTATTGTCTCTGCATAAAAATATTATAGTCTTTTTTGTGTACGCACTAATTAATCGTTAACTATTACTTTAAGTATTCATCTTTTAGTCCATTGGTACTTCTAAATGAAAAGCTTTGGGAAAATATCAGTCCTTATATTTTATTTTTTTTGAGTACACACTAGTTAATCTTTAATTATTACTTTAAGTATTCATTTTTGAGAATGTTCAGCAAATGTATAATACACAAATAATCAAATAATAAAATGCATTTAATAGCATATTAATTGATAGATGCGCTACATTTTATTAGCATTAATATCTACAACTGCAGTTTAGGTCTCAGTTTAGGCTACCATAGCTTTGTCAAACATATTGGAGTGAAGTATTTTGCATTGCCTTGCTTTGGTTTTACACATTTCAAATAGGCAAAATCTTATTTGCATTTAACTTTTCATATCAAATAACCAAGCGCCTGAGTTCCACCCTAGACATTTTCAGGCCTTAAACTGAAGCAAGGCTTTTGGGTTTCAGCATTGACCTCCTCATATTGAGCGCAGATCATCCGGTGTTTATCACACTCTCCCCAAATTCAATGGCAAACTAATGAGCAACTGAACAGATCAATGTCTGTCTCACTATTTCAAATGCATTACTTGTCTTATAGCTCGACTCACAAAGATTCCCAATGATTGATCTGCTGCAAACACACAGCAACTCCACAACTAGCAACTAAATGCACCATGATTTTAGTTGAAATGGCAGCAGGGTTTTGTTTTGAAACATTGAGTCATTCTTAATGACTTCTGTAACAGGAAACGTACTATTAAAGTTATCTCAAGTAAACCTGTCTTGCTGTATTAACGTTTTAAGGACATTATTACTGACAAATAACCCATTACTTAAGAAACTGATGATTACGATTAGGATAAATTGTGTACACTGACATCAACTCATATTATTAATTGTCCTATAGAATCAGAATCACGTTGATTACCAATTGCTATCACTGCCCTAACAGTAAGATTCCTTAATACAGTGTTTCTTTACTACATTTCTGGAGGACCACCTCCAGCTCTACACATTTTCCATTCTCCTTAATCAAACACACCAGATTTAGACCATCACCTTATTAGTAGTTGTTTTTGACATTATGTCATGGTTATTATTATTTTTTTCATCAGTTATGTACATTAGCGTTTTATATTATGTATCACTTTGGTTTCATTTATGCTACCATGATATTGTTTAGCTGTTGCGTAAATGACACTGAACACCTTCACCACCTATATTTCTATGCTTGTGGAAAAGCTGTTTGTGATGAGCTTCATCATACACTAAAAAAATTCTTGCTGCCTTAATTTTTTTAGTTGAATCAAATGAACTTTTCTAGTCATTTCAAGTCAATCAAACTGACTAATAATATTAAGTAAATATTGTCATATTTTTGACAGTGTATGACTTTCTCATGCACACATGCTTTTGGAGGTGTTTTTGTCTTTGTAACAAAAGTCCAATGTGTACAATGTGTTGGCACTTCAAACTGCCTGCTCTACCTAACGGTTGACCATATTTTGACTGTTTTAAATAATGACTGTTAAAGTCATTTAAAGAATGACTGTTTTACATAATGGTTTACACACGCAACATTGTTGGTTTACAAAAAAAAATCTTTAACCATAAACCAACATATTAACCATTTGGTAGAGGTTGATTTTTTGAAAATTATGGGATGTTTTGGAAAAAAAAATGCATTGAGTGTGTTAACTGGCGACATTAGGAGTTAAGAAATGCAATCCAAATTTTTTTCTTGGTGGGGCAGTTAAATGGTTAATGAAACCCGATAGTTTATCATAAGAAAATTATTTAATATATTTGATGGTTTCTACAGTATTTTTTACCTTAATTTAGTTTTTTACATACATGGACAAAGAACTTTTCTTGGTAAATTAGTGGTTAAAAAAAGACAACAGAACAAGTAAAAATAATTAATAGCATCACAAAAGGTAAACACTTGTAAAGTGAGTCGAGCAAAAGCTATAAAATAAGAGCTAGAAAGAAAAAATGAGAAGTCAAACTAATAGCTTGGCTATTCAAACACTCCCAATGATTGATCTGCTCCAACCAGACAGCAACTAGCAACTAAACGCAGCATGTTAAAATGGCATCAGAAAAGCAATTGATCCATTCTTAATGACTTCTGTAAAAGGAAAACTCCAAATAATGAGGTGGATGTGAATGAGGAGGGAGTAAAACACAATCATTCTGGCCGCTCTTTTTACCTCATTCTGCGATCTGTTAGTGGTTGAAATGATCAGCGCTCCATTTTCAGGAGACTAATCTGCGTGCCAGAATATAAATTGGGCTGCAAGAAAAAAGGGAGAGGAATCGAGCGACGGGGGAGGGGCGAGCGAAGACAGAGTGTCATTTCCTCTTGACTAACAGCCCTCACCGTCTATTCTTTATCCCTCCACTTCTGCCTGTAATTGCACAAAGCAGCCGTATTCATCTGACTGGACGTTTTCCACTGCGGCTCCCTCTCACATCTGTTCCCTGTCTTTCAGGTGGAGCATTACTACTGCTATTTCCTCAGCTGCCTCCAGCCGTCCTCCTCCACTTCCCTACGTGGCAAAACCCCCCACGCCTCCGCTTTGTTCACCTGATTGTGTGCGCAAACCTGTGCCAGGCTTCACCAGGGAGAACAGAAAGACAAACAGCGAGGTGAACAATGAATCCAGGCCGCAAACATTGGCCGCTGTTGTGAAACGGCGACATTTATCAGTCCTGTGGAAACACTGAAGACGGCTGTTGTGAGCAGGCCTTGTGCTTTCTAGCATTCAGGGAAATTATAACTAGCCTACAGCAGCAGCGGCGACAGGAAAATAATTACACATTTTAATTAGGAAGAAGTATACCGGTGGCTTATTTTCAGAGTGATTTCCAGGGACTGCAGAGTTAGAGAGGAAATGGCTGAAATGGCATTGACAACTGTTTTTAGTTACTTAATGTGACATTTTAGGGTTTCAAGTAACATTGGGGTCGTTGGGTTGTGAAAAGTGGGTTGTTTGGAAGGTAAATGGTCAAAAAAGGTTATATTTACTGAAAAATGTATGTAATATATGTCTAAAGTTAGACTAAAATGTCATATAGCTAATTAATGTGAAATTTTAGTTGATGAAAGGGCAGATTTTCAATCATTTAGTCGCAGACAGTTTCACAACAAAATCTGGTTTTAGTTGTTAAACTTTTAGTTTGCAAGAATTAAACCAAATAGTTAAACATGTACAGTAGTTAACATTTAAATTGGATCAAAAAATGACCAGAATAAGACAAGAATGGGTGCTGTTGTTAGTTTTAGGACAACTTTGACGACAGGGTTTGACGCACTTCAAATGCTGACTACTGTATATATATTTAAACCAGAGATGCCCAAACAAGGGCCCGTGGGACAAATTTTACCCATATTAAGCTTTGATTTGGTGCACCATACCATCTGAGATTGGTTTAGAGATTGTAATTTTAATGTAAACTGAAATTAAATAGTTAAATTTCAATGATGTAAATGAATCAGATTTTGTTTAAAATGTACTTACGACAGATAGAGGATAATGCAGAGACTTTGGTCAGCGAATCAAGGCAAAGAAGGATTCTGCTTGAGTAGTGTATTCAGCATTGAACTCCACTGTGTTATAAATATGATTTTTGTTTTGTAGTTTAATTTGGAATGTGTATCTTCAGCCCACGGCTCTCTATGATATTTGGTTTTTGGCTCTTTATACAAAATAATTTGGGCACCCCTAATTTAAACAATCACATAAGCGATGCAATAACAATGTTAGTTATAAAAAGCATATTTAAATCTTAACATTGCACTAAATTATGGCTGCACAATATATCGTTTCAGCATCAATATCGCAATATGATCATTTGCAATAGTCACATCGCGAGCATACGCAATGTTGAGTCTAGACTATAATTCATCTAGCATGTGTTTTTGACGTCTGTGATTGTATTCAGGCATAATAAATTGTACCATTTGTAACTTTAACAACGATTAATTTTATTGAATTCTTTTTATTTTGATAATTTCGTCAGTCACTGTACTTGAATACTGTTAGACTCGGAAAACGATAAAACATTTTTTCAATTGTATCTTTTTTCTTGATTGTATTTATAGATTGTTAAAATACTCACAACACATGCAAGCAGAAACACATTGCAAATAGCACAGACCACAACGAAAATGTGTCTGGGGACCCCAAAAACTTATAGATTGTTTATTAGATTTTATGGACATGCACTCCCACTGCAGAATCATCCCAATCCATCTAACATTATTACTTCTTTCGAAACAGAGATATTCAAGTTATCTGGTCAATTTGTATTCATATCACAATACTTATCGCAAAATAAAAAATATCACAATGCTAGATTTTTCCAATACCGTGCACTAAATACTTTATTAAATATCACATTTATTTTTTTATTAAAATAACTACATTATAATAAATGTGTACTGTTTGTCTTGTGTTTATAAAAATATCAAGACTCAAAATGCATTATTTATATAAGAATATTACCTATTTATCAAACTATTAATTTGCTTTCTTGCTGCCATTGGCATCCATCAAGTCCTTGACATTCCCATTTTTGTGATGTTGCAGCATGTTAATAATTCTTGTGCGGTATCAATCAAATCTTGATGTGTATTTCACAGTACATTACCCAGACTGTTGCATTATGGGATGTTAAAATGTTTCTAAAGGAGCAACATATTTACTCTAAACTAAACTAGAACTAAAAACAAAAAGTAAACGCCACCGCTCATGCTTAATTTTCATGTGACGTCCACCAGGTCGAAGAGCTTTCATAGTGTGAGGAAAATGCTGATACCCGCCGACATGCTAGCCAATGATCAAATTAGCATAATTTCAAAAAAGAGAGGGAAGAAAAGCGATATAACTCAAGCTGTTATCAAGCAGGGTGCTAATTTCAAGTCTGTCATATCTTAAACGCACAATTGGACATCTTATTCGAACTAAGCAAGAAATATTCTGGGCTCACTAATGAGGGTGCTTTACACACTCCGAGGCCAAATCATAATCTGCCGGTCGTGGGCTGAGTCCAGGCACTCTGTCAAGTCACATTTTGCTGTACGGATATTTGTTGGAGATGAAAGCCGTAACAGAAAATGAAAAGAGAGGTTATTGGATACCTCATTTATTTTCAGCATAGTTCCTCCAAGGATCTTAAATGCCTCCTGGCCTCCAAAATTACTCGACGCTTTTCCCTTTCTCTATACTTTATTGAAAGTCACACCCAATTTCGGTGATATAATATGCCGTGGAATAAAATCATTGTAAGAGGAAATTCAAAGCATTAAAAGCTCTGTTGCGCAGTCTATTCCTTGTTCCCTGGAGATGCACCCAGCATCGCACCCCAACACCTGTGTATTTGATTAGTGCCAGCGACAGCTTACTTTCTGAACCGTGAAGGTGTGCCATCTTCCTCCCATGGCATCCAATTTAAACAATAAAAACAAGGAAGCCAGATCCTTAGAGAACGCAAGCATAATCCAATCCTTGTCTTCGCTCTTGAGTCTTACCTGCTAACCAGGAATAGGGTGAAAGGCCATTCATGTAACAGAGTGCAATAGTCAGGGTTTTAGAAGTAAAAACTCATTCTCTCCATAGGGAAACTGATTTCGACACTAACTGATAAATGCTTAAAAACAGACTCCATGTGAGTGCTGAAGCTGTTAATCAATTGTATATCTTATTGTCGGTCCTATGTGTTTGCATTTATTCAGGTTAGTTTTAAAAGTAGAGTTCACGCAAAAATGAAAATTGACTGGCTAATTGACCAATCTCATCCTGGAGGGCCGGTGTCCCAGCAGGATTTAGCTCCAACTTGCCTCAACACACCTGCCTGGATGTTTCAAGTATACCTAGTAAGACCTTGATTAGCTTGTTCAGGTGTGTTTGATTAGGGTTGGAGCTAAAATCTGCAGGACACCGGCCCTCCGGAAACAAGTTTGGTGACCCCTGCTCTAGACGATGCAAATTTTTATGAGTTTATTGAACACAAAAGAAGATATTTTGAAAACTTGTACCCATTGGCATTCAAACTATAGAGGGAAAAAAATCTGTCAATTTTAGATTTTTGGGTAAACTATAGTTTTAAAAACATATTTTGCAATAGAATAGTTTCTATAGATAAAAACCAACCAGTTTTAACTGATCGATTTTTATTTCACAGTTTGTCTTATTCGTAATATGAATGGGTTTATACAGTATTCAACATTTGAAGAGGATCAAAGACATTTTTCACAATTGTCCTTATACAAGAATGGGTGTTGTTCAATAATTGTAGGACAACTTTGATTAAAAGTTTTGATTCACTTCAAATGTGTAGCTGCTAAGTACACAGACTTGTATTTTTGTCTTTCAATCCAATTTCCATTTACTCTCCTTGTAGCTGGTTGGTTTGGTTTGTGGTGAACAACGCTTTAGCAAAGACTTTTTTAAAAATCCCTATGGGGGATTTTACATATACATGAGAAAAATACTTCTGGAACCAGCACTACTGAAAAAGTGAGCATGCAGGCACTCCAACTCTCAGAAATAAAGGCACAAAAGTTGTCACTGAACTAGTCCCACTTTTAAAGATGCACATTTTAGGAACATGTTGTACCTAAAGGGTACAATTTGGTTAATTAAAGTACATATTAGTACCTTAAATGTACATTTTAGAACACTGAAAAACCTTCAGCGTTAAATGCAGTGTTTGTATAATTCTCAAAGTGTTAAAAAATTGTGAGATAACCGATAAGGGTTGATTTAGCATTAATGATGAACACCAGCACTTAACAAGCAGAATCACTGAAGAGAAACACAAAACTACAACTTGCTTCAGTCACAGCCTTAGATGAAACCAACTGAAATGAAGTTTGTTGAGTTGTTTAATGATCTTCTACTGAGATTTTGAGAGATTGAATGTTTTATTTATTCATCTAAGACTATGACTGAAGTCAGCTGTAGTTTGTAGTTGATTCAGCTTATTAATAGCAGGTGTTCATCATTAATGCTCCATCAACACTTATCACACTGCCTTAGTGCTATATGTAACATCCTGAGTGAGATTATATAAACACTGACAGTGTTAATTTAACACTGGAGTATTTGCTGTCTACTTAAAAAGTCAATGTCAGTGCCTTAAAGGTACATATTAGTATTGGAATTGTACATATTAGCACTAAAAGGTTCAGTCCCAGTGCCAATTTTGGTACCTTTGTTTCTGAGAGTGTATAGGGTGAGATTTAATGATTAGATAATGCCCAAATTTTCCTAGAAAAGTACTAATAGCTCTAGAGTAACACAAAACAGTAGTAAACACAAGCACAGCACTGGACATGGATGACACTGGATGATGTGTCAATTGCCTATATTTGTGTAATAACAATTATTAATAGTTTAAAGGTGACACTGGGTCAATAATGTCCTAGAATTGGGTTTGCCTGTATAAATGGTGGGAGGTTAAATCTCTATCTCTCTTGTCTCTGTGGTTGTGTTGGAGGTCTAAAATGTCTTCATCATCCCTGATGGGTGTCCCGCTGGGAGGCAGGGACAGATGGTGGACAATGAGATGGGTTGGCTGTTTCTGCATGATCTCACCCTGCTCTCACACTCTCGCTCAGAGAGACTTTCTCAATTTTCCACAAACTCCAGATGCCGCCATCTTTCGCATCATTTCCTGGTCGCCCTTTCTGTTGCACAGATATTTGTCTTTCTTCAGACTACTAACATAAATCATCTGCTTTCTGCTGCAGTTTGTTGCTACAATGTGAAATCTTCAATAATGATGCCGCAAAGGAATTTATGAGCACGATTCTGATCAATTGTTAAAGGTAAAGTCATTTCTGCATCAATCAGTGCATGTTAAATACGCTCAACTGCCATATTGATTACTGGAATTAGGGCTAGGTGATATGGCAAAAATGCAAACTCTATAATTATTTCTATATTAACCGATAACGATATACATTTTAATATAAGTTGTTAATGCTTACGCTTTAAAAAGAGTATCCCAAACATGAGCGAAGGTGGATACTGTTGGCGGGAAAGTGTACTACTGGTGGGAAAGTGAAATGAGCGTGCTAAACAATACCTATTTTTGAGACCAAAAATTTGGTGACTCTCCAATATCAACACAATTATAGATTCCTGCTGTTGCAAGCTTCTGCTGTGTGCTCCTAGAATCAATATTGACGAAAATGTCCAGAGCTTATCATTGTTATCATTATAAATTTTATTGGGATTCGATATGATATTGTTTATTGGGCCAGCCCTAATTGTTTTGCTATTTATTTAAATAATAATACATATATTTTAGTTTCTACTGTAAATGTAAATAATATATAACATCCAATGTAATACAATTCAACATTTTAATTTAGACAATTTTTTGTCATGTTATTTGTTTTTTTTAACCAATTTTACATAAAATTATATCTTTTTCAGTGACCGATAAAAATGTAATTGTAATACAAAAAATCATATTAATATGAATTTTATTTTTAATTTGTGTAACTTTTTACCTAAAAACAATCTAATTTATCTTTTCAGCTAATTTGATATGTTAATTTTACATATTTACTAAATAATATATCATAAAATGGAAAATTTGAAAAAAAAAAACGAAATACATGTAAAAAATAATAGAGAAAATTCCTTCATATTAATAATATATTATTTTCAAATGTATATAGCGTGCTTGCAAATGTATATATTTTATTTTTAAAAAGTATACCTGCTTTTTAACCCTTTAATAAACTTATCAACATTATTTTTCTCTTTTTTTAGTAACAAAATGATTTCTCCCTCCTTAAATTATCCACTCTAATTATCGTTATCTTTCCTCATTAAGCTGTATTCAAAGGAAGTGTTTTAATACAAATTCCAATAAAAAAAAAAAAAAGAAAAACCACAATAGCGAGATTAAGGACAGCATGTGAATGACTTTCCCCCTCTTCAAGCCCTTTAGTTTTGACCCCTTATCTGTGCACCACTGTTTTGCTCTCTCATACATCATACTCTTCCATCCTCTCTCCCAAGAGACGATCCAGGGTAGATACAGAGAATAAGCTTCCTCTGAGAGATGGGCGATGCCATTATGAGCACAGTCAGCACATTTCATAAAGCGATGTGCTTGCAACCCAGATAATGATATGAATAATCATAAAAAAGATATGGAACAGAAGCACTTGTATTTATTTATAAAGGTGCATAAACACTGACTAATATTTTCCAAAACAAAGCATGAGAAACAGCTGTTCAGCAATACACTAAAAGCTCCAAAACACACACTAAATGCAACTTGCATCATCACCATCACCCCAAGGTGAATGGCAGAGATGGTGTAGAATAACACTGCATTATTTTATCAATGCAACCTCACCCTTAAACCACTGCCAGAGAGTTAAATGAGCTTTTGCTGATGGTGCAATACACAATCATGCTATTGCTGCACACTACGGGGCCACAAAATCCCCATTACGTAATCACACACACATAAGAAACAGGTACCAGCAGAGGTGACACCATTCAAACCGCCATTCACCATTCAGAATTGAGCATGTTTCTTTATTGAGGACATGTAGTGCTGTTGTTTTCCCTGAGCATGCACACATTTAGTGTGTAATAGGAGAGTGTGTGAGCCTCAGCAACTCTGGGCCATTTGTTTAGGTGTACCTTGACTGAAACACAGCCTCCGGTGTTTGGGCTGGCACAGTTTGGGGATCGGAAATCTATTTATAGGCTTGTGTGTGCGTGTGTGTGTGGTGCTATTAATATATTCATCACATATGCCTCAAACCAGTGTGGAGTAAATTAACCTAGTTTGGTGGAGGATAATAAGGCCCAGAGTGTGAGACTCGCCATAGGGCTTCACACCTTCAAATGCAAGGGACTCGTCACTTCTGCTAACTGAAGTAGCGAACTCTCTGTTTTTGTCTTTTCCATTGGTTGCACATTATTCATGTCAGTGCACATGAATGAGGCGCTAATGTTTTGTGTGGGTCTTTTGCGATTCTTGAGGGTTATACAAACACTTGTAGGGTAACACTTGCATTCATTTTCAGGGTGTTACTTCATATTTTTATCCAACAATACAGGCATAACTTAAATAAGCAACCAGAATTCAAGAAATCCAATTAAAGCAATGACATCTCTGCGGTTACATTTCGAATGATAAATATTTAGATATATTGGTTTTACCCAATATATATCAGTGACAGGTTTTAAAACGTTAAACTCACATTTGTTTATAGATTTCTTGTTGTTGAATTGTTTATATATTCAAAAAAGGCGGCAACACCAAAGCTCCAAAAATGCAAAATTTATTAAATTAAAGAGGCTGACACTGTGTCAGCCTTTTTAATTTAATAAATTTTTCATTTTTGGAGCTTTGGTGTTGCCGCCTTTGTTGAATATATAGTTTGCACCTTTTGCTTTTTTGGCTGAGCACCCAGTTAAGAGGGCTGTGCATGCTTTTGTACAGTTTTTAATTGAATTGTTTATAACCAATAGTCATACAAATACTTATTTGAGAGTTCGGTGGAATATAAATAATTCATATTTTAAACTAAATATTAATAATAAAAACACAACCAATAATTATCAGCAAAGTTTAATCAACTTACTAATCAACGTTATAGCCTACTTATGTTGTTAATAACATTAACAACAGTAGTAGCAGTAATCCTATTGATTGTTGTTGTTGTTACTTTGGTTATTTATTTCCTCCTCCGTATTATATTATTATTATTACTACTACAACTATTATTAATATTGTTATTGTTTTATTATTACTATCATTATTATTATTATTACCAAATTATTCGTGGCTAATAATGGAATTTTTATTTTAATTAACTGTTGACCCAAAACCATTATTATTATTATTATTATTATTATTATATTAATTGAATTAAGTAGAATATTGTGGGAAATGGGCAAAAATATATCGGCCTATGTGAATATCGGGTCTTGGTTTAACTCATCACCATTCTGTTTGTTTTCATAAAGTTACATTAGACATCGGGAGCTACTAACTTTAGGAAAACAAATAGAATGGTTGTGATTTAATTTCTCAGGTTTTAGGGATAGCATCTTATGGGTTCAGAACAGCCAAAACATGATCCACAATTTGTATATCGACACACCTTTCAAGAAGGATGTTTGACTGACATCACGTCTGCACTGCACACATTGACTGACAGACATAGAGCATCATTGTCCTACCGTTTCGGATGAGGTCCTCAATTTCTTGGTCAAATCCCAGCCGATGGCACTTGCTCCAGAGCCCCATGTTGGTGGAGTTGTAGCGTTTGCTGCACTCATCGGCGGCGCTCATGGCGAACAGCTGCCGTCTGTTGCGCGCCAGCAGCAGCTTCTCCTCCCAGCGGTCCAGGCGCGAGCGGCTCGCCCGCAGAGGGAGGCTGTTGTTGGGGATGTAAATAAAACCCCGGTCCTTCCGGCGGCTGGAGAAACTCTGACACCTCTCTCGGTACCTCCGCGCGTCCGTCTCGTACCAGTGGTCGGAGCAAATCGCCACAGCCAGCATCCCAAGCGCGCAGAGGGATAGAGACAGACCGGCGTAGAGCAGCAACTTCCCCGCAGCCATGCTCGCGTTCACCGAGAGCCGCGTCAGCACCACAACAGCACGGAGAGCGCCTTGACCTGCACCCGCATCCCGCCGGGCACGCGGACGGAGAGAACGGAGACCGCTGGGGTGTCTTTTGTGGAGAGCTGAGCGAAAATTATAAGCCTTATTTAACGTCCATCCAAATAGTGGCCCGTCCCATCCAAATAGCACGAGCGAATGAAACCAGACGAAGACGATTCAGTCCAGTCCTCGTTCACGCGAGCCGAGCCTTTCAAAAAAAGGCAGAGGAAGTTTTACTATTTTTATTATTGTCAAATATAACATTCTGTATTTGAGCTTCGAGGCAATTGTGTTTCAGTCCAGTCTGTATTACGAAATAAGCCATTGCGTCACCAGAACCGTCCATCGGTTAAGCTGTGCGGTATTAAATGGAGATCAGAAAGCGTGCGTGATTATTAATGTTTGAATCCTTGGAGAAACTCTGAAAAGATGTTTGGGGTACAAACTAGGCCTGCTCAAGTTTTTCTTTCAGTTTTATGCGCAAACGTTTTAATGTAGAGCGCGAATTTTCAGTTCAGGCGAGCGAAATCGCGTTCACCTGCTGATAGTTATGCCAATCAACAGTCACGCGCATTCTGGTATTCAATGGCAGTAATTTTATAATCGTTAACCTATAGCTATAAAAATGTATATGGCCAATAGGCCTGTAGCACAAAAACAAATTGTTTTGGTAATTATTTTTATAATACTGTAATAATACAGTAATAAAGTCAAATGAAAACTTCAGTTGAGAGCTTTAAAAGGCTACCTACAGGGATTAATTTCAGATTAATTTGAAAAGAACCGAGTCATCTTTAATCTGGAGTCGAACATACTCGTAAAGAGTCGTTTGATCGGGAGTTGGGCGATGCTTGTGGAAAGATTTTAATTCATTAAGGAAAACCGACTCATAATGAGTCACTTTGTCGTGATCTGGGCTACGATGATGTAACCTAGCTACTGCCTTCACTAAAAAGAACCGGGTCGGTTTGTCATTTGCTCCTGAGTTTGAACACGTCGGTGGTTCTGAGTGTTTTTAATTGATTAAAAAGAACCGACTCAAAAGACTCGTTTTCAAAATACACAGAGTCGACCTACAGATGCAATAAATCTAACAAATTGGAAATGGTCTTTCAGTGTGTTATCATTTCGATGTAAAATATTTGTAATTATTTCAAGTAGCCTACTGAATAACAACATGCAATTGACTCGGTGGCATTAAGATACTAAGAGCCCGTTCTGAAAAAGAATCGGTTCACAGCACATTTACCTTGCGCGGACAGACTATAGATTTTTGCTTCCCAGATTATGTTACATATATATTTCATAGACAATCCAGTCGTCTCATATTCTCTCTGGATTAGACTATAGGCTACACGATGCATTTATCAAAGCACTATGACTGTTTAGATGTAGCATATGTTAAAATGACTCGACATTTACAGTAAAAACGATCACAATCATGTAAAGGAATGTTTAGATTAATAATAATAACAGCTATGTTACGCTCCCGCAGCGTTCATTGCTGGAATATCAACGGCCTCCGTTTATAAGGCTGATAAAGTAAATTAAATTCTGCACTCACCCCAATTAAAGCTGATAAAATGGATTCATTCCCCTCCAATAACGCATCTCCAGCCCATTTTGCGTTTGCAGTCACTGTAAAATAAAGCCATACAGGATATGCAGCGCCAAATAATCCTATTTATCAGCCAGCGACACACTGTAATAACTGAAATCTCAAGCCGTTCAACGACGCCGCGTCTCAGAAGCTTGACGTTGAAATGAGTGTATCGATATTACAACATTTGGCGGATGGTGCATCCTCCTCCCCGGACAATATGGTCCCAGCATCCTCCGTGCATGCTGCCTCTGTCTGGGAAAAACAGCGGTGATGTCATGCTGTCAATATGAGATGTTCATTGTTTATTAAAGCGGCTTCTTAAAGGAGTCGCACTACTGCTCCTGGTTCCGTGTCGAACTGTAACTGGAGTTGCCTTGCTGGCATGCATTCTCTTTTACATTTACACACACTGACTGAAGTAAACCGGTGTCTCTCATGAATAAATAATCAAGGCGCGCAGAATCTTTCATTTTGTCATTCTGCATCATCGGAGAGCAATAAAACCACACTACACCAGACCAAAACCCTTCCATAAAGGGTTGTTATTTGAAACCACTACGCACTGTCCAGAACCAACAGCAGTCAGGTGTATTGCTGAATAATAAATGAGAGCTGTGGCATCTGTGTAAGCACACTCAGGGAGGCCATTGTAAGCTTTTTCTGTTTATTGGCTTGCCCACACCGCCTTCAGATGATGTACAGGGACTCTCATGCCTACTCCACATATGTTTCTGTAGCTGTACATGAGGCTAAATAGGTGCAAGTAATAAAATAACAATATTGTTTTAAGATTATGGAGATGTTTACCAAAGTATGCTAAATGTAATTTACATACTTTTTTATTTTTGGTTAGCAAAATGCTTAGTTAATAAAGCAATAAACATAAAGTGGCCATGAGAATATAGCATTATTAGAATTAAAGATGAGTTCAGAAACGCGTGTTAATAGCAACACTAGTGGCTGGAAAATGAACTACAGGCAGCAATTATTTGCTCATGTAACACTCACACGTAACATATAAACCACAATTTTAGGTGTACCTGTTATGTATTTATATTGTGCACCCTATATGCACCTCTCCAAAAATGTAATTACATGTTGTGATCATGGGGACAGCGAGATCCGTGATTGAACAGTTTGGAAGCACAAAACATCCTCTCTTCAACTAGTTCATGGGTCATTCATCTCCAAAAACACCTATAGTTGCAGTATTTTAGTTTTAGTAACTAAAATAAATGCCGGGTCGAATTTGTTCATTGGCATTAGGCAGATACCCATGCTTGCATGCTGAGGGGGGCTCAGT
Organism: Danio aesculapii; assembly: GCF_903798145.1. Taxonomy (NCBI): domain Eukaryota; kingdom Metazoa; phylum Chordata; class Actinopteri; order Cypriniformes; family Danionidae; genus Danio; species Danio aesculapii. The sequence continues at coordinate 47,076,083 of NC_079438.1, forward strand.
TACAACTTTGTATTACTTCACTGTAATTCTAAAACACTGCAAGACAATTACCATTAAAGAAAATATTGTAAAACATGAATTTCAGTTCATCTGAGTGGATCAAAATGATGGAGGGCCCAAATATCAACTAACTTTTATGCAATGACAGTACGCGGAGGTATAAATTCTCACTATGGTGGTGTAAAGGCTACAGCGGTCAGCCGGTCACTCTAAACTGATAAAAATGTAAACCTGTGTCTGCTGCATACGAAGCGCCTGATTGCTATTCACTGAAAAAGTATTCATAGTCCATCTTTGTCACTCTGGATACAGGAAATGTCTTGTGTATAGCAATGGAAAGACTAACTTCAAACAAAAAAATGCACATATTTTACAAGATTTGGGACTTCTTCCTTCGTTTTTAGAATGGGCTGATCGTTCAGTAACACCAAACAATGTGATCATACTGTGTAGGTATTTAACGACAATTGACTGTGATAATATGTGCACTGTGTTTGTTATGACTTACTTTAATATATTTTTCACTTTCATTGGAATGTATATCTGTTGAACTGTCAAGGTCTTAATGTTTTTTTTTTTTTACAAAATTGACCTTTTTATTATATTTATATAATATATATATATATATATATATATATATATATATATATATATATATATATATATATATATATATATATATATAAACAGTGCATCCGAAACACACAGTACTCCACAATGACAATGTTGCAAATTTATTAAAAATAAAAAACCTAAAAAAATCACATGTACATGTCTTTTTGAATATGATGCCACAAGCTTGGCACATCTGTCTATGGGAGTTTTTGCCCATTCCTCTTTACAGTACCTCTCAAGCTCTGTCCGGTTGGATGGGAAGCGACAGTGTACAGCCATTTTCAGATCTCTCAAGAGATATTCAATATGATTTAGGTCTGGGCTCTGGCTGGGCCACTCAACGACATTCATTGAGGTGTTGTGAAATATACAAAAACCCAAAGTTAGATAAAATTTCAAATTCATGACATTTTTTTTGTTTTTATTTTAAACTGTTGGGTTGTCAATATTTGACACAGCATTGGGCATTTTTAGAGATTTATTTCTTTTGCATGACACATTGACATTACAGTAGGCTACAGAACATTATTTCAGCCCTGAGTATTAAATGCTGTCACAATAAAATCAGTCTAACCCAGTGTTTCCCAACCCTGTTCCTGGAGGCACACCAACAGTGCATATTTTGGATGTCTCCGTTATCTGACCCATTAACTTCAGGTTTTGGAGTCTCTTCTGATGTTATGATAAGATGATTCAGGTGTGTTTGATTAGGGAGAGGTTGAAAATGTGGACTGTTGGAGTGCCTTCAGGAACAGGGTTGGGAAACACTGGTCTAACCAACCTAGGAATTTGAAGAAGTTCTTGCATTTCATTCATTCATTCATTTTCCTTCGGCTTAGTCCCTTTATTCTTCAGGGGTCGCTTATCCAGCATATGTTTTACACAGCGGATGCCCTTCCAGCTGCAACCCACTACTGGGAAAGATCCATACTCATTTACACACATACACTACTGTCAATTTAGTTTATTCAATTCACCTATAGCACATGTCTTTGGACTGTGGGGAAAACCGGAGCACCCAGAGGAAACCCAAGCCAACCCAAGCCAAACATACATGCCAACTGACTCAGCCAGGACTCGAACCAGCGACCTTCTTACTGTGAGGCAACAGTGCTAACTGCTAAGCCACTGTGTTTAAGTTTCATTAAAACTCACACTGGCAAAATACTTTTTTATTGTCTCTTTAAAATGTGAAAAGAAAAAACAGCTAAATTGGAGTGAACAGCACTGAGAAAACTATTTTAAGTGGATCTTTTTAGACAAAAGCGACCTACAACTGACAGACTGACTAACTGAATGTGACAATTTGTAGCATATATTGACTTGGATGTTTTGGATGGTCTGTTATTGCTCATTGCGAGGTGTCTTTTCTTTATTGAATTCTATTGGAGCGTAATCGTCTCTAGGACAGTTTGAATGACAGCTTGACAGCTAGATTTTAATTACATTTTTTTAAACGCAGTCCAAGTTTGTTTGGAACTTATTTGCAGCTAACAGTGAAAACGGAACAATGTAATCTAAAAATGCAGCTTATACACAAGGCAATTTGTCTCGAGCTATTTGAGGATGTGTTATCTTGTTTCTTTTTTGTCCCCAGAATTGTGTTAATAGATACATCCTCTGGAAGGAAGGGGAAAACGTGATTGCCATGCTAATCGGGAGAGCTGTCTATCAAATTATTTATTTAAATCACGTTTATGTCGTCCGCTTGCTTTTTAAATAGTTTTCTGTAATGCTTACATCGCCATCTAGTGAACAAAGATATCACAATAATTTAAAAAGATTTTTTTATTCCTTATTTCATTAATTTCCTTCGGCTTAGTCCCATTATTCATCAGGGGTCGCCACAGCGGAACGAACCACCAACTTATCCAGCATATGTTTTACAAAGTGGATACTTTTCCAGCTGCAACCCAGTCCTGAGAAACACCCATACACACTCATTCACACACATGCACTATATGGTCAATTTACAGCTGGAGGAAACCCACGCCATCACAAGGAGAACATGCAAACTCCACACAGAAATGCCAGCTGACCCAGCCGGGACTCGAACCAGCGACTTTCTTGTTGTGGTGCTAACCACTGCACCACTGTGTCTCCACATATTTATTTATTTATTTATGGGAGAGCGGGGATGGTTGCAACATGGAGCAGTTGCAACAAGACTTATTCCTCAATTCAGGAATGACTAGAGTGATGATATATACACATTCTCATTTAGACCCTCCTTCAGTCTGAGAGAAATCAGACATATATGTGACCATTCCTTCAGTATAAAACTAATTTATAGCTAAAAAAGTAATTTTTTTAATGTTAAGAAAATTCCTCATGTTGTCTAATCTGATTTTGTGAAACATTATTCATTCGTATAATTTAAATTACTGTTTTCTAAGATTTGAATAGGTAAAGCTATCAAGCGTTAAAGATATTGTATCTCCCTATAGTTTAATCAGGGTTGACAGAGTTGCTGAACATGCTGTTGCAACTATCCCCAATTACATGATTCATTTAAAAGCTTGACATATTAACAATGTACAATTTAATTTGATCACAGTTTCAATGTAATTCAGTTTGAAAAAATGAATTGTTTGATTAATTAATTCATTTCAAAGTTCAAAGAAGTAGTTTAGGAAAGCTTCAGTCTAGATTTTCAGTTTTTTTGGGCCTGCTAATTGGTTGTTGCTTGTTCTTTTAGTCTGTATTTATATGGTCAATTTAACACATTTAACAATTTAACCGATGTTCATTTAGCCTGTTTACCAAAAAAAGTAATTAAAACCCAACCCAATGTTTTTTTATTATTACATTTTAATGAATGTTGCAACTGTCCCTGGGGGTTTTTGCAAGCGTTCCCCCTTTGAACAGACAAATTTGACTTTGTCTGTTCAAGTTTAAATTCTGCGTATATTATCATGTGTACACATATTATAGCAATGTGGGTGGGTGTCCAATAGATATGGGTTTATTTCCAGTTTCCACAAAATACTGTCTATGAGAAAATAAGGGAAAGCAAAACTGAAGGGAGTTACAGCTGTCCCTATATTTATTTTTTATTAATGCTTAAAGAACATAATACAGAACAATACAAAGAACAAAAAAAGGAACATAAAAAGGTCAGGGCTATACAGAAACAAGTATTCACTAAAAAAGGGTATAAGGGCCTTGTGGAATTACAGAATTTCGAAGGTTTCAAGTAAAAAAACAGTTTTAATGCCTTTCTTATTAGTACTTTCTAATTAGTTCTTTAATTAATGTTGTTTATATAATGTTCTAATAGCTCTATGAAAGGGTTTTGGGTTAGTAAATTTGCATTTGTGAATATGGGATTAATAACATAAACTTTTTAAATTTTCAATAATAATAATAATAATAATAATAATAATAATAATAATAATAATAATAATATCACAACAAATCTGGTCTTCCTCACGTGTAGTCGATACGTTTATAATGAGTAAAAATAAGAATATTTTACCTATAGAGCAGAGATTTTTATTTAAATTGTTTAATAATATTATGCACATAAACACACATAACGAGGAAAATGTGTGTAATTTAATATTAAATTAAAATAATGCACAGCAATTTCCTAATGGTTAGATTATTAAATAATAAACAAAATAAAGGAGTGATGATGATTATGAAGGATGCGCTATAATGCAAATAATTATTTTAAATTATTAATGAACACGTTTATTAATAAATCAAAGTGAAATTTTTAAGATTAAAATAATTTATTGGACATTTTATAATAAAAAATAATAAACATAAAATAAACAAACAAATCCATAGAAATAAGGTTGAAATTATAATTATAACTAAAATAAAATTACTATATAATAATATATAACATTTAAAATACTGTATAATAATGATAAATAATAATAACAAACAAATGTAAAACTTAATACAAATATAATAACTGATGCAAAATAAATATTAGATAAGATTAATATAAATGTAATTTTTCAAAAACGTAATTGAAAGGTAATAAATAAAAACTGTAAATAAGTAAATACAAATTCTGACAAAAAATGATGATAAATTGATTAAAATAAATAAGTAAACAAATAAATACATAAATAAAGTACTACAATTATTATTGGAAAATACAGATTAAAACTATTTACTACTGAACATAATTTTAATAAATGAATATGTGTTTTTTATGTATTCATAATAATATATTTTCTCAGTTTTACATTTTATGATGGGGAACTTTTATCTTGATGATTACACAGGCGTACAACTTCCTGTGTTGTCGTCTGTGGTCAGGTCCTTTAAGCAGTATTCTTTACAAATAACAATAGTGAAATAAAGCCGCAACTTGCCACCTATACAGCACATTAAAACGAAATCCTATTTGAAATTTAGTATTTAAACTGGGGAAATTGTAAGCGTGTTAAATGAATGCTGCTTGACGTATTAAATGTCACGTATCATTATTATTTCAAGGTCCTGGCAGACTGCAGGAAACGGGAACACTGAATTCATCCGCGCATGCGTATGATTCACGTTCACCAGAGTGTGTTTGCTCGAATGAAGGTTGAACTGTTAAATAACCATAAATAAGAGTTTTTAGCAGTTACTAATGTCGCTATAATAACAGCTATATTATATTTGGCTTTGTCTGCTTTAGGGATTCCAGAAAAGGGTAAGCAGACGATATTTTGATCAGTAATTTACCTGGTATCTGCAGAGTGCTTAATTAAATGCATGATATAACGTTATGTGTTTAAGGATATGGAAGATATTTGTCCTGTTGTCACTGAGAACTAGTCTCATTATTTTATTCAGTCATTATGTGAGTCTTAAATAGTTTTAATTCGCTCTTCCACAACGTATATCAAACATCATTGACATTATTGCATGCACAGATAGATAGATAGATAGATAGATAGATAGATAGATAGATAGATAGATAGATAGATAGATAGATAGATAGATAGATAGAAAGAAAGAAAGAAAGAAAGAAAGAAAGAAAGAAAGAAAGATTTTTGTCTTCCAGTACAAATGTGTAAACAAATCAAAATACAGGCAAAATAAAGAAAAGCTTTTGGATTAAATAGATTTTTTTTCCTGAACGTATTGTGAGATTTCTATTCATGTTTTAATCATAAATGTTTAGTTAATAATAATTTTTTTATTTTAGTTTAATTTATATAAGTTTTTATGAAAACGTAACACTCAGTAGTGTATATCATATATATAATGTTAACAAAATTATCTGTGCTATTACCTGAAACCAACTAGAACAAGCACCAAAACACTAGCAAACAGCTAATATACAGCGCTGTCAAAAGCATCTCAGCCAAACTAATAGAATAAGTAACAAAATAGAGTGACATGTAAAAAGGCAGTAGAAAAAAATATTAACATATACATCTAAGGAAGGGGCCCCATATTTTATCATACATCTTCTGTTTGCCACATCTAGAGAAACGTAACCTTTCCAGCGTGAGGGATTAATTGCTTAATTTTGAACAATTTGAACTCAGAAAACAAGACTTATGTTACAGTGCTTACTGAGTAAATGTGTATTAATTTTAGAATCTTAAGACTGAAAATAAACCAAAAAAAAAAAAAAATGCTAAGAACATGGCTTTGTGCACCTGTACAGTAAAACATTTTCTAGTGTTTAGATTCAACAAACAAAAAAGCTTAGAAATAAATATTTATATTTTCAAAATGTTAAACTATTTGTTCTACCTTACAAATTTAAATCTGTTAATTTGTAGAAAATATTGACATAACATTTTATATAATTGATATACTGCAAATTATAAAAGTATTTTTAAAATTATATTTATGTATAAAAATATTATATATATATATATATATATATATATATATATATATATATATATATATATATATATATATATTTATTTATTTATTTATATTTATATTAATTTTAAATACAACTTGAAATTATAAACAAAATGTTGTTTATCTTGTCTTTAACCAAAGTCCTATATTTACTATCATAACCTGACCTGGAAACAGTCAATAAAAAAGACACTTATTGCATTTAAGAACAAAAAGTTTTGGGTACTTAAAACAAAATATTTTTAAAAAAGATAAAAGAAAAAAACATATTTGCATTAATGCAGTAATGTAAATAAATGCACAAGCCATTTAACGAATGCATTTTCTTCATTAGGTAACGATGGCTGGTCTTTCTAACTATGCTCTTCGCATGGCCCGTCTGAGTGCTCGAATCTTTGGAGACGTCTCCCGCCAGACAGACGGCAGGTCTATGAAAGTGGTGGAGTTATTTAAAGAGCCCCCATTGGCCCAGAGAAAAGAAGTGTATGACTGGTACCCTCCACACAAAATTTACTACTCGATGACCCAGAGACTTCGATACATGGGGCTTTTCAGGTAGCTAGTGCTATACAGTTATTATACTGCATTTACGAATGTTTGACCTTCAGGTTCTTTTGACATCAATTTTGATCCATTTCAGGGACGAACACCAGGATTTCAAGGAGGAAATGAGACGCATGAGGAAACTGCGGGGTAAAGGGAGACCCAACAAGGGAGAAGGAAAGAGAGCCACAAAGAAGAAGTAGATTTCAGCTATTTATGAATGGACACTTGAGAGAATCTGATGAAGAAGATAAAAACCTGTATGGACATTGTTTGTGACTTGGAGATAATATGGTAAAACAATACAAACAAACAGAAAATACTCATATGTAATGAAAATTAAATGTACATTTTTTTAAAACTGTTTGCATCTTCTTCAAGCAAGATATCATAGCATATTCTTTTTCTTTTCAGCCCATTTACCATCTGAAAAAACAGACTTTTTAGGTTATTCTGAAGACTACACAAGTGGAAAATTATTGAAAATTAGTGAAAATGGGACCGTTAGTCACAAGAGTCAAGGTGTTTTTGGTTTGGATGCATTTGTTCGAACATATTGAAAAACCTGGAGCTAAGTATGTAAACTAATCTCATAAATGCTTTGGCTATAGACTCATGAAGGAAATATGTGGATCAGGATCATGTTAGAAATGGTGCATTTATGTCATTTTGTAAACCTGCCGATTGCTGGTCATTTTTCGCTATCATTTTGATATCAGTGATAAAAAAAAGGTCTTTAAAAGCTGTTCAGTCAAAATCAAGAGGTTTAGTCATAAACCATATTGATATTGGTCTATTCTGCAGAACTGTCAAACTTGTTAAGTGTTATTGTGTTTCAGCATATAGATAGGGCTTTCCACAGCTCAATGATGCTTTACATGCGTGGTACATATCTGTACAGACAATATATAAACACAAAAAGATGGTAAAATCATTAAATCTTTCTATAGAACTTTAAATTATTAGAGCATTCTTGTATTTATTACCAGTTTATTTTGTTTTACAGGAGGAGTATTTAAATTTAACTTACTCCTGTGATTTTGCTAGTCCATTTTTTAATGGGACAGTTAACTGAAACTTTAAAGTCTAAAGTGATAAGAAAAAAGACATCAGACTCTTATAATCCATGTGGCAGGATATTGTGATAATATATTGTTATAAATGTATAATTAGATGCAAAAACAAACCAAAAATATGATTTCTATGAGTACGGGTCATGGTTTCAGGTAAAAAGATAGGAAGAGAAATTCAGAAGGCTTGTAATAAAAATAAATATAATTTTCTATCAGCATTTCTTATAAATATATAAATATTAGTTGTCACTCTTTGTCTTCCAATAAGGTTTATGGCCAAAGCTCTGTAGTTTTAATTGCAGGTGTCAAAAGATTTAATCATAATGCAATGCAATAAAACAATGATTGTGAGATAGTTAAGTATTTCTCAATGAATCTACATGAATCCATGTGTCATAACTAATGATAACACTAATGAAAATCAAGTAAACTGTTTTGTTTTCCAGTAAACTCCAGTAAATGTTCATTTTGAAATATTACTAACCATGTAAAAGTAAATCTTACATTTCCATCCTAAAAATTGTCAAGTGTACAAGAATTTTAATTAAAAAAAGACCATTTACCAATGAGGAACAGTGAATGTAAAGGTTCTGGAATATGATTTTGTGCCTCGCTGTGGTGGTGGTGCCATGAGCCAAAAAAGAGTTTATGCATTAAATATAAGTGCATCTTGTAAGTAATTTTGGATTCTAAAGGCATTAATGTTGATTATAAAGTAGGCTGCTTCAGACAGTTTCAGAGATTTTGGTACACCTTTTGATGTGAGATGATGTTGGATGCACTTTGCTTAATCTTTATAATGGGTATACATAAATACTAAAGTTTATACAATGCTTTTGTGTTACTAGATTCAACAGCTGCCTTTAAATGACATAACTGTCAAAGTATAACACAGTATGATTGTGTGGTGTGAATGGGATGACCGAAACATATTTGTGACTTGGATTTCCATCATTAAAAATATTAGTGCCCTTGTCGGAGTCCAGTATCCCCGTTTACCCCTCCACGGTTTTACATTTTGGTGAATCTGTCTCCCCCTCCTGTCTCGATCTCTGTTGCTTTCCTCTATTATTTTCCACTCAGTTTCTCGTGGTTTAAAATGGCGGCGTTGAGCAGCGCCGAGTCCCCACCGCCCGTCTTCAACGGAGACACCATGAACCGCGATCCGGAGCGGGACCCGGGACTGGACGAGCTGGGCGCGGGGCTCGAACCCGCCTGTCCCGGAGAAGCGGCGATCCCCGAGTGTCAACAGGGCATTCCCGAGGAGGTACAATGGGGGGGAATCAGGGTTGGAGGAAAGCTCGGCTGATGAGCGGAGCTGGGTTGGATGGAGATGTTCAGGAAACACCGGCTGTAATACAGATCGCGGGGGGGATGCAATGCATTGCAGGGGAATGAGATGATGCACGGAAATTGATGTATAATCGAGCAGATCTTGTATAGTGCGCTTATGCATTTTCGCAAGGTGCATTTCCGAATGACGCCATTTATAATTCTCTCAGTGCAGTTCTCTGAGCCAATGTTTATCAGAAGGCCTGTTCGTGTTTCAATGGCATTATTATCCCCGTTGCATACAGTAACGTGCATGCTACACATCCCACCTTGCAATGCATCTCAGTAATGAGAAACTACAGATGCAATGGGGCAAATGAACGCGCATTGTTTTATTTTCTTTGTGTCAGCAGCTGGCGCGAGCTGCGAGTCGAATGCATTTACATTTACATTTAAATCTGCAGTGATGTCATTGTGCTCGTGCATTGAGTCTTGCGAATTCTTTTTTACCCCTTGCAAATTTATTGCAACGTGCATCTCTTTTTTTCTGAGCTGTCAGCTGTCTGTCTGCACAAACCACCTATGCTGCCAGCTATATAAGGGGCCTTTTGCTGTTAGATGTAGCTACACACTGGGGTATTTCATGGGTACATTCTGCACCCTGCAGGAACATACATTAAGTTAGTAGTAGCTTGTACTGGAGCATGGTCAATCAGACCAGACCTTCTATTACATGTCACAAACCACCATATGCTGGTATTATCAGCCAGTGGTTGGTTTGTTGACGTCTAGCAGCTAGAAACCAGATAGTTATCTGACTGATGTGCATTATAAAAGTGTCATTTGTTTTACATTCTACACCTTATAGGAACAAAGTTTAAGTTAGTAGCTGTGGTTTGCATTATGGTCGACTAGTTTGGAGCCTAGTTTCTGAAAAAACAGTATACAAGCTAAAACTACATTCCAAAACATGATTTATCCAATCGGAAGCAGTGTTTAGGAACATTTCAGCTAACATTTAATCTAAAATATATGTACATATACTGTGTTTCAAAATATTTCTAGGCCTATTATGTTAATTTTATCCTGATGCAATTCCAGACTTGAGCATAAAAAGCATTTAAGCTTCAGAAAACTTTCAGTGACATAATAAAGTATCAATTATTTTATGTTCTGCACTCTGCAGATATAAAAGTTTAAATTAGTACCTGTGTTTTGAAACTTGAGTTTAAACCACATACAAGGTTTCAGAAACCACGTTAAGTGGGTATTACCAACTACAGTAGCAGCTGTTTGTCTACTGTCTATAAGCCTAAATGAGCTATTTTATGTTTCTCAGTCTGGTTTATCCAACCAAATGCTTCTTATTCCTGCTGTTTTCTTTTCTTCTCCGGCTATCTGGAAACCATCAGCTATATTTAAAAACTCTTTTGATTTTCTTTCCTTTTTAGACTATCTAGAAACCATTTTCAAAACGCTGCTACCAACTTGGCTTTTGCAGACAGGCATCCATTCATTTTGTTTAATTTGGAAAGTTTACACCGTCATGGAACAGGTCACAAACCTGGTTATTCAGGAAACAGCTTACCTATATTGCTGCCAGACTAGTTGGATTAAAGAGCTGCTTGTGTAAGTTATCATTATAGCAGTGCTTAGTGGTAATTAGATTAATTTTACTGCTGGCCAGAGTAACAGTGTTGTACTGTCTGATTATACACAACCTATTCTTTTTATATTAACGTCTGCATTTATTGACATGAATATAGAAGAAATAGATCAGGCAAAAGAAAAGTTCTGTCATCATTTTCTCATGATGTAGTTACAAAACCAATTGAGCAGTTTTGAAGAATGCAATGGTGTTTTACGCTTTGAAAATATTCAAAAGCATCATTAATGATATATGATGTGTTAATATGTAAGCTTTATTTATTTATGACTCATCTTTATCTCCTGTGGGCTTTTAAGCATCACAGGTTGTTTTAAGTGAACTTGATCAATCCAATTCATAAACAGATCTCTCATATATATCCTTTCATTAAATAATGATTTCATTTTCAGCCTATTTTATTATTCATATGACTTTGAAAGATTTGTAATATACGTCATATGGACTATTTTTTATGATGTTGTGTAATGTTGTGAAATAAATGAGAAAAAAGCAACCAGTATTTCAAAATTTCACATAAAAATGCAATGTTCAACACAATTCATTAATGTTGCCCCAATGGAAATAGATTAAGTTAGAGGAGAGCAGGGACGGAAGTAACGTGGGATGAAAGTAACAAAGCGAATTTCTCGAAGACCTGACTACATTTGCTTTCCAGGCTATAGCCGCACATTCAGCATGCAACCCTTGATGGAGTTGCCACATATTATATGATTTCAGGACCATGTCCCACAATTAGGTCCAAATATCAGTTTTTAAGAGCAGAAAGTGAACTATTGTAGTGTACAAGTTGTGTTTCTCTTTTCATGCATCACATTAATGATCAATCCACAGGTTATTTAGTACAATAACACATCCTTAAGTTTGCAATCTCTGAGTTTTTCCAGTTGAAATCAGGTTTAAATGGCAAGAGTTATATAAAAGCCATACATTTATTCACTTCCACATTAGAGTTTGCAGTCTTTTGATTCATATGTTTTATCAAATTAATGAATATAATAATAAATATACATTAATGCCAATAATAATTAACAATATTCAAAAATTGTAGGAAATTGTACCATTTTGCATAGCTGGATTGCTTTTGATGGAGCTGAAATTAAATACGAAAATGCAATTTAGTATTTGTATTACAAAAATTAAGAAAAAAATATGTTTGCAGTTAACATTAACAAGGTCGTAGTCATATATATATTTTAAATTAACAAGATTAATCTAGTAAATCTATCAAATATTGTTACTTTTGACCCACCCTGACATGGTCAAAAGTAACAATGTGAAATTATTTTAAAGTTGTTCTACATTATTTTCCAAAATACCACCTGATATTGATAGACCACACTTATGAGTTAGTAATAGGGTGTCAATATTTAATTTTTCTGCGATTATATATTGCAAAATACTGTTTTTGTCTATACCAGAGTTGAATTTAATAATCATAATGGATGTGGTTGTACTAGGGTTGTGTGATATTTATTGTCTGGGATTAATTCCGTAAATGTTGTTGCTGACTTTATTTTATATTACACGTATGCGTTAATAATAGGGCTGCAAGAAAAAGTCTGACATTGCGATATTTAGCTTTTCTGTGATTATTTATTGCAAAATACTGTTTCTGTCTATACCAGAGGTGCACAAACTTGGTCCTGGTAGGCCCGTGTCCTGTATTGTTTAGCTCCAACTCCCTTCAACACACCTGCCTGGAACTTTTTGTATACCTAAAAAGAGCTTGATTAGCTGGTTCAGGTGTGTTTAATTGGGGTTGGAACTAAAATATGCAGGAAACTGGCCCTCCAGGACTGAGTTTGGGCACCCCTGGTCTATACAATTCCAGCAAATGATTGAATTGCACTATTTAGAAAGAGATTTTTGGAAAGTCTTTATTTCAAGGTTCAATTCTCGCTTTGCGCAAAACATTATGACTTGCTTCAATAATCTCCCAATTTAATTCTTATTAATATTTATAAAGGTAATTTAGGTATTGTGTAGGATTAGGGATCATACAGAATATGTAGTTTACAAGTACTGATAAGCAGCCTATATCTCATTAACAAGCATGTAAGCAATGTGTCCAAAGTCTTACCGAACGTTTTCATTTGGATGATTGATCGGGATGATTCTGTAGGGCAGTGAATCATGCATAAAATGTATTAAACAAACTATATCCATAGATGAGTGTAACAAAGCAAAGATAAAAGTCAAATAAACAGTGCATGCTTTATGGTTTTGTATATGTAAACTGCGAAGTCAACTCAACATTGCATGTCTATGCGATGGGACTATTGCAGATGCACACATTGTGAAATGCTGAAACAATATATTGTGCAGCCCTAGTTAGTAAATTCAAGTGCATTAAACATAAAACAATTAAGTTGTCCCAAAGAAATCTAAAGAATTGTGTTGTTTCAGTTTATTTGATATAAGTAGCTTGAACAAGCAACAAAAAAAAATTGCACCAAAAATTACGTTAAGTTAGGACTCAAAGGTGATTAAGCAAGAATTTTCATTTTTCGGTAAACTATTCCTTTCTAAAGAAGCTGTGGTTGGCTGCAAATATTTCACTGTATTGAGCTATTTTAAACTGTCTTGCTTATGTTGCATCATGTTGGAAACACGCAGTCTATTACCACACGGGGTTAGCTTTAAAGAAAGGCTTGCAACAAACGTCTGTTTAAGAAACTGTCAGCAATCTTTGCCTGTCAGGAGTTTATACTGGCAAGACTACTGAGAATGGGCCTGCCTTTCAGTCTTTTCTTGCACTAATTTGACTAGTAGAGCCAGTTTATCTGCACCGTTGATTAGAAATCAAGTGGCAGCTTGACTTTTGGAATGCAGGATTTTTAATCAGACCTAAAGTTAGATGCACTTAAATGTGCAATTTCAAAGGGGGCGTAGAGACATTCTTGACAAGTCTGCTGGAAAATTGTTTCTCCAAATTGGCGATCATAATAAAGTTTGCTTGTAAGCTTTGTAGCGCTGTCAGATTGTGTTTACTTGGCTGGGACGTTTTCCAGTGAACTTGGGAGTATTTTATGGTGCCACTGCTTGTATTGCTTGGCAAAATTGAAAAATGTTTATTGGCTTTTTGAAACAAGTACATTGCTTGCACGTTTCCTTGAGCAACTGCTTGCTGCTGGTTGCAAATAGGCTGTAATTTTGTGGTACTTCGAATTAAGTGGGTGAATTTTATAATCATAATGGATGTGGTTGTATTAGGGTTGTGTGATATTTATTACCTGGGATTAATTCCGTAAATGTTGTTGCTGACTTTATTTTGTTGTCATTTGTAAAATTCACTTGGTGATGAAGTTGATTAGTTAGTTCTATGATTCAGTTCATGAAAGCAAAGAAAGTTTTAGTTTGGTGTATTTCTAAAGCCCTGCGATTTCAGCCCCGATTTTGTCATCTGAGACAAATTTGGGAAATTCTAAAAGTTTCCTGAAATCCGAGGCTAAAATCTGTGATCTTTAATCATAGGTTTGACATGTACACAGACAGCCGCTTAATGGCTGTTGCAATCAGATTTTTCCTCGATGAAGTTCTGATGAAGATTTCAGACACTTTCCTGCAATGTGACAACAGCTGCGATGAGTGTCAATTCAAGAACCAATAGGAGCGCCAAATTTGATGACGCAATCCATATGACATATGTCAATACAGTTTTTTTCCTTTCTGTGTTTATTATTGAGACACACTGTGTGCACAATTACGGCTACAGTTTGTTTATGTTTGCCATGAGGATTCATTTCAGAACACAGAATAGTGAAAGCGTCACGGATTGATGACGTCAAACACCGGGCGAGGTTTCTTTCGTGTTTGGCGCATCTTCATTGTGGTTCAGTCTGACATTATGACAGCTAATATCTTACGGTGTGACATGGGAGCCATGTTCGTGCAGTCTGACATGCTACAATTGTTCAGGATTATAAAAAATTGCACAGTGTGAGCCGGCTATAAGATATGTTAGCAAGCAAGAGTGCTGGTTTCCAGAATATAAATACATCACAAATCAATGCATTGATGACTTTATACAACAGTTGAAGACTCAAATAAGATTGTCTTTTGCTGCTTGTTCAAACTACTTATTTAAAATGAGTTGAAAAAAACACCATTTTAAAGATTGTTTTGGGACAAGTTAATTGTACACTTTACTCATTTATAAAAACGATTAAGTTAACATTGGGGCTGCACAATATACCGTTTTAGCATCGATATCGCAATGTGTGAATCTGCAATAGTCACATTGCAGGATCAGTAATATCATGTTGAGATTATAGTAAAGTTTATCCCTAGAATAGAGTGAAAGATGGATGTGTTTTTAAGACCCGTGACTGTAAAATTTAAGCAAGCTTAAGCCAAAAGGTTATGGAAGGTCTATATAGAGCTAAATTATTTGTATTGAATTATTTATACAATGAAGACTATACACTATAAAGTGTTATTTTATTTATTTATTTATTATTATTATTATTATTATTGAATTTCTGTACCTCAATACTGTTAGATTCCACAGAAAATTATAAAATTAGTTCGTAAATAAAATTCGTAAACCAAAAAATTTATTCGGTTCAACAGTATTGTATTTATGCAGAAACTTCTCTACAAAATAACCCCAATCAATGTAAAATAATGAACGTTGGGACAACAAGAAGGAATTGTGTGGAACCCAAAATTTATTACATTGAACAATGTTAATATTGAGTTTCACATTATAGACACAACATTGCCTTTTCCCTGTTTTGCCATTGATAATAGTTACAGAGTCGGTTCTAAATGAATCTGTTCTTGAACAAACCAAGCAAGTCAATGATTCAATTATCAATTCATGAACACATTCACTTGCTTTTTGTTTAAATGAATCAATCGTATTGTACAAATCCTTTTTGAATGAACAAATCATTGAATTTCTCATTAAATTTCTTTTTTTTTAAATCTAAGACAGACATAATCGACCCAATATATCAGCACAAAACACACACTCGGCAAAATATTGTTGAAATATCTTCAATAAAAATATGATTTGGGCAATATCGCACACAGCAGGATTGTACTTTTTATTTTTTACAACGTATATAGTGCTCTCCCAAATTGCCACCTCATCCACACCAATAATTTAGTTCTAAATGCATTCATTCTAATTAAAATTTCATTGATTTATTTATTTTTTGGGGGGTGTCATGCATGCATTTTTGACATGAAAAGGAACTGTAAAAATAAAAAAGTGTCCTGGATGTCTCCTTCCATTAGTTATAGACAGTAATATACCCCCTCCCCAACACAACACTGTTAAATCAGTGTTGCTCTGTCAAGTTGCTCTAACAAATAAGAGCATTAATATTTACAAACAATCCATGAACGGCTTAAAATTGTAAGGCATTACAAAACTGCTTCTTTGCTAGAGCTCTTTGTCTGTACTCATCATGTCGCACCTCATACTTAATCACTATATCACAGTTTCTATGACCATCGCCAGTGTCAGTTTTTGCAGCTTTAGCGAAGACAAGCAAGCGATTGAGTGTTTATTCGATTTACAGTAAGGTTCTCACTCATTAGTTCTGAAGTTCGAAAGTCTATTCTTAAACACTTGCTCATTTAAGGGAATGTATTTTAAAAGGGAAGCATTGTTTTGCTAACTCTGGTTTTCTTTGCAGATATGGAACATTAAACAGATGATTAAGTTAACTCAAGAGCACCTAGAAGCCCTTTTAGATAAGTTTGGAGGAGAACACAATCCACCGTCTATATATCTAGAGGTGAGATATCTTGTTTTCTCAATGTTATTAATGTTTGTTTTGTCACTAAATGTTCTCTCGATTGCCCAAGACAAATTTCTCCTTAGGGAGGCAAATAAAGCTGAAGATTGATTGATATAATCTAAAGGTGTCTTACTATAGTAACCCCCCTTTCTATTAATAACGCATTTTCAGTGGTCTGATTACAGAATCAGTCAGCCAAGACACAGTACATTTTCTACTTCTATATTTCTGTTATTCTTGTGATCTTGTGACTTGTGCTAGGAAATGAACGTAGGGTAAAGTACGCAGGAAGGCAAATGAATAAAAAGGCTGTGGGCGGATTTTGATTGTAATCCAGGCTCCTGTTAGTTTCTGAGCATTGCTGTTGTAAATAGTTCAAAAAATAGAAATAGGTAGTATTAATAGCATTACAATTAAAACAAATATATCAGTTTTAAAAAGAAAACTGGTTTCAGCAATGATAGCATCGTGGGGAGTGTGCCGTGTCATTGTGCTTCAGGTGTCCCGAGTTCGAGTCCCAGCTTGTGGACCTTTCCTGATCCCATCCCCTTCTCTCTAGTTTTAGCTTTGTTTTCTGTCCAACTACTGTGTTGTCACAATAAAAAAAATTGCTCATCCAAATCTTTTAAGAGCTTTCAAAAAATATTTCAAAGTATTTAAAGATATTATCCCAACGATTATTCCAAAAATGCACTGCAAAGAGTCTAATGCAGAAATTAGGTGGTAGAATTGATTGAAAATGTCGAAATTGTTTGATACATTACATTATAATTTGTTCTAAAATCTGTTTTAAAAGAAAATCTCATTTAAATATGACTATTTAAAAAATATTTGTTTCTATTTTCCCATAAAACTACCCTACAGTTCAATAAACAGATAAAAAAATATTTTCTTTTTTCTTCTAATAATTGTATGAATGTACCTGTTATGCTAATTAAAAAATAGTTTACTTAAAACAAACTAAAAGAGAAACTTTCTTGTTTAGATTTTTTATTTTATTTTATTTTTATGTAGGCCTGTCACAATAATTAATATATCAACTTATCGCACAACACATGGACATGACCTCGATCATTTTTGGTGATGCAATATATATCGCCCATACATAAATGAACGATTCTAGCAACATTTTAGCTGATTGTGCAACATGTCTATCTAGGCATGGGCCGGTATAAGATTCTAACGTTATGATAACCTTGGATAAAAATAATACATTATTGTGATTACTGCTCTAAAATATCTTCTTTTTAAATGCCGGTGTAAAAAAAACACACCTTTTTTTCCCCACTGAACACAATACAATTTATTTTAAGAACCATTTAAAATGTTTCGGAACAGTAAACATGTCAGGCTAAATAATAATAAATGATCGACTCTCAAAAACTAAATAAAATAGTCCTAAAATTAAAAACCTACATATACAGTGGGAATGGTGTAACAGAAAATTTGGGAGGTTTTAAAATCTTGACTTTTCCAAACCACGGTAAACCTTGAAACTGGTTATCGTCCCATGCTTATCTTTATCTGTATTGGAGGTGTCAGTGTCAGTATGGTTAAAAAAACACTATAGTATTTACTATACTATTACTTTAGTATATTTTCATGTGGCTGTCTGACAAATGAAAATAGATCTGGCAGCAGATATCGCAGCTTCTGTTACTTTTTACCTTGCACATTTATTATTATTAATTTATTTATGATATATGTTTTCACATTGTTATTACATTGTTACATCACATTGTTTTTCAGATTGTTAAAATGACTATAATTAAATGAAATACTCTTAAGAATAAAATGATATGTGTTCTTTGGAAGTGTACTTGCATTGTGATGATATTATTTGTTATTCTGGCATTATATAATGAGTGACAAAATGGTCTTAAAATGACAATAATATTGTTTATCGCAATATATTTTTGTGCAATATAGTGTACAACAAAAATAGATATAGTGACAGGCCTAGATATAGCAGAATGAAAAACTGCATTATTTTAAAACAAATGTAATTACAAATTTCCCTCTTTTTAAAAATATAATACAAACACAAAAATAAACAAACTAAGAGACAAATAATATTAACATCAATCATTTTAAACACTTTGGAGGTCCGATTTATACTCCATTTTCTCCAAGTTTCATTTATGTTCTTGGTTTATGGTAGAGATTGTGGGAGAGAAAACTGTTTATTTATGTAGAACACAAATTGTATGATGCTGTTTCCTTAGGAAATCTCTCATATATGAAACTACTGAGTAATACTAATAAATACTGACAAAGCTTTTGGTTTGAGCAGCAAAATGACCTCCCTTTTTACATCCATTCTAATGCACAATCTCAGATCTTCATCCTTCTGCAGGTTGAAAAGATGAGCATCTATGCGAAACGTGTTCATAAATTATTAATGGTGTATTTCCTCCATACCACAGGCCTATGAGGAGTACACTAGTAAGCTGGATGCATTACAGCAGCGGGAGCAGCAGCTTTTGGAAGCTATTGGGAACGGGACCGAGTTCTGCTCCTCGCCGACACCCACCCTGCTGGACGTGAAGGGACAGGGCGTTCAGAGCGCCCCCGCTGCCCCAAACACCCTGGCTGTCCTGCAGATGCCCACTGACGCAACACGAGGCAATCCCCGCTCGCCCCAGAAACCCATCGTCAGGGTCTTCCTGCCCAACAAACAGAGGACAGTGGTGAGTTGGGGCTGGCTGTATTTAAATAAGTGCTCATCGTAATTAAGTACACTCCGTTTTAAAAATGAATATTTTGATCCATTTCTCAGTGAATATTATGTAATATATTTTGGTGGATTTGAACAAAACAGATTTATTTAACAGATATATTTATTTAAAATATATATTAGTCACTGAACATCTTTAGAAATAGAAAGATAATAAATTTAAATTCATGCGAAATATAAAAAAAAAAATTACAAAACTACAACATTTCGACAAATCTTTACACTTTTTTTGTTTCTCTTGTTTTTTGCTCTTTTTTTGATGTTTTATTTACTATTTATCCCTAACATAAATTTGTGTGTACTAATTTTGGACCGTTATCATAAGTTATTTTGATAGATAAGCTCCAGATTTGGCTTCAGTACTGACTAATCTAATGTATATGCACAAATATAATATTGTTAAGCTTCCTATAGAAAATATGAATTTAAATGAGAGATTTGTGAGGGGTGTACTCGTATATGTTGAGCACTATAACTTCTTTCTTCTATATCACAGTAAAATAATACAAAATATGCTATATGAATAGTCCTTACAATTATACAACAAAAATCTCTGAAGCCATAGAAATCCAAATTTGAGTTGTTTACACTAAAAATCTTGTAAAATTCAGCGTTAACGGAAATATTAAAATTAATAAATACATAAAAATTAAATGAGAATTTAAGATCATTGGAAATATTAATATTTTTCTAGTATGTAAATATTTTATATAATATAATATATATAATATTATGCACTGGATCTTAATTTTATTTTAGCACAGGGCTAAAATGATTTGCAATTAATCGTATCCAACATAAACATTTGTGTGTTATATATATTTATCATGTATATGTGAAACACGCACATGCATAGGAACAAAACTATACAAAACAACACAAACTGTGATTTTGGATGAGATCATTTTTTTGCTCAGCACTATTTTATTTGGTGCATTTTATCTGTTATTTTTTTAGTGTTGAATAAGTTACTTGAAAAAAGTAACTAATAGCTACTTACATCATTACAATTGTATTTAAATCACTTTTCTATTTACTTTGTAATTACTCAATAACTAATTTAATTACTTGAGTTAATAAGACTTAAAATTCATATAAATCTAAACACAAATACACAATAGAAAGTAAACTTAATTAGTCAAATAGAGACGTTTAGTGGCGCAGTGAGTAGCAGTGATGGGTTGGAGCTGGAAGGGCATCCGCTGCGTTAAACATGCTGGATAAGTTGGCGGTTCATTCCGCTGTGGCGACCCCTGATTAATAAAAGGACTAAGCTGAAAAGAAAATGAATGAGTGAATGAAACTTTTAGTTTTATTTTTCGTAACACTTCAAATCTTCAAAATGTTTCACATTAATTACTCCATATTTCATAAATACCACATATTGACAAATTCCTTATTTCTTTGCTTTATAGGCATGTGCAATTGTTGGATTAGTCTAACATTCTTTAGTTGAACAACATCTAGTTATTTTGCAAAAAAAAAAAAAAAAAAAATATATATATATATATATATATATATATATATATATATATATATATGTATGTGGATATATATATATATATATATATATATATATATATATATATATATATATATATATATTCACACAGTATATATTTACACTATTATATAAATGTACACTCTCCTTCTCTCTTATATTGTTATTAATTAATTACTAAAAAGTATTAAGCATGTGCAACCATCATGATAAATGTAACTTTTTATAGTTGACATATTTTATAGTAAAATATATTTTTAAATAATACAAAATACATTTACTTACTTTGAATGGATTTATGCAGAACAGTTTTAGATGTAGAAACAGTATTTAAGGCAAGTACATTATAAGTAATTAAATGACCTGCAAATTAAAAGTAATCCCTTTCTGATTTTTAGCGGAAACTTTGTAACTAATTACACCCAACACTGAATGTTTTGCCCACAGCTCTATTTAAAACATTCTGTCTCTAACAGAGATAGTCAAAATATTTGCGCATGAGTTTTCACAGTAAGACATCCGGCAGGGCTTTAAAAAGGGTATTTCAGAAGGAATTTCTACTCCAGATCAGATTGTAGAGCAATAGAGTCCATGGGAATGAGCAAATGTAGGTGACCCCTTTTATTTTGATTATCTGCTCAGCTTGTCTCTGTTGGTTTAGCAGAGAGAAATGGCTGTATGAGAAGAAATCAAGAATCCAAACATCCCCAGATGAACCACAGTCTCATTGTAAGGAGAATAAAGTTGCTTGAGAAAATAATTTGTGTGTGTGTTTCAGGTTCCAGCTCGTTGTGGCATGACAGTCAGAGACTCCTTAAAGAAGGCTCTGATGATGCGAGGCTTGATCCCAGAATGCTGTGCAGTCTATAGGGTTCAGGATGGGTAAGAACCATTGCATTACCATCACTGTGTCTAAAAATTGCAAACTTCCCTTATACATAGTATGCGAAAAACAGTATGTGAGCGGAGTATTATGTCAGAATTGTCATAGTATTTGATAAACTGTCACTTAGTTATGTACACAAGATGCTGTATTGGACACACAAGACTTTTATATATATACAGTTGAAGTGAGAATTATTAGCCACCCTATGAATTGTTTTTCTTTTTTAAATATTTCCCAAATGATGTTTAATAAATCAAGGAAATTTTCACAGTATGTCTGATAATATTTTTTCTTCTGGAGAAAGTCTTATTTGTTTTATTTCGGCTAGAATAAAAGCAGTTTTTAATTTTTTAAAATCTATTTTAAGGTCAATATTATTAGCCCCTTTTAGCTATATTTGTTTTTGATAGTCTACAAAACAAACCATCGTTATACAATAACTTGCCTAATTACCCTAACCTGCCTAGTTAACCTAATTAAACTAGTTAAGCCTTTAAATGTCACTTTAAGCTGTATAGAAGTGTCTTGAAAAATATCTAGTCAAATATTATTTACTGTCATCATCTCAACGATCAAATAAATCAGTTATTAGAAATTAGTTATTAAAATTATTATGTATAGAAATGTGCTGAAAAAATCTCTCCGTTAAACAGAAATTATTATACATAAATATATTAATTATATTATACATAAATAACATAAATATATTATTAGTTTATAATATATATTAGGATAATTTCTTTCAAAATTTCCTCCAATAGCAAACAAACTGTTATACATATAATTTTAGAACGCCCTGTTTAAATGTTATCAGACGACCATTTTTTACTTGAAGAGACTTTAAAGGAATTATTTGTAAATATGAGTCCATCAATAATGGTATAATTTTTATCAAAATATTTTAGATTTTGATCTTATTTTATGCATTATTCATTGCTTTTGATGTCTTTTTATTGCTTTAAACCTTTTTTATAATATTAAAATAATAATCATAAAGTAATTATCTGTTTTTAACATGGCATAGCCAGAGAGGCTGATATGGCAGTAAACTCTCTTATAGTTATTATGCATAGTATAATGTTACATATGGTCAATATATGATGTTTTTGAATTTGAATGATTATTCTTTATATTAATTGTTCCTGTTAGTTTTCATATTGTTTTTGTTTGTTTAATTGTCATAAAAATCAAACAAATACATTATACATTAAAAAAAATGTATAGTATTTGAAAATCAGTAAGAGAGCCAAAGTACCAGGATGACCCACTGCTTTAATGGCCATAAATCTGAAATGCATGTTCAATGGACACTTCAATATGGGGATGGGGTGGTTGTTGGTTCTACGTAGATTGCTAGACGACCATCAACTATTCTCTCAGGATGACAAGCTGACAATGGGCCTCCAATGGAAATAACAAACTTGTGCACGGAAAAGATGCGATATGCGAACGGCCCCTAAAGCCGCTATCATTTGCGATCTCCAGCAGTTGATCTTCTTGCACAGAGACATACTGGATTCACCCGATTTGTTGACAAGTGGGATGCAGATCAATTCCTTAGCAATTTGTGGGTCCTTCTCTGGGCCTTTTCCCTTTCGCAAAGAAACTTTTCAAAGACGTCTGTTTTTGCTAGCTTCAGGATTAAGTGACCGAGATGTAGCTTGGAGAATATGGTCATTTTTCAAAGTAAAAGATTCTTCAGATTAAAAGATCGTTCAGACTCTATATAAATAAAATGAAAATAATTAAGGATTTATTGTGTGGCCCGGTACTAATTAAAACCCTGCAGTACCAATTGAACCCCCGCAGCCCGGGGGTTGGGGACCACTATGTAACGCATACTATTACATGACTAACGGTCATGGAGTCCACTCAAATTCTATTGTAGTATGTAATTTTAGATGCACCAAAACATTTAGGGTATCAGTCTTACCCATACTTAATAAATGTCCTGCCTATTCTAGAGAGAAAAAGCCCATTGGCTGGGACACAGACATTTCCTGGTTGACGGGGGAAGAGCTTCACGTTGAAGTTTTAGAGAATGTGCCATTGACGACCCATAATTTTGTGAGTATGCTGAAACAGATCACAAAACTAAATATTAAATAACCTAAAAGGATGGAATTTTGTGTTTTGGAAGCATCCTGAGCATTATTTTCATACTCGACAGGTCCGAAAGACCTTCTTCACGCTGGCCTTCTGTGATTTTTGCCGGAAGTTGTTGTTTCAAGGCTTCCGCTGTCAGACGTGTGGCTATAAGTTTCACCAGCGCTGCAGCACTGAGGTCCCGCTCATGTGTGTCAACTATGATCAGCTGGAGTGAGTGCTCATGGGAGATCTTTCCCTTCTTCATAAGGGGTGGGGGGGGAGATGCTCAGTAAAATAAAGTTTGGAAATATTATAATTAATTAATATACACTAGTTTATATTCGCCATCTAAGACATTAAGTTTCAGTCATTTATTTGAACTTTTTGTCATTGTCCTTTATATTTTTTTGTTGTTGTTTAGTTTATTGCTGGCATCAAAATTTCTGGTGCACCACCCCATTACCCAGGAGGAGGCATCATCAGAGGGCACGACACCCATTTCAGAGATGTGCCCCTCGCTACCACCATCCGAATCTACTGGGTAAGATTTATTTAGCATCATTGCATGTTATATGATATTAATATGTAATAATTATAGTAGTTATAATTTCATAATAACATATCAGAGTTACAACTTCTCTAATATGTGGTCAATAGAGTGCAAATGTGAGCATTTTACACATCCTCGTGATTAATAATTAGTTTTTTTTAGCTTTAATTGTTGTTAAATGCTGAAGGAATGTGTATATGTAACTTTTATATTCATTTTGTCTGTAACACTTTATATTACTTATCATGAAAAATACTTGGAAAACATTACATTTAGTCATAAAGCAGACACTTTTGTCTAAAGCGAATTACAATTGAGGAGGCATTCAGCGCTTCAACAAGAAGAGGCAATACACAATACACATTTTTATAGAGAGAAGAGTGTTTTGACAGGTGGTTTGTCAATATTACTCACCTGTGTGAGGCACACTTTATTAAATGCTCAATTTTGGGGGGGATTTAAAGTGATTGTAAGACACTGTTTGGTGCAAGTGTCGGTTAAAGTGTCGGAAATATTAAAGACTGTATTTCTACTAGTGGTTTGTCAAGCCCACTCACCTGTCTGAGGCATTTATTAATTTGAATTCCAACATGAACAAGTTTAGCTGGGCCCCCCACCTGGCTTGCTTTACATAATTGGGCCCTTGGGGAAAAATAATTGGGGTTTAGGCTTGGTATCAGAACCAAAATTGTATTGTAAACAAACTATGTAGAATGTCATTGTGCTCTTCTGTCTTTTTTTTTCCTCCAGTTCTCTGTGCCATCCTACTGTGTCCCCGTCCAAATCCATCCCTATCCCGCAATCCTTTAGACCTGGAGAGGAGGACCACCGTAACCAGTTTGGCCAGAGGGATCGCTCGTCCTCGGCCCCTAACGTCCATATCAACACTATTGAGCCGGTCAACATTGATGTGAGAATAATATTTTAGTCAAAAAGATTCAATCCCTCTGGAATAATTGTAACGTAGGTGGAATTTTCTTCTATAAGGAGTTTCAGAAAAATGAATACTGTAAATATTATGCTTTAAATAAGTATAATTTTATTACAAATTATTAATATTAACTTTATAAGATATGTTTGTAGTACCCTGAACCAAAAGGCACCAAATCTCCCCTTAGTCCTTGCTAATCTGTGTTATTTCCATCCAGGATTTGATTCGTGATCAAGGCTTACCGAGGTCAGATGGAGGTAAGGGTTTTACGAAACATACACTAAGACACACTGAATTCAAATGGCTTTCCGTCATCCCATGTCTTTGTGCTATCTCTGTGTCATTGGCCTTAGAAGTTTGGGACAGCTGATCCATTTCACTCTGCCTGCTAGTAGAGCTGACAAACAGGCCTTTTTCTCCCCTGTCCGCTTTGTGAAGTGCTTCTGCCATTTTCTTTATCACTAGCGGCCTGCTGTAAACTACTAAATCCTAATCAATGTTCTCAAACTTGCCCCTGTCTTTTCTGCTTCCTCAAAACATGTCCCAAGAATATGAATACTTTGTTTAAGGAGTAGTTCACCACCAAAAAATGTAAATTCGGTTATCTTTTACTCACATTTCATACTCCTTTGGCTTTATTTTTATGTGGAGCACAAAAAGATGATGTTTAGAAGAATGTTCAAGTTGCTTTTTTCCATAAAACAAATGTAAAAAATAAATCATTTATGGAATATTGGAGTAAAAATTAGGCCCTTGCACCTTTTATACAACTTCAGATATTACTATTCATGTAGTGTGTAATATAACTGTAAACATAAAATGTTAACAAAAGTTTCAAAGATTAAAACAAAACAAATAGATTTATTGTCTCCCAAAGAAAGAAAACAATTCAATGACCAATTAGAGCCTAGTAGATGTTTGTAACTATCATAGACTGTAAAAAAAAAATCACATCTCCACTTTCCTCCACAGTAGAAAAGTGAAGCCGAAATATACCTTTTGTGGCAGCTGCCATCTTGCGCCAATGACATGATTTGGAGCCAGAGTTTATGCAGTAGTGATTACAACTCCGCCCCCAAATTCCTACAGAATAAAATGCACAGTCATGATGCCACACCCTCTTTATATTAAATTAAACCACAACCTAATACCAAAGATGTTAGAACACTTTTAAATAAGAGGGCAGGATTTATGACCGATACTGCAGCCAACCACCAGGTGGCAATTGAAATGTTTTGGCTTAATTTTTCAGGATATTTGCAATACACAATCACAATAGGGAAAAAAAATTAATTTCTAGTGTAATAGGATTTTTAAATTTGGTTGACATCCCATTTGTGTACATAGAGGGTGGAATTTGTGGCCTATACTGCAGCCAGCCACCAGGGGGCAATTGAAATGTTTTGGCTTCACATTTCAGGATATATTCGCTTCACTTGGTTATAATAAGGAAGAATTTCGTTTCTATTGTAATAAGATTTTTGAATTTGACTCACATTACGTTTGCTTACATATAGAGGGTGGGGTTTAGGACATATACTGCAGCCGGCCACCAGGGGGTGATCAAAATATTCTGGCTTCACTATTCTGACTTTCAAGGTCGCACCAGTGCAAAAAAGACTATTAAACCTACAGTTTCGTGCCTTCAAAATAAACACGTTCTCATCAAAGCTACATATCAACACAATGGAGAATAAATGATAACCGAACAATCATTTTTGGCTGAACTATCCCTAGAAGGACAGACTGGCTCTGTGTCACCTAGAATCCACTTGATGATCTGTAAACAATGTCTGAGAGTAGACACAGGATTTTTGGTAGTGGGTGACTGGAGGTGCACCTGAGCTTCGGGGGCCAGTGATCCCGTGTCTGTCTCTCTCCCCCCTGCAGCCCCCTCGCAACACCCAGCCCGCTGCTTGAGGAAGAACCGAACACGGACCTCAAGCCCCCTTCTGTCCTCCCACCCCAATGACATTGTCTTTGATTTTGAGCCTGAGCCAGTGTTCAGAGGTAGCGAGGCCGTTGTGCGTGGCTGTGTCCTACACCTTGTCTTGTCTTTTGCTTGTTTGTCTGTCTTTCTGGTCTGTCTGTCTTCCACCTTGTATGTATTGTGGATGTATTTCACTCCTTGTTTGAATTCAAGCTTTCTCTGCCACTTCTTTCACACAAATGCTTTCACTGACGTTTTTTAAGGGCTGCAGTCACTTTTCTTTAACTTGATGCACTACAAAATCACTTAATTAGGCCAGCAATGCCACTAATGTGACATCAAGTATCTGTACCTTTAAATCATAATGTATTAGTATTGAAGATGTGTTGATTGATAATGTATTTTTAAAAGTGCCCATTCATTGAGATCGTCATTGCTGTTTTGTAATCCCTACTTAAAGATAATATTTAACAACACAAGTACTTAATATCACCATTTAATTAAAACATTTCAGAATGAATATTCCCTTTTTCTACATTTTATATTGTAATGTTGTGATGCCTCAATTCATTTATGTTATTTGAAATTAGTGAGTGTTTATTTGACATGTGGTATTTAATATTTATTTATTTAAAATATCTAACACTACAATATGTAATATTATTTTAATAAAAAAACTGAGTTATTTTAACAGATAAAATCATTTTAATATTTAATGACTATGTATTATTTTTTAAACATTTTTATTAGTGTATTAGTGGCTTTTATTAGTTATTAACATAACAAAAAACAATTATGGGATATTATTGTATTAATACTTCTTAATTGGATCTCAATTATATATATATATATATTGTATTTCAGTTATATATCCGTTTTATGAACCTAGTATTTATTTCAGATTATTTTATCTCAAAATGAATATTCCCTTTTTTCACATTTTATTTCATAATAGTGTGATGCCTCAATTCATTTACATTATTTGTAATTAGTGAGTGTTTGTTTAGCATGTAGTATTTAATATTTATTTAGTTAAAATATCTAATACTACAATATCTAATATCTAGAGCCAGACAGAATCTGCTGACATTTTTTGCTATTTCTGCAGAGAATTTTGAATTATGCAGGAAAAGTTGGTGGTTCATTCCGCTGTGGTGACCCCAGATTAATAAAGGGAATAAGCTGAAAAGAAAATTAATGAATGAATGACTTTTATTTAATGTTCACAATCCAATTAGATCCATTGATTTGGTAAACAAAGCAAGTCTCTCATATAATATATCTACTAAAGATAGAAAATATTACTTTACTAACTGTATTCTAGATAAATCATATGAACATTTTCATATCAGTCAAAAATATTACTGAAATTAATTTTAAAATTGAATTAATATAAATTTACACACATTTACACAAGTAAATACATAGACTCAATTAAGATTCCCGTGTGGGCGTACTAATATCTAATACCATTATAATTAAAAACTGTTTTAATAAATAGTTGTTTTTTAATAGATAAAATCATTTTAATATTTAATGACTGTATTTTTTTCTGTATTTTTTTCTGTATTAGTGGCATTTATTAATTATAAAGCATAACAAGAAATCAATTCTGGTATATTATAATTATGTATATGTAATTTTAATACTTCTACCATAATTTTATTTCAGTTATAAATTTTGTATTTCAGTTATATATATTTTATGTAACCTAAAATATATTTGTTTATTTTAATAAATTATTTTTTACAAATTTTTGTTAAAAGTAACCAGATATATAATATATAACCAGAGATCACAATAATTTTGGGCCATATCTGGCATTGGAGACATATTTGGGGTGTAGTTCCGGGCATGCATCGCTCACAGCCCCTTGTTTGACACTGCATGGGCTGTGATGTGACCCTTTCCTCTCTTCTTCTCCCCATGTGACTCTACACAAGATTTTCTTCCTGTCCTCCTGTCTCCTTCCCCTCTTACTCTGTCTCTCTTTAGATTGACTCCCACATTTGCTGTTGAATTAACTTGATTTTGTTTACAATGCCAGGCTCCACAACAGGCCTGTCCGCTACTCCTCCTGCCTCCCTGCCTGGTTCCCTGCCCAATGTGAAGGTGTCAAAATCACCGTGCCAACCGAGGGAGAGGAAGCCATCGTCTTCATCTGAGGACCGCAATAAAATGGTAAAAATGTCCTGTCCTGGTTTGGCACTTTCAGGTGATTAAGGAATGGTATCTGATGCTTGTTTTTGTCAAATAGAAAACTCTGGGTCGACGGGACTCGAGCGATGATTGGGAGATCCCAGAAGGGCAGATTACTCTGGGCCAGCGGATAGGATCTGGTTCTTTTGGGACAGTTTACAAGGGGAAATGGCACGGTGGGTCATCTGAGAGCGGTTTTTGGTTTTTAAACAATCAAGGAATGTAGACATGTGAAAATATTCAGTAATTCAATATTTAAGGATAATGAACATGCAGAATATTTATATTGATATTAGTATTGACTTCAAAATACCACAAACTTTTAAAACATATATTCATTATTTTTAGATGATTTTTAAAGAATATTCAGACAACTACAAAAGAATTTATGAGTCTTAGGTGGGGCTGGGTGGTATGACCAAAGTTTTGTTTCACAATATGTGAAAGTTTATTTTATGGTAACTAAATATTTCACAGTCTAGTTTTTATAAAGGTTCCATACCAGAACATTACCATTTTCATTCTAGAAAATCAACAAAAGGGCTTTAAATAATAAATATGCTTGAAAATTATAAAAGAAAAGGACGTGATCGTATTTGATTATGTTGTTTCATTTTTAACCTTATAAATCTAGTAAACATAATATGGCTTTAGATGAACTATAAATTCCACTATATGCCACAGTAATATACAGACAGTAGATATACACAGTATATTTCACATTATTATGTGGACTGATTTCATTATTATAAACATTTCTCAAGTAATATCTTCTTGCAGATATAAAATATTATATATATAAAATATAAATATATATGAAATATTATAATACATAAATTACAGGAAATGTGAACACTTTTAAGGAAATATAAAAAAAAAATACAAAATATAAACAATTACTATTCTTGTTTATATACATAAACACACACATATATATATATATTATATATACTGTCATATATCCCTAGCCCTAATCTAAGCTAAGAAAATTATTATTATTAATATTTTTATTTATTTTTTTTGACTGCTTTATCAGCAAATGTTTTAAGTGATATTCCAGTTTTGCGCACAAGTCTATTTCACATATTTGGATGGAAACATAGCTCTAGACTTCCACTCTATAAGGTTTTCCTACAATGGATTTTCCCTTAAAATTAAATTGTTGAGACTAACTTTATCAAATAACCATAATATGGCTATTTTTCACTGTTGATTTGAATGCATTTACTAGCGTTTACTAATAAGACTACATTGTAAACTAGTCTCTAAACGAGTATATTGTGTTGCCTATTGTACTTGATCACCCTTTTTCAATTTGACTTGTTTAAAACGTTTG
Organism: Danio aesculapii; assembly: GCF_903798145.1. Classification (NCBI taxonomy): domain Eukaryota; kingdom Metazoa; phylum Chordata; class Actinopteri; order Cypriniformes; family Danionidae; genus Danio; species Danio aesculapii. The sequence goes on from NC_079438.1 coordinate 47,106,998, forward strand.
TTCTGTATATCCGTAACGTAATACACACAGTATTTTTGGTTATTACACCTGTACTTGTTGCAGCTTAGGTCAGTATTATGATAATACCGTACACCGTGATGAAACCTTCAGTAATTAATTGCAACAAGAAATGTTGACATTGGCAGAAGCCTAATATAAAAGTCTAAATCGTATGTTCTTCCTCTGTTTTTTTTAAAGGTGACGTGGCGGTAAAGATGTTGAATGTTACAGCTCCCACTCCACAGCAGCTACAAGCCTTTAAGAATGAAGTGGGTGTCCTCAGGTAAGAGAAAGCCTAATGTTCCTGTGATTGACAATGAGGATGCATCTGAAATTGCAGACTTCTTTTATACTTGGGCAAAGCCAATGGCAAATTGATGATCAATTAATTGTGGATAATCCTTTAAATCCTTTGGGGGGGTGTTTACAATATATATAATCCTTTGCATTTTCCCTGTACTGTACAAAAATTGTAGTAATAAAAATAACTGCATCACAACATATTAAGAAAATGATAACTAATGAATATCTTTATAACCTATCTATGATGTATAACAGGCAATTACGAATTTAACACAAAACTTCCTTCACACAAACAAATAAATAAATAAATACTTTCCGTGATATAAGCGTTTACTAATAAAAACCAAGAGTGATAATCCAGGACAACAACGACACATTACATTTAATCTAATATCTGATCAAGTATTGATAGTGTGTGAGATGTGCTTAATTGTTTTTCACACACTCTGACATGGTGATTTAAACTTTTCTTTCCTACACACCTATTGTTTCTTCAAGTGCAAGTGAGTTTGAAGGTCATGCTTCATAGAAAATGGTTTGTTTTTGTGCAGGAAAACCCGTCATGTGAATATCCTGCTGTTCATGGGCTACACTACCAAACCCCAGCTGGCTATTGTTACTCAGTGGTGCGAAGGCTCGAGTCTCTACCATCACCTGCACATCATCGAGACCAAGTTCGAGATGATCAAGCTGATCGACATTGCCCGACAGACGGCTCAGGGCATGGAGTGAGTCACTGCTGCTAAACACCGACCACAGATCTGCACTGTTGCACCAAAACACAATAACTTGATGATAATGAATGATAATGCTCTGTTTAGTATAAGCACAGTCATCTGATGATTCAGTGCTTGAGCTTTTTTTCTCCATTTATTGTGGCTTTATTGTAGCTGTTATTATATTTTCAGTTTTTATTTTAACAAAACTCAGCTACTGTTATTATTATTATTATTATTATTATTATTATTATCCTCCTCTTAATGCCTAAGGTGTTTTTTTACATGCATTTTTTTTCTCTTTGCTATTTGGGCTTATTGGAATCTAATTAGAATAAAAATCTAAGTATCATATTTTGATATGATGTACTTTTATAGAAAAATGACGTCCATATATGTGGACTCGTGGTCCGAATTTACATAATACACTTTTTCCTGAATGTTTTTAATGTTTTTGTTGACTATCAGAGAGTAAAAACAACATTTTCCCATTTTGGACAGTTAAAAATAGTTTGGGTCATTTCATATGCTGCTAAACAGTTGCAGGATGACATTGTATGTCTGTAACAAAATATAAAACATTCAAAGTATTTTAAATAGCCACTTATGAGGACACTCAAGCCCTAGGAGGTTATTATTATTAAGCAGATACTTGAATAACAGTAAGTTAATGCTTGATGTCTTAACGCAAGTTAGATTCTGATTGTCTTCGATTGTCTTTTTATTTATTTATGTATCTATCTGTCTGTCTATCTATCTATCTATCTATCTATCTATCTATCTATCTATCTATCTATCTATCTATCTATCTATCTATCTATCTATCTATCTATCTATCTATCTATCTATCTATCTATCTATCTATCTGTCTGTCTCTATATGTCTATATGTCTGTCTGTCTGTCTGTTTATTCATTTCTTTTTTTCCACAGCTGGAAAAAATCATTATGAACATGATTCCAATGTACTTTTGTGTTGTTATCTTTAGAGTTGTGCTGTGGATTCTGCTTTTCTCTTGTATTTAGAAAGATTTTACAACTATATATTTGTTGTTATGAGCATAGTAATCATCCTTGGTGTAAACGTTCATGGTTTAGAATGAAAAATGTATTTTTTGTCTTGAATGAAGGTTGTAAACCAATTCTAATTGTATTAGTCACATACAGTCCTACACCGTATGATCTGCAGTGAAATGCAAAACTAGCAGTTATTATAAAACAGCTGCTCCGGTTGTAATGCATGAATTTAACCCTTTTAAATCCATTTCTTTCACAGCTATCTGCACGCAAAGTCCATCATCCATAGAGATCTGAAGAGTAACAGTATCCTTTGAAATCAATTACTGATTTGTATTTATTGAAATATATTACATTGTATGTAAAAAGTTTATTATTAAGTCTAATATTATGTTATAAATCGGTTTATAAAAATCAATAAATGTAAAACGAGACAGATAAAATCGATTTAACATAATAATAATGCAATTAAATTAGTTTAAATGTTTACTTTTTATTTATTAAAGTTTTATTTATATATATATAATATATTTAGGTTATTATTGAAAAATTTATTTAAATAATTAAGAGAAAAATATGGAAAATTTTCCCTTAATAGGAATTCTGAAGGAAGCTGATACAAATCTTTTGTCCATATAACTTGTACCACCTGCTATTAATTTACTACTGTTTTGATACCTTTATATTGTATGTGTATGCATATGCATTAATTTATTTATTTATTTGTTTTTATACTTGTAATTGTAATTTTTATTATTATATTTTTAGTTTTTATAATTTAATATGTTTTTAATATGATTAACGTTTCTAAATATTAATAAAGACAGTGTTTTTCTTTGGTCACTATTGGTAGGTATAGGAAAATTCACACACAGTAATGTCCAGTTGTTTATGCGTATGCTCATATATTAGCCTTAACATCACTTCTCTAGACATCTTTTTGCACGAGGATTTAACGGTAAAGATTGGAGATTTTGGTCTGGCTACAGTGAAGTCTCGCTGGAGCGGATCGCACCAGTTTGAGCAGCTTTCAGGCTCTATCTTGTGGATGGTGAGTGAAGGAACACATCTCACCTACTGTATATCTGCCCTGATTTTGTGACATTTGCATCTGGACTGAGTCATTGGTTTGTTTTCAGGCTCCTGAAGTGATCAGACTGCAGGATAAAAACCCATATAGTTTCCAGTCAGACGTCTACGCATTCGGCATAGTGCTTTATGAGCTTATGTCAGGGGCTTTGCCTTATTCCAACATCAACAACAGAGACCAGGTAAAGTCTTATGAGTAACTATTCTTTTCTAAATTATGACCAGGTTGAAATTTATGACTAGTGGTGTGTTTTTTTACTCCTTGAACGTGCATTATATGTCTGTTTGATAGTTCTACCTTTTGTTTTGTTTTTTGATCCTCTTTTTTGTATGTTAATGTTGAACTGTAGGTGTGAATGAATCAATTTTGCACCATGAAATATTACTGCAGATATCTGAATATAGGGAAAGCGATTGAGAGTGTCTTTTATTAATCATTTAGATTATCTTCATGGTTGGCCGAGGTTACTTGTCTCCTGACTTGAGCAAAGTGCGCAGCAATTGTCCCAAGGCCATGAAGAGACTTATGGCAGATTGTCTGAAGAAAAAGCGAGAAGAAAGACCTCTTTTCCCTCAGGTAATATGCTTTCCCACATACGTTTTCCCAGTTTGGCAATATGTCGATTTGATTGATGTGAATTTGTAATGCGTGTGAGTTGCCACAAGATGGCAGCAGAGTGTCTTTAATAATTCTGGATTCAAAATATTTCAGTGAGGTTTATATTTATGTCAGGATTATTGCAGTTTTTCCTGTTTACATTTATTTCAATATTGTAATTATATTAAATTAAATTTGTTTTATGACGTGTAATATTTATACTAACAATTATAATTATGTTTTATTGTACATACTGTGTATTCATACATAAGCATAATAAGTGCAAGTAAATTGTGTAAGTGATTGAATATTTCAGATAACTGCGGATATATGGGTATATTTTTATGAAGAAAAAATTACTATTAAATGACTAAATATAAATAAATAGTGGATTAATTAAATAAAATTAAGCTGAATGATGAAAAACTTAATTAAATGAAATTATACATGGCATATTTGCAACTAATTGGCATATTAGTCAGTCGTTATATATTAATTATGTATTTTAATTTATACAATTCCAATGTATCAGTAGGCCAATATTTAGAGTAATAACCCATATTTTTATTTTACTGAAGGAAAAAAATGCTTTAAATCACAATATTCTCTGATCTTTTCAGAAGAAAATAGTAAATCCAGTGAAATGTAGAATTTCAAGTAATCTCTAAAATGATTGATGTATTATTCTTGTTTAAAAATATATGCTATAAGAATGTATTTATTTTTTATATCTACTATATACTCATATTTAAGATATCCATGTGATTTATTTATGATAGATCTTGGCCTCCATCGAGTTATTGGCACGATCTCTGCCCAAAATCCACCGCAGCGCCTCTGAACCATCCCTGAACCGCGCTGGCTTCCAGACGGAGGACTTCAGCCTATACACCTGCGCTTCCCCCAAAACACCCATTCAGGCCGGTGGCTATGGCAAGTACACGTTTCTAATCATCCTTCTTGACTTGACATTCATTTAGCATCCAAACTGATGTTTCATTTTGTTGCCCTTACAGGAGAATTCACAGCGTTTAAATAATGCTGCAAATCCTAAACCTCCATCCCTTGTCAGTTTTTAAGACGTCTTGTGTTCCTACGGTGGGTTCATCCATAACAAAACAGAAAAAGGACAAGTTTTCAAAGAATGTGCTGTTTTTCTTCCTCTTTACCCGAAGAGCTGCGGCCTCAACGGAATTGCATTAAAATAAAAACATCTCTGCAGGGTGTCATTTTACAAAAAAAATAAATGTCATAAGCATCACCGGACAACTCTTAATACAGCATACAATGGAGAAGGAAAAACAAAAGACTGATCCTGATCACTGGAAAAAGAAACAAACCCGAATAGGTCAAATAGCAGGGATTAAATAAAAGAGAGATGAATGAGTTTGGGATGAATGGAACACAAGCCCTGCCTTTGCTCCGCCCCTGGAGGGGAAGAACACACAGCACTGGCCAATCAGAAAACGGGGTCCGTATTTGGACCAGTGGTGTGGAAAAAAGAGAGAAAAGATGCCGTGAAATGCCTGTCGTGAAAAGATGCTGGAGGTCAGAAAATAACCTGAACGATATTTAGAAACGGTTCGTTCGTTTGCAAAACTTTAATGTGACGTCACCTATGGCTGGAGTTGCTAATATTACAATATTTTTTTCTTAAGGGTCATAAGTTGTAGATAAACAGACCCACTTTTTGGTTACAGCTAGTTTGTGAGCAGAGGTAAATGAAGATACCATTAAAAATACTTTTTTATATACATGTATACGTTATTCAATAGGTTTTTTGCTTTTAATTTTTTGTCAAGGCAAACTCTGATGTGTTTTATTTTACGTTTCAACTCCCCACGACTGGGCAAATGTTTTTTGCCTCTTCGATCGGCACAGATATCAGACATTTCCCAGGTGGGCAGATTCAAAGCGGTTTTTGTGCTTCTAGAGAATGTGATTATTCAGTTTTTCGTTTTGCTGCCTTATAGTAGCTGACGTCATGTTTCTGAATAAATTATTATATTATTATTTTAAGTTTCTTGTAGGAAAAAACCCACTGTATAAAGCAAACATAAAGCCTTGCTATGGAGTTCAGATGTGGGCGTGTTTCAGATGTATTTCTGTACTTTTCACTACAAATTTATGCTTAACTGTTGTTATTAGAAGCCATTCCTTTGAGGCCATAATGGTTAACAGAATGTTTCTTTCCTTATTTTTGAGATTTGGTCCATCCACAAGACAACTTTTTCGGACCTTGCACCACTGGATTCATTCCAACTTTTTTTGTTCACAGGTCATGGTTTTTGATGTTGTTGCTTTCATAAATATTTTTTGTGTTACAGACAGGCAGGCCTGCAAAGTTACATTAATTTATATTGCTTTAATTTTATTCTTTTTGTTTAGTGTTTTGCTCTGAGGAGTGTGTCTATATATGTATGTATATATATATATATATATATATATATATATATATATATATATATATATATATATATATATATATATACATGCACATATATTTTCTCACACATTCTGTAATTTTTTTAAATGGACATTACGCAGTGCATCTGTGCACTTTGTATAAATGACTGAAGCAGATAAGCAATTTTGCCTTTTTAAAGACTTAATATATTTTGTCATATGAACAGGTTAAAGCATGGTTACCAGATTGCAAAAGGAATGAAAATCGATTTCAAAAGCAGGCAGGGCCATGGGACACTAAAAACCAAAGCTTAATCCAACCTCCTAACGCCGTCTGTGTCCACCTTAGTCATTGCCGGAGAAAGCTTATCTGGATCTTCGACCAAACCAATTCGTCCTTTGACTCAAACAGGCTTCCAGCTCGCTTTATTGGTCCAAAGACTTCTGCGTCAACCCTCTAAGCATAGCTTTGGGCTGTAGTGACTCTAGCACTGTGTAGCCCTGAAGTTCACCTAGACATTGTGGACATGGAAGTGCCCTCGTAGGAATGCTTTTCGTTATTATTAAAGTCAGTGGCTCCACCTCTCTTTTTTTCCCTCCCTCATATGAAATGACACATTTTTGCTTTCGGCTCCACAAAATGCTTGATGTTGCACAGATAACTGAGGCTCTGCGCTTGGTTCGCCACTCGTGCTCTGTTACAAAAGCGAGGACGTGCCCCATCTTCTTGCTTCTCCTGAGATGGATTGAATTATTTATTTTGGTTCTCATTTTGATTCTTTTTGCAAGGACTACACTCTGTGAATTGGTTCCACCATTTTAACTTGCCATTAAGAAAAGGAGGAGATCCTGTCATTCATAATGGTGGTCAATATTTTCACATGTATAGTTTTTGACGAGACATTTGAATGGACTTCTCTCAGATTAAGCTAGCCAACCTAATGTGGGTTGCGTTTGGAGATCGTACAGGTGTATTTTAAGAGTGCTGTATTTATTTTCTATGGGAATGTTACTGAAGAGGTCTGACTTGCGAAGGATTGATCCTTCCTTGGAATATTTGGGGACCCATTTAATTACAAGTCTATATATATATATATATATATATATATATATATATATATATATATATATATATATATATATATATATATATATATATATATATATATATATATATAACCTCAAAAAAACTTATTTCATTTCCCCCAAACCCCATTTTATTTGCATTTTAAGGCCTTCACCAAAACGTCCATATCACATTCCTTTCTGTTGCCTTGCCTGCACTTTAAACCCCCAACCCCACACCCCCAGTGCAAGTTCATTCAAGTGAGAACTATCATACAAATGTTTGGGAGACTCTTTGTAAATAGCTGTACAAAGAAAGTACTGTCCGTTTGCTAGGAGGCATGGAGATAAAAACAATGAAATGACTTCAAATGTTTCAACTTAAGAAATAAAGGTTAAGAAAAGACATTTTGATAGATGAACTTCTGAGAAAATATTTCTGTGTAAAAATATTTAAGACTGTATTATATAAAAGGAAAAGAGCTTAATGTATTTGTTGTGAATATGAAAAACTGATATATTAAAGAAGTGCATGAAAACTGAGCAATGCTTTTGTGCAGTTATTACAAAGCAAAACGTTGTGTTTAAAAATGTAGTGTGTGTGTGTGTAAAGTTTATGAGGAGCTCAATTTATGAGGAGCTAGATCTGCCCACTTTTCTTACTCAGCCCCTTCAAATCTTTGTCTCAGTTCTTGAGAGAAGGTGCTTTAGGTTAGGCTTCCTAACAGACCATTCCTTATTTTTGTGTCCTTCTTTGTATGCTTTTTTAGTTCTTTAGATAAAAAAAATAAGATCTACTAAATGCTTGATGCAGCATCCAAGGGTGAGTAAATAAGTATAAATACTGTGCGTTTTATTATTAAATTGTATTTATCTTGTTCATGGTTCAGATTGCATATAGTGTTTAAAATTACTTGTGTGCATGAGACTTGTGTCATTAAATTTAATGTACAAATGTAATGTGTTCGTTTTTATCAGAAGCTGTAAACTTGGTGCTACTCTAGTGTTCATTTTATATGTGAAGTAATGAAATGTTATGTAAGAAATGTGTTGGTGTGAGCTCTCAACTTTTCTTGGATTGTCAGTGGATCCTGCATGTCTTCCTCTCTTTCAGACGAGTGTGTCATGTCCAGCTTTAACCCTCTGTCTAGAAGAAAAAGGCACAATGAACGAGGTATTAGTATTTTTTTTTCTAAAATCCATGTATACATTACTATATATTCTCTTGAACTGTATTTTATAATATAGTAGTGTACATTTGAAGTGAATCAAAAACATTGGAGTTGTTTGATAAAAACTTTTTTTATCCACTATATAAAAAAATACTAATAACCTGACATTTTAATTAAACCTTTAATAGTTTTAACCTTATAAAATTTTTACATAAATATGCCTGTTACGCTGTGATTTAACCCATATCTTGAAATGTAAATTGACAAAAGTTATTTGACTTTAACTTTACTTGCATTTATTTGGCTTTCAAGATACATAAAAGTACTTTATCAACATTTTATTTGATGCACATACTAAATGTATCCCGTTGTTGACCCACATGATGCATGTTTTATTCACATTTTTCATTTCATGTCAATTTCAGAGCGTTTCCTGGCTAACGCACAGCGGCGTCAGAGCATGGAGCTTGAGCGAACCCTGCATGCCTTGGATGTTCAGCATCGACGCAACCTGGCAGGGGTTCAAGTTGCACAGAAAGAGTTGAAAAGATCCCTGGATCGTTTTGGTGACCGACATGCTGTAAAGAGGTTTTCTGTGGCTCTGCCTCCAAAATCTTCAGACTATTCAAACCAACCCAAACTGACTTCCTATCAGCCCTGCTGCCCAAACCATATTGTGTGCTCAAGCTGCAACCTACGTCTACGGTTAGCTGACACGCTGACCCACCGTTTCACCCCCAGTCTATGGACCATGTACACCTGCCCCATGGCCTCCTTCTGTTCTGGAGAAATGTATCATATGCCCAGATTTGTACAGCAGCGCAACCTCTCAATATCAGACATCTCTCTCAGATATCTGCCATTTATGTAGTCCACGTAGTGTAACTGAAGAGTTGTTCAGTTTGGAGGTGGAGCTGATGTTGTCTAAGTGCTTATAGCCTGGTTCAAATCATCTACTCCTTTCAGGCTTGACAGCAGGATTGAATAAATGGTGCACAAACACATTAAAATAGAGGGAACTTTTCCAAGGGTTATAAAATCACTCTCTGAAGACACGCATTGTTCCGACTGAAAGCTCTGTTCACATTTTTAGTGCTGTGCACATTCCAGTGCCCTTGAAAGTGTTTCTACGGTCTTGATATTGCACTGATCAGCACTGATTTGGACATTCATTGAGGGTAAATTTACAGTAGGAAACACTAGGAAAACAATTTTGAGCAGTTTAGATAAGCATGTTGTGCTGAATGAAATTACATTTTATCTTCATTCTTGTTTTAGTCTTGTTTAGTTTACATGGAAAAGATGACAGTTTTTGCAACAACTTTGTTGCCCTCTGAAAGCATATATATATATATATATATATATATATATATATATATATATATATATATATATATATATGTGTGTGTGTGTGTGTGTGTGTGTGTGTGTGTTATAAGAATGTATTTATTTTTTATATCTACTATATACTCATATTTAAGATATCCATATGATTTATTTATGATAAAGCACAGATTTGCATTTTTAGTGCCCAAAAATGTCTTTTTGTCTTGTAAATGAATGGCCAAAATAGATTTAAAAAGTTGTCATTTTTGCTTTTATTAATTTCATTTTTATTTGATATACTTTTGGCCTGTTCAGATTAGTGCTGATGTGGTTTAAAGTAGTTGTTAGACTAATGGGTTTCAGGTTGGATTTTCACGTGGGCTCCTCCCACTTGTAAGATTGGCAGGTCACCTGAACATGATTTATCCTTGTTTTAGTTACAAAACAATATATTCTAAAATCCTTTAAGAGATTTTTTATAGACTTTTTAAAAGAGCATAAATGTTCAAATCTTTTTTTTTTATGTTTGACAGTTTTGAATTTTTTTATATGTAGATTGTTAATTATAAATAATATAAATGAATGATCACTAACCCATCTTTATTTTATGAGGGGATTGATTATCATCACCTTTTATTGTCTGTTGTACTAAAAAGCAAAATAAAATCAGATTTCAAACTTGTGTTATAAGTCATTCATATTATTGAGAGACTTTTACTGTGACAGAGTTGTATGACAATAATTTTATAAACTGATTGTTCCTATTCATTTTGTGGCATAACATATTTGATCTGGATCTGAAGCCCAGCTGAGACGTGCATTAACGAATTCTGCGGCATTCTTCAGCTGTGGATAATTAATTGTTTCAAATGGAATGAGGCATGTGTAATCACTTGCATTTGTTGGTTATTTCAATGGGTCAAATAGCTAAACTCATTGATAATGAAACCGTTGGGTCATGGGGACATGGGTTTGAGTCCAGCTTCAGACCCATCAATAAATCCAAACTTGCAAATGTGACTTCCTCCGCATTCAAACAACAGTTCAAGAGCCAGAGCAGCAGAAATCCATTACCCCCTCAACTAAAGGGATAGCTTAATGGTTAGAGGGTCAGACCTGTGAGCGTGAAGTCACAGGTTTAAATACTCGTACTAGCAGGGATTGTAGATGGTCAGCACTATCAATACCATGTAGGTATGGGGGGAAATAAATAAAGAAATAAAAATAATAATAAAACTCAAACGTGGATGTGGGATTAGAACCCAAAACATTGTGATTCAAATGCAAACAAATATCATTAGCACCACTAGGTTTGTGACTGATTGATAATCTTTTAGATTCTTTCAGTCTAATGTTAAGATTTTCCTCACCTATGTTAAAAATTTAAATATACTACACTCGTAAACATAATAAAGCTTCACAAGCTCAGTGGTGCAGAGGGTACTGGTTTGCCGCTGAATCAGAAAGTTATAGGATTGAATCCCACAGTCGCAGGTTTTCCTTTCCTATACCATGTTAACAATGAAAACATACAAAATGCAAAAACAAAGGTAAAAATGTCACTAGCTCAGTGGTGCAGAAGATAATTGTTTGCCTTTAAATCAGAAACTTTTTGGATCAAATCCCACAGTCGCAGGTTTTCCTTACCAATAATATAGCATGTTGACAATAAAAACATACAGAATGCAAAAACACAATGTAAGGTGTCACTAATTCAGTGGCGCAGAAGATAATTGTTTGCCTTTAAATCAGAAACTTTTTGGATCAAATCCCACAGTCGCAGGTTTTCCTTACCAATAAAGTTAAATGTTTACAATGAAAACATACAAAATCCAAAAACACAATGCATGGCATCAGTAGTTCAGTGGCGCAGAAGATAATTGTTTGCCTTTAAATCAGAAACTTTTTGGATCGAATCCCACAGTCGCAGGTTTTCCTTACCAATAATGTAACATGTTTACAATGAAAACATACAAAATGCAAAAACACAATGCATGGCGTCACTAGTTCAGTGGCGCAGAAGTTAATTGTTTGCCGTTAAATCAGAAACTTTTTGGATCGAATCCCACAGTCGCAGGTTTTCCTTACCAATAATATAGCATGTTAAACCATGAAAACATACAAAATGCAAAAACACAATGCAAGGCGTCACTAGTTCAGTGGCGCAGAAGATAATTGTTTGCCTTTAAATCAGAAACTTTTTGGATCGAATCCCACAGTCGCAGGTTTTCCTTACTAATAATGTAACATGTTTACAATGAAAACATACAAAACACAAAAACACAATGCAAGGCGTCACTAGTTCAGTGGTGCAGAAGATAATTGTTTACCTTCAAATCAGAAACTTTTTGGATCGAATCCCACAGTTGCAGGTTTTCCTTACCAATAATGTAACATGTTTACAATGAAAACATACAAAATGCAAAAACACAGCTCATGGCGTCACTAGTTCAGTGGCGCAGAAGATAATTGTTTGCCTTTATATCAGAAACTTTTTGGATCAAATCCCACAGTTGCAGGTTTTCCTTACCAATAATGTAACATGTTTACATTGGAAACATACAAAATGCAAAAACACAATCCAAGCTGTCACTAGCTCAGTGGCGCAGAAGCTAGTTGTTTACCTTTAAATCAGAAACTTTTGGGATTGAATCCCACAGTTGCTGGTTTTGCTTACCCATAATATAGCATGTTAACAATGAAAACATACAAGAGGCAAAAACACCATTTAACATGCTGTAAGCTCCATGGTGTAGCACATAATCGTTTACCTTTGGATCAGCAAGTTTTAGGATCGAATCCCACAGTCGCTAGTTTTCCTTAGCAGCAATAGCAGAAATATACAAAACATGACACAAAGCACCAACAAAACCACACAACAGACTCAGTGTCTCACTTGGTAAAGCACTAGGCTTTCATCACGGAGACCTGGGTTCAAATCCAATCTAACATTAACTGCATTGTGGAGCCGTTGAAAGGTTAAATATAGGCTCTAGCACATAATTAGGTATGTGACTGTGGCTCAGTGGTAGAGCATTGCCTCAAGGGTTAAGAGGTCGCTGGTTCAATCCCAGCCAGATCACTGCGATATGTGTGAGTGTCGGAGTGAATGAAGGGGGAGGATGGAGCGTTCCTCCCCTGACCTACGGGGCCATGTACAGCAGGGGTTATGCTACTTTTTACTAAAAAAATAAATTAGCTCTATAAAAAAGGGGTCCCCGTCCCTTCTCTCCCCGTTTCGGTTACCATCACTTCCTTTCTGGAGGGCATGACCCTCCAGAAAGGAAGTGATGGTAACCGATAGCACAAAACACAAAAAATGAGCGAGAGGTCTTACCTGTCCGCAGCAGATGTCCATCACGCCAGTAAATGTAGTCCAAACGTCCCAAATCGTTGCGCCTGTTGACTGTACAGTCCAAACACGTGCCTCATTCTGTTAAGGTAACAAAAAACCCACAAACATTCAGCATTTAAAAGATTTTTAAAGGAATTTAAGCACACAATTACAACAAAGACCTGTTTAAAACTCACATATGCAGTAATATTTTACCCAATTCAACAATAAAAACTCATAAAACCCTAAAACAAGTCCTCCCTCAAAAACTCTGTGATACACAGTGACAATCATTTGCCTTTAAATGCTAACATTTTGGTTTGAATCCTACAAACACAAGTTTTATTAACCTACATGTGACAAAATGTCAATTTTTAGACATTCAGAAATGCCCAATTCACACATTAAATGCTGAATAAATCCAAAAAGCTTAATAAAATAAAAAGCTGAAGAAATAAGCTTCATATCAATGTATGTTTTGTTAGAATGGGACAATTTTTGACTGAGACACAATTATTTGATTATCTACAATCTGAGCCTTAAAGGTGCTTAGCAATGTATCTTACTAATAAAAAATAGCCAAATAGCCATAACCCATGCAATTTAAGTGGTCCAGGGTAACATTATACTTCAGTAATGCTGTATTAACAATAAACCTTTTATTTTATTTATTTATGTTCTTTATTTTATTTATTTATGATCTTTTTCTCAGTCTACTTCTGATGGCACAACCTACAACTACACGTTTAAACAACAACCTATTCAAACAATGAATATAAACAACAGCAACAACAACAAAACCTTTCTTCCCTCAGCTTTGATGTCAACAAAAATAAATATTTGAGTTTGAATATTTACTCAGTTTTGATCTAGAGAAGACCCCAAGTGAAATCAACACCACAACAAATATGTAAATAAGCCATATGCAATTAAAAGAGCATTATTAACAACTTTAGGACTACAACAACATAAAACACAACATTCTTGCTTTGCAATACCAGTATCAGAAGCCGAATAACTGCTTGTTAGTGAGTTTACCAATACAACAGAATGTAAACAAAGTCTAAAACCCTTCACACTGCCTACAATTATGCTTAACTGACAAATATAAAGCAGTCCTTTTAAAATAACAAGGTTTTAGAGTAAAGACACCATCAAAACGCTGACCTTCAGGTAAAACAACAACAGTGACTGAAGGAGCACCCTACAAAAGCAATAAGATTGAAAACAAACACTTACAGGTGAGTCGTTTGACACTCCAGACTCTCATTATCACATTGTGCGTCCTTATTACGTGTTGATAAGCTGGAAAACGTGTTGTTTATTGTTTTTAAACCATTGTAAGTGAGCTGTCATCTGCAGCATCTGTGTGTAAAACGGTCTAGACATGTTTTCCTGTTTTCCCAACAGAATGTTGTCATTCAGAAGCTCTGAACGTGACTTCGGTTACGCCACCTAGAGGAGCGGAGGAAAACTGCGTTCAGTGACTAGTCTCTCGTGTTACCCGCAGGTGAAGAGATCTGAGATTTTAGCGTCGTGTATTCTTACAAAAACAACGCTGATTTTATCAACGCCATAACTACAAGCAACATGTATCTATCAGTTTCTGGAAATGAAACATTAAATCTCGAGTGTTGCTGTAAGACTGATAAAACATTGTGTTGAACAGGAAAGCACATGGTCAACAAACAAACAAACAAACACACATCAGAGAACAAACGGTTGTGTTTTTGAGTCAGTTATTGTAGATGTGTTTGTTTTATTTCATTGAATGGATGTGTTCAAAACAGTTTTGTGCTGTTTATACGTATATTGCATTTGTATTTGCAGAGTTTTATAGTAAAACTTGAATGGCAATATGGAGGACAGATTTGGACGAATCTTCGTTGCATCAAAATGGCTGCAAGTATATATCTATTAGCTAAATATTTATGTAACATCTCTTTAAAATGATGTTTAATGGAATTTCTGTTATTAATAAAAAGGCAGATGCTGGAGGTCAGATGGGTTCATTTTCTTCCCCCTGAGCAGCATCTGGATACAGAATCAGGTAATAGTTTTTTGAATTATTCATAAATTATGCATCATGCTTTTTAGGTACTGTATTCATTTATATTGTGCACTATAAAGAGAAACATTTGATTTTAAGATACTTTTTAAACTAATAACTAATATGTTTTTTCACCACTTTAATAAAACTGTGTTTATTGTGATTCCAGGATCTGAATTGTTTTCTCTTTCCATTTTCTTCATCTGATGTAGCGTCGTTTAAAATGTTGTCTAATGGCTTTTTATATTAACATTTATTGCAGGATATCAGATGAGTTCATTGTCTCCCCCTGTGGAGAATCTGGATGCTGAATGGTTCCATTTATTATATATTTGTTTAATTATACATCATGCTTTTCATTTACTGCATTCATTTATATTGCGTAGGATAAAATAGAAACATTTTATTTTAAAATACATAAGACTAGTGGTTTAATAAATGGTCACTTGAATTAAATGGTATTCATCATGTGATTCCAGCATCTGAAATATTTTTGTGTCTTTGTTTTCTCCAACTGATGTAACATTAGTTAAATTGTTGTAAAATTTGTCAAAAATGTTGTCGAATGTAATTTTTATTATTATTTATGTAAGGCGGATGCTGGAGGTCAGATGGGTTCGTTTTCTTCCCACTGAGGAGCATCTGGATAGAGAATCGGGTAATAGTTTTTTTAATTATTCATAAAAAATTATGCATCATGCTTTTTATGTACTGTATTCATTTATATTGTGCACTATAAAGAGAAACATTTGATTTTAAGATCCTTTTTAAACTAATAACTAATATGTTTTTTCACCACTTTAATTAAACTGTGTTTATTGTGATTCCAGGATCTGAATTGTTTTCTCTTTTCAGTTTTCTTCATCTGATGTAGCGTCGTTTAAAATGTTGTCTAATGTAATTTTTATTAACATTTATGTAAGGCAGGTGCTGGAGGTCAGACGGGTTCATTTTCCTCCCCCTGAGGAGCATCTGGATACAGAATCAGGTATGGGATACATTTAACATGCAGGTTTGTTTTAAAAATATTTTATATAATTACACATCTTACTATTCATTTGCAGCATTCATTTATTTTGTGCAGGACAAAGAGAAACATTATTTTGTTTTTGAAATACTCAAAACTAACAGGTAAAGAAGTCTGTCAATTCACTTTTTTCAAAACGGTTGCCATTACGTGATTAAAAACTTATCTTTTCTTGTTTTTCAGGTTCTCCATCTGATGTGACATTTTTAAAACATTGTCTATTTAATTTTTTTATTAACATTTATTAAAGGCAGATGCAGGAAGTCATTTGATGTGTCCATTGTATCCCCCTTGAGGAGCATCTGGCTGGATACAGAATCAGCAGGTAATGGATACGTTTAACCCTCATATTGGTTTTTAAATTATTATTTAAAAGTATACGTCATAATTTGTTTATATTTTGCAGGATAAAGAGAAACAATTTTAAATGTTTCATCGTGTGATTTCAGCATTTGAAATGTTTTCTTTCATTCTTTTAGTATTCTCCATCTGATGTAAAATCTCTGTAAAATGTAGTTTAAAGACTTTTTTTTACATTTATAAAAGGCAGATGCTGGAGTTCTGATGGGTTCATTTGTCATCTGAATACAGAATCAGCAGGTAATGTATAAAATGAAAGGACAGGTTGATTTTGAAATTATTCTAATATAATTGCATATCTTTTTCAGTTACATCATTTATTTTGTGCAGTACAAAGAGAAATAAGATTATTTTATTTTTGAAATATATATAAATAAATACATAAATACATCAGTTCATTCATATTTAATTAAATTGTCGTCATTGTGTGAATCAAAACAATAAAATATCTTGTTTTTCAGTTTTATCCTAATGTAACATCTTTTTAAAATGTTGTCTAATAATTTTTTATTAACATTTATGAAGGCAGATGCTGAAGGTCAGATGGGTTCGTTTGTCTCTCCTTGAGGAGCATCTGGATACAGAATCCGCAGGTAATTGATTAATTTAACACAGGTTACACAGGTTAGTTATTAAACTGTTATTTAACAGTATGTGTCATCATTTTTCATTTACAGCATTCATTATTATTGTGCAGGATAAAGAGAAACATTATTTTATGTTGAAATACTTAAATACTACTAGTTAAAAGAATGTTCATTCACTTAAATGTATGTCATCGTGTGATTCCAGCATCTTAAATTTTCTTTCTTTCTTTCTTTCTTTCTTTCTTTCTTTCTTTCTTTCTTTCACTTTTCTTCTTCTGATGTAAAATCTCTGTAAAATGTTTGATGGCATTTTTAAATTAACATTTATAAAAGGCAGATGCTGGACTTCAGATGGATTCAATTGTCATCTGGATACAGAATCAGCAGGTAATGAAGTAGTTTCATTCAGTTTTCATCATGTGATTCCTTTTAATAGTAAAATAAATGTTCATTCACTTGAATTAAATGATTGTCGTCGTGTGATTCAAAACAGTGAAATCTTTTTGTTTTTCAGTTTTCTCCATCTGATGTAACATCTCTAAAACGCTGTCTAATGATTTTTTTTATTAACAGTTATAAAAGATAATTCCTGGAGGTCAGATGGGTTCATTTGTCATTTCTTGAGGAGCATCTGGATACAGAATCAGCAGGTAATTGCTATATTTAATGCTCTGGTAAGTTATACTGTTAAATAATAATTTTATGTCATCATTTTTTATTTACAGCATTCATTTATGTAGTTTCCTACAGTCTTCGTTCAGTTTTCATCATGTGATTCCTTCCAACATTAATTTATTTTGAAATACTTAAAACTAATAGTTAAATCTTCATTCACTTTAATTAAATAGTCTTCATCGTGTGATTTCAGCATCTGAAATGTTTTCTTTCTTTTTTTCTTCCACTGATGTAACATCTCTGTAAAATGTAGTTTAATGGCATTTTTATTGACATTTATAAAAGGCAGATGCTGGACATCAGATGGGTTCATTTTTCATCTGGATACAGAATCAGCAGGTAATGGATAAATTGTACACACAGGTTAGTTTTTTTTAATTATTCTATATAATTACACGTCTTACTATTCATTTACAGCATTTATATTGTGCAGGACAAAGAGAAACATTATTTTATTTTGAAATACTTAAAACTAACAGTTAAATAAATCGGTTCTTTCACTCTAATTAAATGTTCGTCATCGTGTGTTTCAAAAACATGAAATCTTTTCTTGTATTTCAGTATTCTCCATCAGATGTAACATCTTTTTAAAATGTTGTTTAATGGCATTTTTAAATTAACATTTATAAAAGGCAGATGCTGGAGGTCAGATGAGTTCATTTGTCTCTTCTTGAGGAGCATCTGGATACAGAATCAGCAGTTAATGAATACATTTAACACTCAGGCTGTTTTTAAAATTATTATTCAAAAGTATACGTCATACTTTTCATTTACAGCATTAATTTCTATTGTGCAGGATAAAGAGAGATTATTTTATTTTGAAATACTTAAAACTGTTAATTAAATAAATACAGGGTATTTAAATAAACACAGGTTATGGAATTTCTGGAATATTAATATTTTAATAATTTGAATATTCTTTTGGCTGAGTCATGGAATATCAGGGCTTTTTGTTTGTCGCTTTAAATTTTAGTTAATATTTATCAAAATCTAATTTTATATTAACCTTATTTTTATATCTTGACTGTTTCATGCCTATGTTCGCAGTTAGGCTGTTTTTTCAGCTCCATTTTATTCCTTTCACTCTCGTCAACTGGAAAACACTGTAGGCCACAAATGCGATCACCAGACTGTACCTGTTAATTAAGGCTAACATCCCAGGATAATATACATTTCTAAAGCTTTGACTTTAAAAACACCACTTCAGAGATTTGGTTTTAAAAAGTGATGGCAGAAAAGCTAAATGTAAAGTTTGTAAAACTGGTAAATATGGACAAGGGGGCACTTCGAAATCACACACACACAGTAATACATTACCCATTGTTGTTCTCATAGTGGCTTTTAAAGTCATGCAACATTATACTCAAGCTAAAATCATTGTAATTGTGTTATTTTAACAACATATTAATATAATATTGCTATAACATTAATATGCAAGCACATAAGTGGCCTGATTTTCTGTTTTAGTTGTCATGAAAATTCAGCTTTTTAGTCAGGGAATATACCTGATGTTTTAATCTGTCTCTTTTGTCCACTTTCAACTACTTTCCTGATTTATTTGGAGGGTAGGACAATAGTCTAATTAATAATAGTGTATACACTTAAATAAGTGTTTTTTTCAATCTAATATAGCAAAATAAGCTGAAGAAATAACAAATAATTGCAAATGGAGACAAACAAAAACAGAGAGCAGCAGTTTGGTTTCTGATCTGATGGTCACAAAACAACACTAAACACCAGTGGTTTTGTATATGAAACAGGACTAATAAGAATAATATTTGTTTCCTGCTTCAGTTCAAAGTTATATTTTCAGACAACAAAGATTAAAACCCGACTGGCACACGTTCCTTTTACCTTGCTTGGACATTTAAGGTAATTTGGCAGGTCCTGGATCTTTTAATCTTGATAACTGATCTGTGAGTCAGATTAAAATATTTGGATAAATGGATCTGGGATTACTGGATGTGCTTCTGTTTGTTGTTAAGGCCAGATCTATTGAACGTCAAAATCATGATCGGCAATGCAGCGATTGGGTTATGGCAAGATAGCAGAGTAATGACATCATCTAATTAAAATTCAATTACCCATGTGATCAAAATGCTATAAAATGCATGGTAAATGAAGCAGTTTGATTTAAAAAATTCACAATCACTTTCAACATTTCTTGTGTTCTATTTGTACAGGCTTTACAATTTCATGTGTCAAGTGTATAATATTTAGCTATTTATTTAATTTCACCTATATTTTTTCTACAGGACAGTGTTCAGGTTTGGTTGCAAACATAAATGGCTGGTTACATTTTGCATCAGAAAAGTTTTTTGATATTTGAGAAGTGTCTGCATCCACTAAACTATTAAATCACCCACATATTAGCTGTCAATGTTGCATGTTCATGATTTCCAGAAATTAAATCATTATTCCTTCAGGAAAAAAAACTTAATATGAATAGTGGCCATTTCTGTTATAAAACAATAAACTGTACTGTAATTTGACTGTACCTTTTAAAATGTTGTATTCAATAGGGTATATGCAGAGCTAGTGTTTCTTCCCATACTAATAAACTTCCGGTGAACGGTTAATGTGACTTTTCCATTTTATAGGGCTCCTCCATCAGCATCGATGTTGTAATGTAATTAAATTACAATCAGTTAAATAGACTTTGGCATTCATCTAATTGCTCAAGCGTAAAACAAGACAAAAAGCCGTTTACTTGCACGTGCCCGTCAGAATTGGCAGGCTAGTGCAGAAGCTCCTTTGAACATACTGTGATAAAACAAATGTAAATAGTTTTAATTTTAATTTTAGTTTTAATAGTAAAAACCGTAATTTAATGCAGTGGTTCTTGTACAATCTGAGACCTGGTAGCTCAAACCTGCTCGGCAACTGGATTAGATTGTGTCATTTCAGGCAAAGGTGACAAAGGTGAAAGAATGCTGACATTATCTTACAATAGTAACCTATAGATTGTATGTATGTATGTATGTATATATATATATATATATATATATATCAAGATAAAACAGACCCCAGCTTCTTCAGAACTACAAGGCAAACATTGCAATTTAATAAATGTTAAACCATAAACTAGCTGTTCAGAGGTATTGATCACTCAAATGATATGCCACAGACCCCAAATATGATCATTTTTAAGTGAGGGACCACATCCTAAAATGTTTAATTTGTACTGTGAAAAAGTTGTATTATAAAAAGATAATACATTTAAAGATATTAAAATTCATATTTCAATTTTATGTAATAATTTGATTCATATAATGTAATATTTTACTTGATTACTGTACTTAAGTATTATTTTAGAGGATTTATACTCGGTTACAGTTCAGGCTGACAAATTTTACTTGAGTTCATTTCTGAAGAAAAAGTGCTTTTTACTTGATACAGTTTAATTCAAACTTAAGCACTAGTTACATTGTATGCTTTTTTTCTTCCACCTCATGCACATTAAAAGTGGTAAATAGACAGTCAAATATGCATGAACCAATGCTTCTCAGTTTCTCTGAATTATGGTTTTTATAGTTCTGTGTTTGAGTAAAAGTACTAAGGGGATTTATTCTTAGTTTTTCTCAAATGCTAACAAGCATTTCCTAATACTGCAAGTACGTTTTCTAAACTCTGAACACAGCAACAAAACTACATCACACAGTTAGCCAAATAGTACACTTTCTGTCAAAGCATATTTAAGTCTACATTAAAATTTTATTTATTTATTTTTACTAACTCTATCAAAACACAGTGAACTCGATTCAAAATCCAGTCATTCAGTCAAAACAGTAGCACAAGTTTTCTGTCCAGAAAGAACACAGTCAATCATAACTAACAATTCAATTACAAAAATTACATAGCTTATCATATTTCAGTAAAAAAAAAAAAAAAAAGTTGCACACAGACACACACAAACGACTGAATTTTTTTGCAAAAACATAACCTGGCTTTTAGTTTAAATCAGATATCATGTTTGTTTACTTTTTGTGTTGAAATGTACAATTGCATAACATTTCTGGAGATTTTTTTTTTGTTGTAATTTTCAACCTCTGTTACAAACATTTCTGAAAATGGTGGTTATTTGTTTTTGCAAATTAACTTTTTATACACACACTCTTTCTTTCTCTCTTAAAAAAGGGTTCCTTAGTGTTTTAACTCCTAAAAGGGGAACCATTTAGAATCTGCACTGTTCTTTGGGTGGTTGAGGAGCTAGCACAGATATTGGCACAGATATAGGTGGTATGATTACAGCCAAAGAACCGCTTTTAGTTCATCAGTTTTCTCCCATAAACACACAACACAATTAGGCAAATCAAAAGGAAAATAAAAAAGAACTGCTCTACAGTAAGCAGTATGATCTTCAGGACTTGCCTCATGTTCTTGTCCACATCGCACATTATATCGTCTCCTGCATGGACGGAGACAACAGCGCGCCAGATTTGCCTCTTCAGTCTGAAAAGTTTCTGAAGCCTCCACTGCATCCAGGAGGGACATCTGATCATGTGCTGGAGGATCATAGATGCATCACCTCCAGGTCAGAATGAAAAAAAAATTGAAGGAAAAAATCCAATATTTTCAACTCTGTTGCACGAAAAACTATAAACAGAGTGTAAAGCTGTTGCCGGGACATTTTTTTTTTTTTTCATGTTTTCTTTGTCATGATGTGCTTAAGCTTTAAGTATACATCATTTTTGTACTAAGCACTGATTTAAAATATCTAATACTAAATTAAGCATTTTTAGAACATGTTAATTAACTGAATATTGTGTGAAAACAACATGAGTTGTGGTAATTGTTTGGTCACAACAGTTTGATGTTCTGATTGTTTAGCTAAATTTTAAAATAGAAAACTCATTTCCAGCTTTTTTCTAACAATAAAACAAAAGATGGTATGTGCCCAGCCATGTTTCTACAATACATTTTAAACAACCCAATAGCAATGTTTTATATTCAGAAGTGTTAATAAATCCAAAATTGTTTTTCTAATACAACAAATTAATAATTTTGTTATTCTGACCCTTTCTGGAGGAAAAAAAACAATATTTAAACTTTGTTAGAAAAGTTATCAAACCTTAATTAATTAAATCCAAATATTAACATTTTACTCAAGCAGAAACCTCATAAATACAGTAAATCCAGCAAAACTATTAGCTATTTTTGGCATTTATTATCCACCAGTTTAGTCAAAGTCAGCTTTGTCAATTCAACCACATGTACAAGATCAAAATTTGTTACTCTCAACCCCTAGGTGCATAACAGACAATATTAATACTAAAAGTAAAATATTAAACAGAAATTGCAATAAATACGATTACACACATCCAAAATATAAGAAAAAATAAATTGTAAACAATACAGTTACAATTAAGAGCACATGGCACGGTGTGCAAACCAGAGATGTACAGATGCAAAACAATATAATGCCAAACAGTGCAAAAATCTTGTAAATAGAATAAAGTTGCAAATAAAATTAAGTGATGATAATATTTCGTTGCTCAATATTAATTAAATAATTGATTGCTTTGATTTTCTAAATGTTTTGTATGAAATGTTACAGATCTGTATAAAATAAATATTAAATATGATATTAAAAATGATATATTCACTTTAAAAAAATGCAATGGTATACTCTGTACTTTTTATTTTGTCTTCATTCTTACCAAACATTTTTCTGTCTGCCAGACAAATGTCTTTATATTTATTTTATTTTGCAATAGAGGATGGAGATTATTTGCAGAATTGCCTGCCTCTTGTGGTATTGTCCACAAGAGGGCGCTGTGCATGTTAATTTAATTAGTTTAAAACTTTCATTTTTAACTTAGTTTTTTTTTCGATTGCGTACACACTAAAATTAAACTTTTCCCACAATTAGCAAAACCTTACACTCAAGGAGCAAAACACAAGGCTAGATTCGCACAACTGTGAGCTTCACGCTTTTATCTATCTCTCTCTCTCTCTCTCTCTATATATATATAATCTATTACTCTTGAATAAATATGTTTACAGTAGTATAACTATAAATATTAGTCTTCAATAAATATGGAAGGCAATGTCATTGGTAAACAGGAGACGGAATGGGGAATAATTGTTTTGATATTGAAATGTAAACATCATCAGAAAGCTGAATAAACAAGCTTTACATTGTTTAATGATTTGTTGATAAGGCAATATTAAGCTATCAGTACTACAATATTGGGTACTCACTGTATTCCATGATGGAAAGTCGTGTTATCCTGTGACATTTACAGTAAGATGTGTTTAGATTAAACTGGTTGAGGGTGGAGAATGCAGAGGAGGAAAGAGTCCTTTATTCACAGAGGAACAAGAGAAATTTAAACATGGGTTTGGCCAATAATGTGATGTGTTACAGAGAAATTCAGACAAATAATCATGAAATAACATCCTGAACAGTTTTTGTTTGTGCATTATAAAGTATTTAGACTGCTCTGATTTTCATTGTAAAATGCATTCTTAGCATGGATAAATTGAATGGCTTTACAATGTAGAGATAAATCAATATTTTCATCAGTGTGCAGTGCTGGTCTTGTGTTTGCTGTTTGGTGAACACGATATGTTCATGTGCTTAATAGCAATATCTCTGATAAAAATCAAACCCAGATTATGTAATTTTTAGCAGCTTAGAAATGTTACAAGTTATTAATACTGAGGTCAGCAGTGTGTAAATGAAGCAAACAGATTTATCTCGAATGAAGCTTGTGTGTTCTGTGTGGTGTTAAAATTGTGTTTTATTACAGTGTTATAAAGTTTTGAATGAAGTGTTTCATGTTGCGAAAGATCTGATGTGTTGTTTGTGTGTGGATGTGGAAACTGTGTGTAGTGTTTTGACAAAATGAGCCCTAATTTTGAAATTGTGCTTTATTTTTGCTGGGGTACATTTACTTTTTAATACTAAAATATATTTAAAGTTGTGCAGATTTGAGCCAGATACTTGTACTTTTAATTGTTTTAAAATCAAAAATAAAATCGCTCCACATCTGCACTTAAGTAGCATGTTGTTGTTGTCTTTACACCCCGGCATTTTTCTACTCCTTTATAGTAGCCTATTGTTTTTCATTTAAGTTTTTAAATATATTTTAATTATTAACTTTAATCTTTTTTTATTTAATCGAATGTTTATTTGTTATTTCTTAAGATATTTGTGAATTCATTATTTTCTAAGTGTTATTTAGAAATTATTTGTAGCATTTATTTATTTTTCTCTCCAAACATTTCTGCAGATCCCCTAGCACATTGTGGCCCCCTGACTATTAAAGTATGCATCAAAAAAGTGAACAAATATAATCTATAAATGTGTAGTTTTATCACATATTAGTTATTTAAATTCAGTACAAATAAAGTTATTATTTAACTAATAATTATTACAAAATCAGTTTATCAGCTCCCTCTTATGGACAATAAGTGAATGTGAAAACAGCAGGATTAGACACAACTGCTGTCTTCACTTTTACTCATTGTCCACAAGAGGGAACTATTGCCTCCCTCTTGTATTATTGTCCGCAAGATGACGCTGTGCCTGTTATTTCAATTAGTTCAAACCTTTCATTTTTAATTTAAAATCTGATTGAAATCACCTGAAGCAGCTGAAGGAGCTCCACTGCAAGATGAATGTGGAAAGTAACTTCACATGTTCAGGATCAGACACAACTGCTGTTTTCACATTCTTATTGTCCACAAGAGGGTGCTATTGCCTCCCTTATATGGCAATGTCCTCAAGAGGGCGCTGTATCTGTTATTTTAATTAGTTAAAAACTTTAAAACTTAATTCAAAACCTGATTGTAAACACCTGAAGCAGCTGATGAAGCTCTACAGCACAGGTTTGATGAACTTGGTTGATGTGTTTCTAATTCTGGTAAAGCTACTGATTTGCATAAACAGATTGTGTTGTTTACAAGTTTGCATTTAAAATGTAAAGAATTAATAAAGATCTTAATGACCCTCATGATTGTTTGTACAATTCTTGAAGATAACCATTTGCCTTCAGACCAGCAAGTTTTGGGTTTACATCCATCCTTACGTACACTGAAGAACAATTTATATATATACAAGACTGAAAAATCTCGAAAATCGTTGCAAACTCAGTGGCTCATGGAATGATCCTTTGCCTTTGAAAAAGAATGTTTTGCTTTTAAATTCCACATCCACATGTCATGCTACAAACATATATATATATATATCTGAAATGTGTTATGAAGCATCACAAGTTCAGTGGTGCATGCAATGATTAATTGCCTTTAAATCAGAAAACACACCTTGAAGTGTTGCTTTGGGATCAAATCCCACAATCAGGTTAACAAAGAAAACATACAAGATGCAAAAACATGTAATGTGATGCGTAATGTCACAAGTTAAAATACTGGTACTGGCAGGGATTGTAGGTGATCAGCTCTCTCAATACCATGTAGGTATCAGGGAAAGAAAAAAAAAATTAATTAAAGAATAAAATGTGCCTGTGGAAACGTTCTGATGCAAAGGCAAACACAAAAATGTGAAGGTGTCACTAAGCTTGTGACTGTTTGATTAATCTTCTAGATTCTAGCTCAGTGGCGTAGAATTTAATCATTTGCCTATAAATCAGAAAGCTCTGGGATCAATCCCACCATGGCAGGTTTTCTTTCCTATAACGCGTTAACAATGAAAACATACAAGAGGCAAAAAAAAACTTCAAGGCGTTGCAAGCTCAGTGGTGCGGAAGTTAATTGTTTGCCTTTTAATCAGAAAGCTTTTCGAAGGGATTCGAGTTTTGGAATTGAATCCCACAGTCGCAGGTTTTCCTTACCTATAACATAACCTGTTAAAATGAAAAATGCAAAAACACAACTCAGAGCTTCACTAGCTCAGTGGTGCAGAAGATAATTGTTTGACTTTTAATCAGAAACTTTGGTTCGAATCCCACAGTCGCAGGTTTTGCTTACCAATAATATAACATGTTGAACAATGAAAACATACAAAATGCAAAAACACAACACAAGGTGTCACTAGCTCAGTGGCGTAGAAGTTAATCGTTTGCCTTTTAATCAGAAAGTTTTTCGAGGGGATTAGAGTTTTGGAATTGAATCCCACAGTCGCAGGTTTTCCTTACCTATAACATAACCTGTTAAAAAGCAAAACACAAAAACACAACTCAGAGCTTCACTGGCTCAGTGGTGCAGAAGATAATTGTTTGCCTTTAAATCAGAAACTTTTTGGATCGAATCCCACAGTCGCAGGTTTTCCTTAACAATAATAGAACATGTTTTCAATGAGAACATACAAAATGCAAAAACACTAATGAACATGTCTCTAGCTCAGTGGAGTAGCAGATAATCGTTTACCTTTGGATCAGGAAGTTTTAGGATCAAATCCCACAGTCGCTGGTTTTCCTTAGCAGCATTAGCAGAAATATACACAACATAACACAAAGCACTAACAAAACCACACAACAGACTCAGTGTCTCACTTGGTAAAGCACTAGGCTTTCATCACGGAGACCTGGGTTCAAATCCAATCTAACATTAACTGCATTGTGGAGCCGTTGATATGTTAAATATAAGTTCTAGCACATCTATAGGTATGTGACTGTGGCTCAGTGGTAGAGCATTGCCTCAAGGGTTAAGAGGTCGCTGGTTCAATCCCAGCCAGATCACTGCGATATGTGTGAGTGTCGGCGTGAATGAAGGGGGAGGATGGAGCGTTCCTCCCCTGACCTACGGGGCCATGTACAGCAGGGGTTATGCTACTTTTTACTAAAAAAAATAAATTAGCTCTATAAAAAAGGGGTCCCCGTCCCTTCTCTCCCCGTTTCGGTTACCATCACTTCCTTTCTGGAGGGGTTGACCCTCCAGAAAGGAAGTGATGGTAACCGATAGCACAAAACACAAAAAAGAGCGAGAGGTCTTACCTGTCCACAGCTGATGTCCATCACTGCAATGAAGATCAATCCAAACGATCCAGAGCTCTCCGTCTGTTGACTATTTTCCAAACACATGCCTCATTCTGTAGAGAGAAACAGAAATAAACACAGACATTACACATGTAAATTAAAAAAACACCACAATTTAAGACCTTGGTTAAACAGTTGTGATTATAAGAAGATTAGTATTGAGGTACTAATATAATTTAATACAGTTTTTGGTGTAAATAAGCCTCCAGAAGTCACTGAAAATCAATGCCCCTTTTTAAACTTAAAATACAGGTACATACAAAGTCCATTAGTGCTTGCCCACTTTTTTAATGATGTTTGATTAAGATGTTTTAAGCTTTAAATAAAAGCATCTGCTGAAAAATTAATAACACCTTAGAGAGAATCGAACCCACTCCACTTGTATCACTAGACCACACGCCCTACTGATTGAGCTACACAAACACACTGGACAACCAACGGATCTTTAAGCTGATCCCAGCTACCTCAAGAGGTAAATAGAAATGATAGAACTTGCAAAAAGGTATATCAGGGAACAAAAAAGCTAAATATCAAACTGTGTATCAATGTCCCTACTGAAAGACAAAATAATAAAATGTAGCTATGGATTAAATCTTTAGAAGTTTGACAATATTTAAGTATTTTTAGAGTGTAAAAACACAAAGTCAAAACATGCTGGGACTAGATCTCAAGTGTACTGAAACAACTCCACTCTGCACAACAGGACACTTCACTTGAAATGTTGAAAACTCAATATTTCTTAATAGAGACACATTTCATGGTACTTAAATACAACTGACCACAATTTAATTCATCCAAACAATGAAAATTGTGTCATCATTTACTCATCCTACACCTGTTGAACAATCCCTTTAAGTTAAAGTTTATGAATAAATCCAGAAAGCTTAATAAAATAAAAAAGCTGAAGAAATAAGCTTCATATCAATGTATGTTTCATTAGAATGGGACAATTTTTGACCGAGACACAATTATTTGATTATCTACAATCTGAGCCTTAAAGGTGCTTAGCAATGCATATTACTAATAAAAAATAGCCAAATAGCCATAACCCATGCAATTTAAGTGGTCCAGGGTAACATTATAGTTCAGTAATGCTGTATTAACAATAAACCTTTTATTTTATTTATTTATGTTGATCTTTTTCTCAGTCTACTTCTGATGGCACAACCTACAACTACACGTTTAAACAACAACCTATTCAAACAATGAATATAAACAACAGCAACAACAACAAAACCTTTCTTCCCTCAGCTTGAATGTCAACAAAAATAAATATTTGAGCTTGAATATTTACTCAGTTTTGATCTAGAGAAGACCCCAAGTGAAATCAACACCACAACAAATATGTAAATAAGCCATATGCAATTAAAAGAGCATTATTAACAACTTTAGGACTACAACAACATATAACACAACATTCTTGCTTTGCAATACCAGTATCAGAAGCCGAATAACTGATTGTTAGTGAGTTCACCAATACAACAGAATGTAAACAAAGTCTAAAACCCTTCACACTGCCTACAATTATGCTTAACTGACAAATATAAAGCAGTCCTTTTAAAATAACAAGGTTTTAGAGTAAAGACACCATCAAAACGCTGACCTTCAGGTAAAACAACAACAGTGACTGAAGGAGCACCCTACAAAAGCAATAAGAATGAAAACAAACACTTACCGGTGAGTCGTTTGACACTCCAGACTCTCTTTATCACATTGTGCATCCTTATTACGTGTTGATAAGCTGGAAACGTGTTGTTTATTGTTTTTAAACCATTGTAAGTGAGCTGTCATCTGCAGCATCTGTGTGTAAAACGGTCTAGACATGTTTTCCTGTTTTCCCAACAGAATGTTGTCATTCAGAAGCTCTGAACGTGACTTCGGTTACGCCACCTAGAGGAGCGGAGGAAAACTGCGTTCAGTGACTAGTCTCTCGTGTTACCCGCAGGTGAAGAGATCTGAGATTTTAGCGTCGTGTATTCTTACTAAAACAACGCTGATTTTATCAACGCCATATCTACAAGCAACATGTATCTATCAGTTTCTGGAAATGAAACATTAAATCTCGATTGTTGTGGTAAGACTGATTAAACATTGTGTTGAACAGGAAAGCACATGGTCAACAAACAAACACACACACAGCAGAGAACAAACGGTTGTGTTTTTGAGTCAGTTATTGTAGATGTTTTTGTTTTATTTCGTTGAATGGATGTGTTCAAAACAGTTTTGTGCTGTTTATATGTATTTTGCATTTGTATTTGCAGAGTTTTATAGTAAAACTTGAATGGCAATATGGAGGACAGATTTGGACGAATCTTCGTTGCATCAAAATGGCTGCAAGTATACATCTATTAGCTAAATATTTATGTAACATCTCTTTAAAATGATGTTTAATGGAATTTCTGTTATTAATAAAAAGGCAGATGCTGGAGGTCAGATGGGTTCATTTTCTTCCCCTTGTGGAGCATCTGGATACAGAATCAGGTAATAGTTTTTTGAATTATTCACAAATGATGCATCATGCTTTTTATGTACTGTATTCATTTATATTGTGCACTATAAAGAGAAACATTTGATTTTGAGATGCATTTTAAACTAATAACTAATATGTTTTTTCACCACTTTAATTAAACTGTGTTTATTGTGATTCCAGGATCTGAATTGTTTTCTCTTTTCAGTTTTCTTCATCTGATGTAGCGTCGTTTAAAATGTTGTCTAATGGCTTTTTTATCAACATTTATAGAGGTCAGATGCAGGATATCAGATGGATTCATCGTCTCCCCCTGTGGAGAATCTGGATGCTGAATGGTTACATTTATTCCTTAGATATATTTTTTTAATTATACGTCATGCTTTCACATTTACTGCATTCATTTATATTGTGTAGGATAAAAATAGTAAAATTATTTTATTTAAAATTCTTAATTTGTAGTTAAATGTTCATTCACTTGATTTGAATGGCCTTCATCATGCGATTCCAGCATCTGAAATGTTTTTCAGTTTTCTCCATCTGATGTAACATTGATTAAATTGTTGTTAAATTGGTCAAAAAATGTTGCGAATGTAATTTAAATAAGTCTGTTAATTCACAAAATGGTTGCCATTGTGTGATTCAAAAACCGGAAATCTATTCTTGTTTTTCAGTTTCTCCATCTGATGTGACATCTTTTTAAAACGTTGTCTTGTGTTTTCTTTATTAACATTTCTAAAAGGAAAATGCTGGAGGTCATTTGATTAGTCCATTGTCTCCACCTTGTGGAGCAACCTGGATACAGAATCAGCAGTTAAAGGATACATTTAACCCTTCATATTGGTTTTTAAATTATTGTTTAAAAGTATGCGTCATAATTTTTCATTTACGGCATTCGTTTATATTGTGCTGGATAAAGAGAAACATTATTTTAAATACATAATACTAATTAAACTAATAGTTAAATCTTTAATCACTTTAATGAAATGGTCTTCATCATATGATTCCATATTTCTTTCTTTCTTTCAGTTTTCTCCATCTTTTGTAATCTCTTAAAAATGTTTTTAAATGGCTTTTTTATTAACATTTGTAATAGGAAAATGCTGGAGGTCAGATTGGTTTGTTTGTCTCTCCTCAAAGCATCTGGATACAGAATCAGCAGGTAATGGTTACATTTAACACTCAGGTTGGTTGCTAAATTATTCTTTAGTTTTAATTTTCTTTGCAGGACAAAGAGAAACATTATTTTATTTTGAAATACTTAAAATCAACAGTTAAATAAATCGGTTCTTTTACTTTATTTAAATGTTCGTCATCGTGTGTTTCAAAAACATGAAATCTTTTCTTGTATTTCAGTATTCTCCATCTGATGTAACATCTTTTTAAAATGTTGTCTAATGTTATTTTTATTAACATTTATAAAAGGCAGATGCTGGAGGTCAGATGAGTTCATTTGTCTCTTCTTGAGGAGCATCTGGATACAGAATCAGCAGGTAAAGAATACATTTAACACTCAGGCTGTTTTTAAAATTATTATTTAAAAGTATACGTCATACTTTTCATTTACAGCATTAATTTCTATTGTGCAGGATAAAGAGAGATTATTTTATTTTGAAATACTTAAAACTGTTAATTAAATAAATACAGGGTATTTAAATAAACACAGGTTATGGAATTTCTGGAATATTCATATTTTAATAATTTGAATATTCTTTTGGCTGAGTCATGGAATATCAGGGCTTTTTGTTTGTCGCTTTAAATTTTAGTTAATATTTATCAAAATCAAATTTTATATTAACCTTATTTTTTATATCTTGACTGTTTATGCCTATGTTCGCAGTTAGGCTGTTTTTTCAGCTCCATTTTATTCCTTTCACTCTCGTCAACTGGAAAACACTGTAGGCCACAAATGCGATCACCAGACTGTACCTGTTAATTAAGGCTAACATCCCAGGATAATATACATTTCTAAAGCTTTGACTTTAAAAACACCACTTCAGAGATTTGGTTTTAAAAAGTGATGGCAGAAAAGCTAAATGTAAAGTTTGTAAAACTATTAAAACTGGTAAATATGGACAAGGGAGCACTTCAAAGCCACACACACAGTAATACATTACCCATTGCTGTTCTCATAGTGGCTTTTAAAGTCATGCAACATTATATTCGAGCTAAAATCATTTTAATTGTTTTATTTTAACAACATATTTTAATGCTATATCATTAATATGCAAGCACATAAGTGGCCTGGTTTTCTGTTTTAGTTGTCATGAAAATTCAGCTTTTTAGTCAGGGAATATACCTAAAGTTTTAATCTGTCACTTTTGTCCACTTTCAACTACTTTCCTGATTTATTTGGAGGGTAGGACAATAGTCTAATTAATAATAGTGTATACACTTAAATAAGTGTTGTTTTCAATCTAATATAGCAAAATAAGCTGAAGAAATATCAATAAATAATTGCAAATGGAGACAAACAAAAACAGAGAGCAGCAGTTTGGTTTCTGATCTGATGGTCACAAAACAACACTAAACACCAGTGGTTTTGTATAGGAAACAGCACTAATAAGAATATTTGTTTCCTGCTTCAGTTCAAAGTTATCTGTAATTTGACTGTACCTTTTAAAATGTTGTATTCAATAGGGTATATGCAGAGCTAGTGTTTCTTCCCATACTGATAAACTTCTAGTGAACGGTTAATGTGACTTTTTCATTTTATTCGACTCCTTTATCAGCATCGATGTTGTAATGTAATTAAAACACAATCAGTTAAATAGACTTTGGCATTCATTTAATTGCTCAAGTGTAAAACAAGACAAAAAGCCGTTTACTTGCACGTGCCCGTCAGAATCGGCAGGCTAGTGCAGAAGCTCCATTGAATATAGTGGGATAAAATAAATGTTAATAGTTTAAATACATGGCAGGGAAAACCGTAATTTAATGCAGTGCTTTTTGTACAATCTGAGACCTGGAAGCTCAAACCTGCTCGGCAACTGGATTATTTCATATAAACAGGATTAGATTGTGTCATTTCAGGCAAAGGTGACAGGTGAAAGTATGCTGACATTATCTTACAATAGTAACCTATAGGTTGTATGTATGTATATGTATACGTGTATATACATGTATATGTATACGTGTATATGTATGTATATATATATATATATATATATATGTATATATATATATATATATATATATATATATATATATATATATATATATATATATATATATATATATATAATCAAGATTTAACAGACCCCAGCTTCTTCAGAACTACAAGGCAAACATTGCAATTTAATAAATGTTAAACCATAAACTAGCTGTTCAGAGGTATTGATCACTCAAATGATATGCCACAGACCCCAAATATTATTTTTCAGTGAGGGACCACATCCTAAAATGTTTAATTTGTACTGTGAAAAAGTTTTATGAAATAATAAATAAATTTTATGTAATAATTTAATTCATATAATGTAATATTTTACTTGATTACTGTACTTAAGTATTATTTTAGAGGATTTACACTCGGTTACAGTTCAGGCTGACAAATTTTGACTTCATTTCTGAAGAAAAAGTGCTTTTACTTGATACAGTTTAATTCAAACTTAAGTACTAGTTACATTGTATGCTTTTTTTCTTCCACCTCATGCACATTAAAAGTGGTAAATAGACAGTCAAATATGCATGAACCAATGCTTCTCAGTTTCTCTGAATTATGGTTTTTATAGTTCTGTGTTTGAGTAAAAGTACTAATGGGATTTATTCTTAGTTTTTCTCAATTGCTAAAAAGCATTTCCCAATACTGTAAGTACGTTTTCTAAACTCTGAACACAGCAACACAGCTGCATCACACAGTTAGCCAAATAGTACACTTTCTGTCCAAAACCATATTTTGTTAAAGTCTACATTAAAATTTTATTTACTTATTTTTACTAACTCTATCAAAACACAGTGAACTCGATTCAAAATCCAGTCATTCAGTCAAAACAGTAGCACAAGTTTTCTGTCCAGAAAGAACACAGTCAATCATAACTAACAATTCTATTACAAAAATTACATAGCTTATCATATTTCAGTAAAAAAAAAAAAAAAAAGTTGCACACAAACACACACAAACGACTGAATTTTTTTGCAAAAACATAACCTGGCTTTTAGTTAAATCAGATATCATGTTTGTTTACTTTTTGTGTTGAAATGTACAATTGCATAACATTTCTGGAGATTTTTTTTTTGTTGTAATTTTCAACCTCTGTTACAAACATTTCTGAAAATGGTGGTTATTTGTTTTTGCAAATTAACTTTTTATACACACACACACTTTCTTTCTCTCTTAAAAAAGGGTTCCTTAGTGTTTTAACTCCTAAAAGGGGAACCATTTAGAATCTGCACAGTTCTTTGGGTGGTTGAGGTGCTAGCACAGATATTGGCACAGATATAGGTGGTATGATTACAGCCAAAGAACCACTTTTAGTTCATCAGTTTTGTCCCATAAATACACCACACAATTAGGCAAATCAAAAGGAAAATAAAAAAGAACTGCTCTACAGTAAGCAGTATGATCTTCAGGACTTGCCTCATGTTCTTGTTCACATCGCACATTATATCGTCTCCTGCATGGATGGAGACAGCGCGCCAGATTTGCCTCTTCAGTCTGAAAAGTTTCTGAAGCCTCCACTGCATCCAGGAGGGACATCTGATCATGTGCTGGAGGATCATAGACGTACCACCTCCAGGTCAGAAGGAAAAAAAAATTGAAGGAAAAAATCCAATATTTTCAACTCTGTTGCACGAAAAACTATAAACAGAGTGTAAAGCTGTTGCCGGGACATTTTTTTTTCATGTTTTCTTTGTCATGATGTGCTTAAGCACATCATTTTTGTACTAAGCACTGATTTAAAATATCTAATACTAAATTAAGCATTTTTAGAACATGTTATTGACCGAATATTGTGTGAAAACAACATGAGTTGTGGTAATTGTTTGGTCACAACAGTTTGATCTAATTATGTTTAGCTAAATTTTAAAATAGAAAACTCATTTCCAGCTTTTTTCTAACAATAAAACAAAAGATGGTATGTGCCCAGCCATGTTTCTACAATACATTTTAAACAACCCAATAGCAATGTTTTATATTCAGAAGTGTTAATACATCCAAACTTGTTTTTCTAATACAACAAATTAACAATTTTGTTATTCTGACCCTTTCTGGAGGAAAAAAGACCATATTTAAACTTTGGAAGAAAAGTTATCAAACCTTGATTAATTAAAACCAAATATTAACATTTTACTCAAGCAGAAACCTCATAAATACAGTAAATCCAGCAAAACTATTAGCTATTTTTGGTGGCTTTAATTAATGGTGGTTTTTTTAGTGCAAAAAGTACAGTATCATTTTTTTTTAATTCAATGGGATACTCTGTACTTTTTCTTTTGTTTTCATTTTTACCAAACCTTTGTCTGTCTGCCTGACAAATTTACAGTTTTTTTTCGATTGCGTACACACTCAAATTCAACTTTTCCCACAATTAGCAAAACCTTAAACTCAAGGAGCAAAACACAAGGCTAGATTCGCACAACTGTGAGCTTCACGCTTTTTGCAAACCATTACACAGTGATTTGCAAAACACTAAACACACTTGGATGCTTTTGATGCTATGGTCACACTGGGCTTTGTGTGTGCGAAATTCTGTCGTACTGCGCTGCGAAAAGGGGCGGGGTTAAACAAGCTTATTAGACATTAAAAAAAGCGAGCGATTGGTCCATGTTTTAAATTTCTGTCCAGAGAGGTCATGTTTTGATGCTCGATTGATCTCACGCAGTCAAGTGATGCGATTTTGCTGGTTAGAGTTCACCAAGCTTGAACTTTGCACCGCAGCAACATGCGAAACTTGACGCATGACCCTGCGTTTCCGGTCTGACGCATTCGCGTGCGTATGAATGGAAGTCTATGGGAGGAAAAGTCAAGTGTGACCGCAGCTTAACACTGAAATTTATCATAACGTCATTTCCTTGTAATTTCAAAGCAAAGGCTTCTAAGTAAACACATGAACCAATTGGTTAAACAGCCGTCAGGTGTGCACACACTGGTGCAAACTGTTGACACCAATCAGCTGGAACCACAATAAAAAGCAATGGGATCGTTTACCTATAATCTATTACTCTTCAATAAATATGTTTACAGTAGTATAGCTATAAATATTAGTCTTCAATAAATATGGAAGGCAATGTCATTGGTA
This sequence comes from Danio aesculapii, assembly GCF_903798145.1. Taxonomy (NCBI): domain Eukaryota; kingdom Metazoa; phylum Chordata; class Actinopteri; order Cypriniformes; family Danionidae; genus Danio; species Danio aesculapii. Next base: position 47,143,368 of record NC_079438.1, read on the forward strand.
AACAGGAGACGGAATGGGGAATAATTGTTTTGATATTGAAATGTAAACATCACCAGAAAGCTGAATAAACAAGCTTTACATTGTTTAATGATTTGTTGATAAGGCAATATTAAGCTATCAGTACTACAATATTGGGTACTCACTGTATTCCATGATTGAAAGTCGTGTTATCCTGTGACATTTACAGTAAGATGTGTTTAGATTAAACTGGTTGAGGGTGGAGAATGCAGAGGAGGAAAGAGTCCTTTATTCACAGAGGAACAAGAGAAATTTAAACATGGGTTTGGCCAATAATGTGATGTGTTACAGAGAAATTCAGACAAATAATCATGAAATAACATCCTGAACAGTTTTTGTTTGTGCATTATAAAGTATTTAGACTGCTCTGATTTTCATTGTAAAATGCATTCTTAGCATGGATAAATTGAATGGCTTTACAATGTAGAGATAAATCAATATTTTCATCAGTGTGCAGTGCTGGTCTTGTGTTTGCTGTTTGGTGAACACGATATGTTCATGTGCTTAATAGCAGCATCTCTGATAAAAATCAAACCCAGATTATGTAATTATTAGCAGCTTAGAAATGTTACAAGTTATTAATACTGATGTCAGCAGTGTGTAAATGAAGCAAACAGATTTGTCTTGAAAGAAGCTTGTGTGTTCTGTGTGGTGTTAAAATTGTGTTTTATTACAGTGTTGTAAAGTTTTGAATGAAGTGTTTCATGTTGCAAAAGATCTGATGTGTTGTTTGTGTGTGTGTGTGGATGTGGAAACTGTGTGTAGTGTTTTGACAAAATGAGCCCTAATTTTGAAATTGTGCTTTATTTTTGCTGGGGTACATTTACTTTTTAATACTAAAATATATTTAAAGTTGTGCAGATTTGAGCCAGATTCTTGTACTTTTAATTGATTTAAAATCAAAAACAAAAATCGCTCCACATTTGCACTTAAGTAACATGTTGTTGTTGTCTTTACACCTCAGCATTTTTCTACTCCTTTATAGTAGCCTATTGTTTTTCATTTAAGTTTTTAAATATATTTTAATTATTAACTTTAATCTTTTTTATTTAATCGAATGTTAATTTGTTATTTCTTAAGATATTTGTGAATTCATTATTTTATAAGTGTTATTTAGAAATTATTTGTAGCATTTATTTATTTTTCTCTCCAAACATTTCTGCAGATCCCCTAGCACATTGTGGCCCCCTGACTATTAAAGTATGCATCAAAAAAGTGAACAAATATAATCTATAAATGTGTAGTTTTATCACATATTAGTTATTTAAATTAAGTACAAATAAAGTTATTATTTAACTAATAATTAATACAAAATCAGTTTATCAGCTCCCTCTTATGGACAATAAGTGAATGTGAAAACAGCAGGATTAGACACAACTGCTGTCTTCACTTTTACTCATTGTCCACAAGAGGGAACTATTGCCTCCCTCTTGTATTATTGTCCGCAAGATGACGCTGTGCCTGTTATTTCAATTAGTTCAAACCTTTCATTTTTAATTTAAAATCTGATTGAAATCACCCGAAGCAGCTGAAGGAGCTCCAGTGCAAGATGAATGTGGAAAGTAAATCCACATGTTCAGGATCAGACACAACTGCTGTTTTCACATTCTTATTGTCCACAAGAGGGTGCTATTGCCTCTTTTTTGTGCTGTTGTCCACAAGAGGGAGCTGCTATTGTCACATTCACTTATTGTCCACCAGAGAGAGCTACTGCCTCCCTTATATGGCAATGTCCACAAGAGGGCGCTGTATCTGTTATTTTAATTATGTAAAAAAATTAATTTTAATTCAAAACCTGATTGTAAACACCTGAAGCAGCTGATGGAGCTCTACAGCACAGGTTTGATGAACTTGGTTGATGTGTTTCTAATTCTGGTAAAGCTACTGATTTGCATAAACAGATTGTGTTGTTTACAAGTTTGCATTTGAAATGTAAAGAATTAATAAAGATCTTAATGACCCTTATGATTGTTTGTACAATTCTTGAAGATAACCATTGCAAGCTCAGTGCCATAAAGAAAAAAACATTTGCGTTCAAATCTGGAAGCTTTAAATTTGAATCTTATCCATGTTAACAATACAAATATACAAAAACAAAATGACATGCAGTGAAACATTGTGGCGTAGCGGGTAATCATTTGCCTTCAGACCAGAAAGTTTTGGGTTTACATCCATCCTTACGTACACTGAAGAACAATTTATATATATACAAGACTGAAAAATCTCGAAAATCGTTGCAAACTCAGTGGCTCATGGAATGATCCTTTGCCTTTGAAAAAGAATGTTTTGCTTTCAAATTCCACATCCACATGTCATGCTACAAACATATATATATATATATATCTGAAATGTGTTATAAAGCATCACAAGTTCAGTGGTGCATGCAATGATTAATTGCCTTTAAATCAGAAAACACACCTTGAAGTGTTGCTTTGGGATCAAATCCCACAATCAGGTTAACAAAGAAAACATACAAGATGCAAAAACATGTAATGTGATGCGTAATGTCACAAGTTAAAATACTGGTACTGGCAGGGATTGTAGGTGGTCAGCACTCTCAATACCACGTAGGTATCAGGGAAAGAAAAAAAAAATTAATTAAAGAATAAAATGTGCCTGTGGAAACGTTCTGATGCAAAGGCAAACACAAAAATGTGAAGGTGTCACTAAGCTTGTGACTGTTTGATTAATCTTCTAGATTCTAGCTCAGTGGTGTAGAATTTAATCATTTGCCTATAAATCAGAAAGCTCTGGGATCAATCCCACCATGGCAGGTTTTCTTTCCTATAACGTGTTAACAATGAAAACATACAAGAGGCAAAAAAAAAACTTCAAGGTGTTGCAAGCTCAGTGGTGCGGAAGTTAATTGTTTGCCTTTTAATCAGAAAGCTTTTCGAGGGGATTAGAGTTTTGGAATTGAATCCCACAGTCGCAGGTTTTACTTACCTATAACATAACCTGTTAAAAAGCAAAACACAAAAACACAACTCAGAGCTTCACTGGCTCAGTGGTGCAGAAGATAATTGTTTGCCTTTAAATCAGAAACTTTTTGGATCGAATTCCACTGTCGCAGGTTTTCCTTACCAATAATAGAGCATGTTGACAATGAAAACATACAAAATGCAAAAACACTGATGAACATCTCGCTAGCTCTGTGGAGTAGAAGATAATCAGTTACCTTCGGATCAGATAGTTTTAGGATCGAATCCCACAGTCGCTGATTTTCCTTAGCAGCATTAGCAGAAATATACACAACATGACACAAAGCACTAACACAAACAGACTCAGTGTCTCACTTGGTAAAGCACTAGGCTTTCATCACGGAGACCTGGGTTCAAATCCAATCTAACATTAACTGCATTGTGGAGCCGTTGAAATGTTAAATATAAGTTCTAGCACATCTATAGGTATGTGACTGTGGCTCAGTGGTAGAGCATTGCCTCAAGGGTTAAGAGGTCGCTGGTTCAATCCCAGCCAGATCACTGCGATATGTGTGAGTGTCGGTGTGAATGAAGGGGGAGGATGGAGCGTTCCTCCCCTGACCTACGGGGCCATGTACAGCAGGGGTTATGCTACTTTTTACTAAAAAAATAAATTAGCTCTATAAAAAAGGGGTCGCCGTCCCTTCTCTCCCCGTTTCGGTTACCATCACTTCCTTTCTGGAGGGCATGACCCTCCAGAAAGGAAGTGATGGTAACCGATAGCACAAAACACAAAAAACGAGCGAGAGGTCTTACCTGTCCGCAGCTGATGTCCATCACTGCAATGAAGATCAATCCAAACGATCCAGAGCTCTCCGTCTGTTGACTATTTTCCAAACACATGCCTCGTTCTGTAGAGAGAAACAGAAATAAACACAGACATTACACATGTAAATTAAAAAAACACCACAATTTAAGACCTTGGTTAAACAGTTGTGATTATAAGAAGATTAGTATTGAGGTACTAATATAATTTAATACAGTTTTTGGTGTAAATAAGCCTCCAGAAGTCACTGAAAATCAATGCCCCTTTTTAAACTTAAAATACAGGTACCTACAAAGTCCATTAGTGCTTGCCCACTTTTTTAATGATGTTTGATTAAGATGTTTTAAGCTTTAAATAAAAGCATCTGCTGAAAAATTAATAACACCTTAGAGAGAATCGAACCCACTCCACTTGTATCACTAGACCACACGCCCTACTGATTGAGCTACACAAACACACAGAAAAACCCAAGGATCTTTAAGCTGATCCCAGCTACCTCAAGAGGTAAATGGAAATGATAGAACTTGCAAAAAGGTATTTCAGGGAACAAAAAAGCTAAATATCAAACTGTGTATCAATGTCCCTACTGAAAGACAAAATAATAAAATGTAGCTATGGAATATATCTTTAGAAGTTTGACAATATTTAAGTATTTTTAGAGTGTAAAAACACAAAGTCAAAACATGCTGGGACTAGATCTCAAGTGTACTGAAACAACTCCACTCTACACAACAGGACACTTCACTTGAAATGTTGAAAACTCAATATTTCTTAAAAGAGACACATTTCATGGTACTTAAATACAACTGACCACAATTTAATTCACCCAAACAATGAAAATTGTGTCATGATTTACTCATCCTACACCTGTTGAACAATCCCTTTAAGTTAAAGTTTATTTTAGTAAAATAATAATTAAACTACTGGTCAAAATCATTTTTGTTACATAAAATAGTAAAAATCACAATAAATGAAAACTAAAACTAACTGAAACTAACAACAGTAAGAGAAAAATACTCAAAAGAAATAATAATTAGCAAAAATAAATAAGCATTTTCAGAATTCATGGTACTTATTCTGTGGTGCAAAATTATGTACAAAACATCTGCCCAAAAAAAGGTAAACTAGGCATTTTTGACTACATACATGATAGGGCTGCACAATATATCGTTTGGCATCGATATCGCAATGTGATCATTTGCAATAGTCACATTACAATGTTGAAATTGCTCTGTTTGGAACTTTAATGATTAATTTTAAATAATCTTTATCTTTAATAATAAAATATCTTTAATATATAATAGTATAATTTTTAATACTTTTTTATATTAATTTTATTGAATTGTTTATGAAACTATAAGACTAAGTGGTCTGAAGATTATAAGGTTAAAAGACTAAGCAGTATTATTTAGCATTTTATTATTCAATTACTGTACCTGAATACTAATAACCTCCTCGCAAAACAATAAAACATTGAGTATTTAATTTGTATCTTTTTCTTCATAGCATTTATCTATGCTTGCAGATATGATCATTTATGCACTCTAAAAAGATACATTCTTTCCAATCAGAGATATTTAAGTCATCTGGTGAATTTGTATTCACATCGTAATATATATTATGGCAGAATAACAAAATATCACAATGTTAGATTTTCACGATATCATGCAGCCCTACACGCTCTTTAATATCAAGAATTTTAAACTAAAACTGAAATTAAATAAATATTTACTAGATAGAAATGTTTACAATGCTAATGGTCTAATCCGATTCTATGCTAAGCTATGCTAAAAGTGTTCCCGGAGATCGGCTGAATGAATTCAAAAAAAGGGGCTGAAATATTTAACTGTATGAACAAAAATATCTGTTAATTAACAGTTTCTGTATTTTGTGATTCACAAACTGTTTCCCATTTGATTACAGTTTTACAGAAACAGAATTTGCATTTACAGAATTGCATTATGGGATGTTGATCTCTGCTATGTCAACTTTTGATGTTGAAAATTCAACTCTACAGTTTAATAAAGTTTGACTTTTATTGACATTTTAGGAGTTTTAAACAATATAATGTATAATAATATATATATATATATATATATAGAGAGAGAGAGAGAGAAAGAGTGAGAGAGAGAGAGAGAGAGAGAGAGAGAGAGAGAGAGAGAGAGAGAGAGAGAGAGAGAGAGAGAGAGAGAGAGAGAGAGAGAGAGAGAGAGAGAGAGAGAGAGAGAGAGAGAGAAAAGGGTTTGTAAAATAACAGAAAAATGTGCTGGCAGCTTATTACAAGGTACAGTACAGTAATATACAACACCAACCCAGACATTCTGTCACTTTAAACTATTAAAAATATTAATGAAAGTCACCTACTCCAACTTTTCAAGATTAAAAGTTGTTGTAATGCTAATTTAGGCTTTTTTAACAGTGTAAATGACTTGTAAATAAACTTTTTTTCTAAAAAAAAAAAGTGGAGTTTTTCTTTAAAGGTGGAGGAACAGCATCGGCAAGACAACTTTAACAAAGAATGTAAATGAAGTAAGAAGATAAACAGGTCTTGTCTAGACTCTGAAGTTTCACCCAGCCTAATTTAATCAACATGAAAGGTGACAGGAGCAGCAGTGAAACTATATGACATGGCTCATTTTACATATAATGGAGACAAAAAAGGCCAGGCAGAAACCAAATATCAGCTTATTAACTTATCAAGTAACCATGCTTATAGTGTCAAGAATATGACATTATAATTATAATTTATAACTACAATAAATGTATATTGGCCACTATACACAGTTGGCAAACCCTTGAAAGAAAGACAAATATATCAATAAAAGTGTTCTTGTTAGGCCATTCAGATTGTGCTAAACAAAATTTTGCTCAAAAAAAAGAAAAGAAATAAAAGAAATAAAACGAAGTGTTACTTTAAGCACAGTCCCCCTACATTTTTTGAGTTCTCATTTAAAAAACCTGCTTGAGTTGGCATATATGCTACTTGGCGTATAACAAATAAGTAAATTGAACATTTTATGAATGAAAACTGATTACAAATTGGAAAGATGCTATACTACAAATAAAAACAGACCCCATTTTAGGCTTATTATCTCTGCGGAGGAACCTGAAATCTCCTATTATTTCTCCTTTTGCAGTTCACTTAAATAATTCTGCAGGGTTACAAATGAATTTTAAAACCACAAAAAACTTGATCTAGTCTTTTAATTAGAGATGTGAAGGCAGACTTACCTTTATTATCAGTGAATATGAAGTGTCCTGAGGAGCCTCACACACAGTTTCTACTGGAAAAAAAAGGAAAGAGCATCTAAATTAATGACAGTGTGTGCAAATTAATCTAGAAAATGTTTTTGGTGCACATTTGGAAATTAGCAGAAAGGTGCCCTGATGCACAACATGTGAAAAAGCAACAAATAAGAGACATTAAGAAATCAGGTTGCTGTTTGTTAAATGCTCATTGAATATTCATTGAATGATTAATAAAGAAAAGTCCAAATTAAGGGTAAGAAAGAAAACGTTTATGTTTGTAATAAACCAAATTTTGAATTGTGTATCACAAAGATAATAATAATAATAATAATAATATAAAAGTTAACAGATTTTATTTTTTTTATAGACAGTCAGCCCATGAGAGTTTTTAGATTTTAAGTTGTTGTTTATTCTTGTGCTTAGCCATAAATCTCCATATCATCAGCATTTACATAGTCCAAACCTTACAGTTTTAGCTACATTCTCAAGGTTTTGACAGAGGGATGGGTTTATACATAATGCAACTAATTAAATACAAGTTTCACAATTCTGTAAAACTTGAGGAAAAAATACTTTGGCTCTTTTGCAGCATTTTAATATAATAACATATATAAATAATAGCAAGAGATGTAGAAAATCCCCTCTGTAAAAACCTCTTACTCTTTTGTGTCAAATAAATAAATTATTTAATTACTTAATTAATAACAAGAATTTAGCACTTGCCTTCATTCAAAGTTTAAATTTTGTGCTAGAAATGTATGCAAAAATGTTTTCATATATATATATATATATATATATATATATATATATATATATATATATATATATATATATATATATATATATATATATATATATATATATATAAACTTTTTTATTGACAGTAGTGCTGTTTAAAAGCACACTGCTGCCATTGTTTTAATGTGTTGGCTCAGTATGTCCCACCCACTAGAAAAAAACAACCAATCCAGAATGAGAGGCGTTCCAGTTCGCCCTTCTCATTGGCCAGATTCGCCAATCCATCAAATAGTTTATCGTCGCGTAAACACACCCATGCTCTTTGACACACCCAACAAAACCAGAACTTGTCATCATCGCATGACTAAACGTCTCTTTGAATTAGAAAAGTGGATTAACCTGCAAATATGGCCAAAGGGTGAGGAAAATAAATCTATTTGATGTTTAACGGTCTTTCCGTTTTGTGGTTATATTAGATTAGTCATTTTATTTTTAATTATCGGTTGATGGTTATTAATGTTACTTTATTCTGTTTTCAAAATCTGTATAACTATTTCATACTTCTCTTTATTAATCTGTAAACATGATCGGTTTTATTTATGGTGAAAGATCTGTTTTTCATGCACATTTAGCATAACTTTACCATCTGGTGCGCAATGAATTAAACTTGCTGACTTATTTAACGTTACATAAACAACAAAAAATCAGGTTCTGCCTACTCGACTAACTTTACAACGCTTCTTGTGAGTATGTGAGTATTTATATAGGCTTGTTTGTTTTTGTTGCACAAGTGAACTGTTTGAAGTGAAGGCGACGCTACATTGTACATTCAGTTTTATTCACATTCTCCAGAAACCCAAGCGAGAGGATTAGTTGTTAACAGCTCACAGAGTTTGGTTATTAACGAGACTGAAAACAACATTTTATTACCTGATTTAACAACATGCTAAAATCTTCACGTTTTTGTTCCTCCGTTACATGCGTTGTTGTTGGGTGTGAAAGGAACAGCACTTGGCAACTTTTTGTGACGTCATACACAACTCGTGTGTTTTGATGTCGGGAAAACTCGAATTAAAACGATCTATGCGTAATTTTAACAGTTTACAATTGCCTTACCCTTCAGATTTATAGTTTGTTCGTCGATGTAGATTTAAACATGAACGAAACATCACCGCGTTTTGTCTAATTTAACGCGTTTCCGGTGTTGTTTAGAATTTCCTGTTTTGGCATCTGTGTCTAATTAAATTGCCAAATATGTTATGTGTTTACTTCAATGTTTCGTGTAACGTTTGTGAAAAATTACCAAAACATGGGTGAAGTAATTCATTTAGCATATCCATCATATTTTTATACAAGATACAGCCTACTTATGAAGACAATAATAAGTGATAATACTATTTTATATTGTTTTAAATTATTAAAAACGTCTTGACAAATGTTCAAAACCAACAGGTTTGAACAGGATAGTGTTAGTATAAAGATATGACAATTCATTAATATTTTAGGGCACCACTGTGATTAAGTAATTATATGATCTGCCTGTCATTACACTGAAATGCATGTTTGTGGGGAATCTTCGTAAAGTATTAATCAAAGTATGTGTCCAGGTATGTCATGCAGCATATTTTTATATTTAATATTAATAATAAAAATGGTTACATCTTAATAACTCATTTTTATTGATACTTCATGTGTGAATGTATTATTATTGTTGTTATTGTTATTAGTAGTAGTAGAAGTAGTAGTGTTTATGTATGAAACCAACACAAAAATTGTCCTTTTTACAAATGCAACATCATGTGACTAATATTGATATGTTTATGATGATATTCTTAAAGTTACCCTCAAAATAACCATTAAGTACAGCCATATATTGCATGTGTGTCAAATTCCAGACATTTAATGTCATGCTTTTTCTATTGCAGTCAATGCACCAATCAGGAGCTCTCAAATCTGCTGAATGAACTGTGGAAGCTGGACGTGAATCGAATGAAACCTGGACGAGACTATAAAATCAACCTACAGGTACGAAATGTCAATCATTACATATAAATTTAAGTAAGCATGTACATGATTGCAGGTGATTAAATCTATTTAATATGAATCAGTCATATAAAGTGTATTTGTTTTCACAGGGCAAGGCTGGCTTTGTGTCTGAGGGCAATAATAGTGCCAGGGACTGCGCTAGAGCTCCTCTCTTCTCCTATGTCAATGAAAACAAGCTCAAAAGCATTGATACCTATGCCTGTAAGAAGCCATTTATAATTCTATATTAATTTGCATTTAAGTGGATGTTTTAATTTACATCTGTATATGTAAATCTAACAAAATATTTGTTTTCAGAATGAATTGGATTCTTATATCTAATGCAGTTTCAAAGTATCAATGATGTGTCTTTTCAGACTTTATCACTCTGCTGGATAATTATGAGACGTCAACGGGAGTTGCTGAGCAGGTCACTAAAGAGGAGCTTCAGGAGAACAACCTTTTTCTTGATGCCATTCTGAAGACTGAGGTCATGAAGGTACCTTGTCAAATTTTGTTCAGTTTTTTTTAGGGTTGCCAGGTTTTCAACCCAAAGCTATACTAAAGTAGCACAAAATTTGCAGTAACCCCTCAGGTCATTATAAACAACCCAAGGCAATGGTTTCAAACTTGCCAAACTGGTTGTCTTCTTTCTATCATTGCTGTTTGGCATCATCATGTTTGAACACGTACAGCAGTCAGAGAGTGAAATTCAGTAACTTTCAAGACCTTTTTAAGACTCTTTCCATACATATTCGGACCTCATCGCCACTTAGGATTTCACCTGGTAACATTGGCGACATTTTAATGTATAGTATATTTAAATACTAATTGTAAGAAGCCAATCCTTAGCAAAAACATTATTCATATACTGAATAAAAATGCAAATTGGCGCCTGTAGAACTCCAGGATTGTATTGATTTCATAAACTACACAGGACCTCAATATTCAGATACAATTTAGGCAAACTTTAGTGTACAATTATACACTGTAGAATAAAAAAAATTCAAATTTTAATATACTGTAAAAAAAGGTCATGTATACATAAAGGTCTTACCCTTTATGACTTTTTAATACTTTTTAAGGGCCCTAAATTTCTCTAAATTGATTCATCAACTTTTAATACATTTTAAGACCCCGTGGACACCCTGGTGTGGAAATTTAGCAACTTAAAGAATTTGAAACATGTTCTATTATTGACTTTTAAATGATGGACTGATCATTTTTCCTCAAAGGTAAGGAAGGTAAATAAATAAAAGATTTATTCAATAATTAAAGTAGGCATATTGCCTGCATTTAATATGCTTTCGATGTATATAAAATCACTTTTGTAAATTTTATTTGATGCAGACACCAAAGTAATATGTCTACAGTGTTGGGTGTAATTAGTTACAAAGTAACGACTTGCTGTAATCAAATTAATTATCTGCTATTATCTTTTAGGTAATATAATTACCTTTATTTACAATTAACTTGCCTTAAACAGTCAATAAATTCAACACTTCTTCTGTGTTAATCAATTCAGAATCATAAAGGCAGAGTTACTGTAATTTTTGTTATACAAATAAATAGTGCAGAATAATCCTATTTTTAACTAAAGAAGGTTACATTTGGCAGACTGGTTGCACAAGCTAAATGAATTTAATTGCTTTCAAATACTTTTTTCAGGCAAAGCAATTAAATAATTACTTTAATTACCATTTTAATGATGTCATTAATTACTTTTTTGAAGTAACCCAACACTGGACACCTTGTCTTTAACCTATATACAACATTATTTATTAGATTAATTACTATTGTTATACTATGTATACAATATATTATAGTACAAAATCATATCATTCTTTGTAGTGCACTGCTTGGTCTAGCTGTGTTTAAAATTATATCATTCATATTTATTTTTTTAAAAATGAAACGCATTGAAACAAGTGAAATGGACTAATAATTATTAAATGTAGGTGATGGTAGATGTATATGGGTGTTTGTTAATACAGCAGTGTTGGTTTAAGGAGGAGGCTGATTTTGCAACAAGATACAAAGACATTGCACACATCATTGTGCAAATAATTACAAACATTTTTGTGCAAACAATACCCTACGGGTGAAGAGATTTATTATAAATTGACAGCCTTGATCTGACAGGCTTTGTTTATGCAGTGTGCCCACAGGTATTTAGTAAGCAAAGGTCGCGCCCAGTCGGATCTGGTTCAGTTTAAGAGGCAGCTCTATGACATCTGGTTCAAGCTCTACCGCAGAGACAAAAGTGGAGCGTGAGTTATAAACCTCTTTTTTTTTTTTTGTTCTTAAATGTTGGTAGTTAAAAGGGATTGTTTAGCCAAAAATGCAAATTTACTGTTAATGTACGCATCTGAGATCCACAGGTTCATACAGGTGACTTTTTATTCTTAAATTGCATTAAAAAAAAATTTTAATCCTAAAATAGTTGTTCCTTGGTATTCATTAAATGCAAGACAACAACTAATGGCATTTTAAGAATCCAAAACAAACACATTCATACAAAATAAAATGAACACCCTCTGCTCATGAGAACAAAGTTCTTATGAATTAGAATTACCAGGATGTGCAAGAAACTGAACTGAACATTATTGCCTAGAATACAATATAATAATATTATAAATAATAAAATAATAATAATATTATTTGCTAAGACAATGGATTAAAGGCAATAATATTTAGTGTCTTTGCATAGACCGATTGTTTGGCTTAAGACCCAAATGTATCATCAGGAATCATGGGTATTAATTGTGTATTTCTTTAAATATGCTTTTTTTGGCTTTAGCAATTAATTGCATTTATATTTTAATTGGATTAATTTCAACATTTATCCACAGAAAACAATCAAGTATAAGGATCCAAATGACAAGATATTGAAGAATATTCAATTTCCATTTGTGTGTAATCAAAGTAAGATCTGATAAAACAGATATGTTGCTTTTCAATTGCTCATCCTGTGTGTTTATTTCTTAGCCTATACCGTTGTACCCAATCTGAGCCCAGGATTTAGCTCCCTCGCAATTTATGAATAAATAAATGTATTATATTTACGAAAGATTTTTGAGAGTGAGTAACCTAACAACAAACATTGATTTTTGTGTGAACTGTCCCTTAAAAATACCTTGCAATTGCAGTTTCAATGTGCTAATGTGTGTCATTCATATGAATGTAATAAAGCTTGTTTGTCTGTTTCAATGTTGTTTTTTATTGTATTTATTATATTAGTATTATTCTAAATAATTTTTTTCATGTAGATCATAATAAAGCTGACATGGCATTAAATAAAAGATATGATACAATATGTGTAATTTGTATGCTTAGGATTTATGCTTATTTTTCATGCCTGTTTTTATTTATCTGCCTCTTGTCTCCAAATGCAGTGAAGATTCCTGTGGATTTGAGCATGTGTTTGTCGGCGAAACCAAGCATGGTAGAGAGATCATGGGCCTCCACAACTGGATCCAGTTTTACAATTTGGAAAAGCAAAATATCGTGGACTACAAAGGATATAAGGCCAGAGATAAAAAGGACACGGTATTTCATCCTTGCATATTGATTTAACAAGACAACTTGTATCTAATCAGTTAATATAGCATTGTGTGCGTGACTTGTAATGTTTACATTTCCAATCTCACAGCCAGATGAGGACGATCACGTCTTAAACCTGCAGTTTAGCTGGAATGGTCTGGTCAAGCCGGTGGGAGGCTGTTTCATTGGCGTCAGCCCGGAGTTTGAGGTGGCCCTTTATACCATCATCTTCTTTCTGTCGGGGGAACATATGACCAACGTTAAGGTGAAAGTGGATGAGTATCTGCTGGAGATTGTGGTGTACAGATTCGGGCGCTACATTGGGACATCATATCCCAAATTGATCAGCAGTAACAACCGGGATCTCTAGATCTCACTTAATGGTCATAACCTGAAACAAAGTGGCTTGATAATTCTAATAATCACTTCAGCATTGCAGCATGTGGTCCTTAAATCCTCAAACTTGAACTATTAGCATGAATTATATATGGTATATGGTAGATATATGTGAATTTAAACTGTCAGCTCATAAAAGATGTTGCATTTTCTTATAAATCTATTTTAGAATCAAAAATTATTACACTTATATGCAACTTAAGTGACACATACTGGTTTGCAATCAGACCCCTATAGTTGGGTCAAGCCTATACCTTTTTTGTGTGTGTTTTGCGTTTAATCTGTGTAAATATCTTGTTTGCATTGCATGCCTGAATGTTTGGCCAATTTTTTTTTAAATACTCTGCTAAATCATTTTATTTTTTAATACACATTTTGCAGTAAGTGTAATCGCATACCTACCTATATATCTATAAATCCCATATCTACCTGCTGTGAACTTGAATTGTTTTAGTTGATAATTTGTTAAAAATCATGAGCCTGGGCCTTTTGGATGAAAGATATCATTTACTCATTTGTTACATATCTGTTCTTGGAATTGTGTTGTAGCATGACAATTATTTTCCAGATAAACATCTCATTTAATGACAGAGTATTTATACTTTACATTATGTAAGTTTACACCATTTAAGCACAGTATGTATTAAAAACATTGCCACTACTAAACTTTATTGTGCCTTAAGTTTGTTACAATAAAGACCTTTTTTATTTCCCTTTCTGTTTTTATTTATTTACTTTCACACCTTAAAAGTGGTCTTGGTGATGTCAATACATAATGCATAATTTCTAAAATGAAACAACTGCTTTAGTTCAATATATTTGTCAGCACTTGTATTAATGAGCAAAGTTTGAAAGAAAAAGAAAGTCACATTCAAATAATAGAAAATAAACCGCATTTCTACTGTAAAATGTAAATCTTGTGAACAAAAAAGTTTTTTTTAATGTTTACAGAATGACTTGCATGCAACTAAACAGTTTTCCCAATTAAAACTGATTACACATACAGTAGTCCTACAGCACAATGTGAAATGAATATACAATTATTAAGCAAAGGGTGAAAGAAAAAGAAAGTCATACATTTAAATATTAGAAAATAATCTGCATTTCTGCATAATGTAAATCTTGTGGACATAAAAGCATTTCATATGTTTAAAGAATGAGCTTGAGACTTGCATGCAACAAAACGGTTTTCCCAATTAAAACTGATTACACATACAGTAGTCCTACAGCACAATGAGAAATGAATGAACATTAATCAGAAAATGAAAAATGTTGTCCTTGAAAAGTTCAAAGCAAGACTGTTTGGCTCTTTTTTTGTGTGTTAATCTGACTCATTTACTTCCAGGACTTCCTGGTGGTTTTTGCAACCTTGGTTCCCTTTTGATGGTCACTTACTCTGTTCCTCAAAACCTTGACCTCATACTTCTGTGACTTTAGCTTCTCTCCCAGCTCAAACTTCTCAGCGTGGAGCTGATTGAGCCACTTCCACAGGTCGAGGGCTTTCTCTCCCAGCTTCTCCTGGTTGAGATGATCGATGTTCAATGGCTTGCGACGCTCTATCAGACATTTGGTCTTCTTCTCACGTTCGGTCAGCTTCTTTCCTTTCTTCTGATCCACCTTCTGCAGGAAGCCGCCGTAGCCCTTGTTGGAAAGGATCTTCTTTTTCCTGGCATCTTCCTCGGCACGCAATTTGGCGGCCTCCTCTTCACGACGGGCTCGTTCTTCAGCGAGGCGCGCTTGTCTTTCACGGTCTCGCTCGGTTCTGATCCGCTGCTGATCAGCACGGTCGGTCCGACGACGCTCGATTCGATTCTTCAGCGCTACCAGCTCATCCTCCTCCTTCTGCCTGGTGGTGAAGTGCAGGTCAATCAGGCTTTGCAGTTCATTAAAATCCTTCTCCACACGCTTCCGGTGGAGGTCATCAAAATCCACCTTCTCTCCATCAGGCAACTTTGGTGGTATAATGTTGGGAACAAACATCTTGGGTTTGGGTTTGGTGTCCTCTTCTGCTTCATGCTCATCGTCTGCTTCTTCATGAGTCTCTTCAGGTTCTTCTTCCTCCTTCGCTTCTTCCTCTTCTTCTTCCTCAGCTTCTTCTTCCTCCTCAGCCTCTTCTTTAACCTCCTCCTCTTCCTCAGCTTCCTCCTCGTTCACCTCCTCCTCAAAGTCCTCCACAAACTCTTCGGTGTCACACATGGTGCTACTTCTGAGGGTTTTGGGAAGAGGGGATGACTGAGGAACACTGTGCAGCCGGTGGTAAAAACTCGTGAGATGTTCTCCATGGATGCCTTGTGGTTTTATAGTTGACACCCTCCTCATGTGACGTGGCTTTTGGGTAAGCTTTTTGAACAGATGCACCTAGGATCAATTTTTTTCCTTGCAGGGCCTTGTCTTGTCCTATACCTAGACCCCGACCTCTAACCTGTCCAACCCTAAAACCTTTGTGGTGTGAAGAGAAGCCTATTTCAGACTCAAAACAGATGCACACGCACACTTGTGCTTTGGTTGGGATCCTGTTTCACACAGTTTGATTAAACAGCACTCTTTAGTCATTGATTAAATTGTTTAGCATTAGTGCTTCATTTAATCCATTGTTCTGAATGTAAATGATGTGTTTTTGCCATTTAATCTGTTTTTACTTCAATTCCTTTCGGAGTAGCAAACCCCTGAGACAATGTGAATGGATAGTTGGAGACAGCGAGATAACAGACAAAGGCAGACAAGTGTTCAGTGGCATCTGCGCAACTATTTGTGCATTAACATTTCAGCTGGCTGACTTTTGGCCACTGGTATCTTTTGGAAACAAGGCTCTTGGGAATATAAACAATGAGCCATGCCAGTCTTCATGCTTGATATGGGAAAATGCCCTTAAATAAATTTAAAAATAAATAAATGCAATTTTCTAAAAGTTCTGTGGAAAAAGTGCTGCTCCTTTAAATTTAAATTCTGTTCTCTGTTCATTAAAATTTTTTTAAAAGTTGCAAACTAAAAAAAGTTTCTTGCTTGTTTATTAAACACAATACTAATGTTTTAACATCAGCATAGTAAAGAAATATTCTACTACAACATCTATGTTAAGCTTCTTTGACACAATCTGCATTGTAAAAGCGCTATATAAACATGAGTTGAACTGAATTGAATTAAAATAAATATTTGGTAAAATAACCCTGATTTCAAAATGAAACATTGCTTATTCTGACTCATTTTCTAAATAAATGATACATATAATATAATATATATTTATATATATAATATATATATATTTATATTATATATATAATAAAATTATGGAAACAAGATGTTATTTGTTAGTTTGAATTTTAATAATACATTGGTTATTGTTGAACTATGATTATTAATAAATGCTGTACAAGTATGTTCATTATTAGGTCATGTTAGAAAATGCATTAAATAGTGAAACCTTATAGTAAAGTGTGACTGAAATGTTACTAGCCTTAAAACCATAATATAATAAGAAAAATAAACCCAGTAAAATTATATAATTGCTACATTTTCTTTTTTGTATTATTATATTATATTATATTATATTATTGTATAATATAATATTTTAAGATATATAATGTGCTTTTTTTAAATCTATCACTTATTTATAATTTCGGAACAAGCAAGACTGTATATCTGTATATACTTTTCACAACTTGTCAATACTGTTAGCTGTACTGTCACATCATTGTACACTAATATAATGTATATTTTAAGGTAAACATAATCATTATGATCCACTCTCATGTCCTTTTCTTATTTCCTTTTTAATAAAATACTGGATGAGTGATACCCCAAGTATGAAGGATATCTCCCTTGTTTGATTATATATAAATAGTCTTTACATGCTCACTTTGCCCTTGTACTCGGGGGTGATTCAGCTTGCCAGTATGGTATTTGTGAGTGACAGGTGGTGGTCTTATTTAAATCAGAATCCTGATTGGACGGACGCAGCAAGAGACAGCTGCATCTATCAATAGGAGGCCAGTGTTTGTGAAGATTGACAGGTTCCCCAAATAACAGTTACAGTAGCATATTCTACTCTCCTGTCGTTAATGTAAAGTGTTTCGTATACATTCCCTAGTCTGATAGAATGATTTTAATTACTCTGTTTTTTATAATTAGTGTCTGTATTTTTCAGTTACAAAACTAACTAATAAAGGCATGTTTTTGAGGTTTATGTTTTTCCTGCACTTCAACAGCACTCACATACACCAAAACTATGACTTCTTATCTTACATATCATATTTATATTCTGAACATTTTCTTTGAGGGATATGTTCATAAATATTTCACTGATAAATAGCTATACAAAGTTGTATGTTTTCCAGAACGTTATGAATTATGGAGTGATAAAAAGAGATATAAAAAACAATAAAAACATTTGAAACAAGGATTTTGAAGCTAACTACATGGAATGCTTTAATAGTTGTGCCAGAAATGTAGATAATTGAATGTATATATTATTAAACGATGCCATATATGAGCAGATAGGCTAGGATAGGTAAGTAAACACATAAAGGCATGTTTTTGGGGTTTTTGTTTTGTCCTGCACTTCAACAACACTGACATACATCAAAACTATAACTTTATTCTTATCGTATACCATATTCTGAACGTTTTCACTGAGGGATGTGTTCGTAAATAATTTGACTGGTTATACACAACATATATACATCATTTTGTTTCTGTCCAGTCTGGAGAATTTTCTGAATTACGGATTTTCTGAATTACGGAGTGATAAAAACATATGAAAACTATAAAAAATAATTTGAAACAAAGATTTTGAACCTGACTACATGGAATTAACTAAAATATTTATTGCCGTAAACAGTAAAACAACGTATTTAGGATTAAAAAGAAGCAGTTTGCTGCTTTGCTATTTAATGCAGAAAAAGCTGTTGTAGCGGGTATGTTAGTACGTCTTTTACTCTGACTACATACATTACGTCATTTAAATTTTCTAACTGTAACCTGTGGCGTATCCCTTCGATAGCTCAGTTGGTAGAGCGGAGGACTGTAGCGGTTAAACACTGAAATCCTTAGGTCGCTGGTTCGAATCCGGCTCGAAGGAGACATTTTGCGACCGTCCTGACAGAATGTTTTGTTACCACTGTTGTAACGTTAGTTTGTATTCACAAACTGTAAGCATACCAAGCATTCGAACTGGCTTAACGTTACAGGTAGGCTCAGCAGCAGTTTTATCTGAAGAAGAATCTTCAAAACACACAAAGTGTCCGTACTGTCGAGCTAAATGAATGTATAGAAAAACTATTTTCCTCATAAATATTAGACAATAACGAATTGTTACCATTATGTTTCAATAAGGTTAAATTCAGGTTGATTTACTCACCCAGACCGTTCAAGATGTAGACGTTGGTTTCCCCTTGTATGTAAGTTTATGTCTTTTTGAATTTTGAATTGGTAGCTTTTAATTATTATTTTCTGAATCCGCAAAGTCCACAGTTGCGTAAATTAAATATTTGTTGCCAAATGTATATGCGTTTGGTTAAGCCCCGGTCAAGTCCGCCATCTTGTGGAGAATTTATGAATCGGCGGTAAAAACATTTACGTCGTCTTTTTATTTTATTAAGAGTTTATATGACACGGCACCACATCTTTAAATGATTCTGCTTCATATCAGACGAAATAAATTATGAATTATTAACATGACAAAATTTAATGTCTTGAAAATGTCCTGTCTTCCGTTACGTAATGTATTTCATAACATGACATGTGTTAATAGCCTCGACCGCTCAGCTGTTTATGGTTTATGTACTTTAAAAATGTAAAAATAATCTAATTATCCTTATTTTGTCTTATTTTATTCTTTTAAAAAAGAGGAAATTATATAGTAGACGTCACTTGTTACGTAACGTGGGGGCGTGGTCAATTTACTGCAAAGGATGCATGGTAATGTATACAAACATTTGCTCGTTTGTTTTGACTCTTACTTATTGTGTTTTGCAGACGGATACAATGAAATTAACAACATTTCATGATGCAGACTTACAATTTAAAGTATAATATGTGATACAAGCTGCGTTTATACTGAATTCAAAAAGTTATAGCTTATAATGTTACCCTGAAAATGATACAAATGATTTCGTGTGACAAACAATTCAAGTGTCGTTTGTCAGTGACCTTAGCCTTAGTTTTGATTAGTAAAACAATACATATTGCTCAAAAAGTATTACCTGTATTTATAACCAGTATTTTGGACACTTTAGTTAGCATGTTCATAGCTACTGGCAACAAATACACTAAAGCTAACGTCAAATATGTATTTAAAATGATCTTGACCTTTATTTAGACCCTTATTTATGTTACAGGTCATAACCCGAACTACAATTTTGTCCCCGAAAAACTTCAATGTGACAGAACATTTTCCTGTAAGTAAATGAGCAAGACAACATGTACATTTACACTTTATTAAACAAGCACAACGTGAAAGGATGAGAAACACAATGGTGAATTATGGTTTCATACAGTTTACAGCAATGGAGAGACACCCAGATAAAGAGTAGGAGTAAACAGGGACTGAATAGGTGTACGAGACAGATATCAGTCTGAAAACCGAGAGATCATGTACAGCTGTGATAGAGACAGACTGAGGACAAGCAAGCAAATGAGAGATCAAAAAAACATAGTGCAAGCAAGCAGCCCGAGGACAGCCTCAGTATACACAGTCTACAAATGCTTTAAAAGGTTCAATTTCATGTTTTCATAAAGAAGAGTCGATCCACAATGATCCTTTATATCAAAAATATATCAATGGGTCTATGACTACATGAAAAAGAGAAAGCACATACAATATTAAATATGTACATTTTGTATGTGAATATTTGTCAAATCCTTATATACACAACAAAAATTTAGTCCCAACCAGTCCAAACATGAACGCAACGTTGACAGAACATTGCAGCTGTGCAGATCACAGAGCCGCAACATAATTGCAATGTTGTTAGGATGTTGGTGACCGCTTGGGTGAAGTCCCTGTGAAAATGTGCAGTCTGATTGTTTTGAAGTTCTATGTGTTGATGTGCTTATAGAGATATTCATGCACTCCCTTGAAATGCTCTCGTCAATGGCATTGTGGTTTCCTCCATAAAAATGCAAAATGTAACAACTCGGAAAAAGGTGTGAACAAATAAAACCAGGCCTCTGCGAAGTAGTGCTGGCCATTGTGCACGTGACCCTTTCTGAAAAACACACAAAAAACATAAATGAGACTACATAAAGTAAAAGAATAGGACAGAAAAACAGAAACAAAATATAACAAAAAGCTAATTTTAAGAATAATTTATACAATTTAATAATATATATATAATAATAATTTATATTATATATATATAATAATTTATATATATATATATATATTTCAAATATTTCCAGAGTGCTGTTTAATAGAGAGAATATATTTTTAACACATTTTTAACCATAATAATTTTTATAACTAATTTCTCATTTAAATTATTCATTCAAATTATATTACTTGTTATTTTACAAGGTACTTATTTATCTTAATGTGCAATTTAAAGACTTAACTTTGTTAATTACTATAACTAGGCAAGTTTCTGCAGAAAAAAAAATATTATAGGAAATATTGTGGAAATTTCCTTATCTTTTTTAAACATAATTTTATTAATGTTTGTATTGATGAAATATTTTTAAAAAGAATCAAAATATCACAGGAGGGCTAAAAAATTGTCTTCAATTGTTCATATTGTCATGTTATATAGCAATACTATTTGTAGCCCTTTGTGTAACTGTAATCTGAAAAATAACTTAAATGTGTTAACTAAAATCAAAATAGAAACAAAGATATTTTAAATGAATAAAGAAAAAACATATTAAAACACTATTTATTACTTTGTAATTTTAAATCTGTATTCTAGGTTTTACCAATTTTAACTTAAATTCCAATAAAATTTATTATAACCATAAACATTTTATTTAGTTTATTAAAAGTTAAAATACACACTTTATTTACATGTAATATAATAATATGATTCCTATGAACATTAAAAATCCCTTCTACCAAACTTAGTGTAAAGCAGACACCAAATTGATATGTCTTGTGTTTTGAAATATATATTCTTTTGCACAAATAAATTATTTTGTGACTGACCTGATGTTTAAGAGCTGCTCTGCCTCTGGACTTTTGAGACAGTGGCAGGACCAGACTCTTCGCTGTGTCGTTTTCCAGAAGTCTGGATGATGCTGCTGTGTAGCCCTCGTCCTGAAAATAACATTTTATATAAGATTATAGAGCTAACTGCAACATCTGTATGACATTACACTTGTCTCTGGTTAAATGTGCAGCTCTTTACCTGGGATCTGCTGTGGGTCTTGCCTGTAGCACATTGTGCTTCCGTTGTTGCCAAAACCTGTGAGATAAAAATATATGTATCAAGATATAATGCTATGGGTTTTAATGACAGATAATTAATCTATTTCTGCAGTTGCTAATTGCAGATAATAGATATTGACATGTTTTTGGCACAGTGTTTGTACCTTGTGAAGTCATGATGCTGCTTGCTTGTTGGTCTCCTTGTGAGTAAACCATTGTCCTGCCATGCCATTCTCCTTGAGAGGTGGGTGGCATCTGATACCCTGGATGAATTCAAGACAGTTAGATATGGTAGAGCATTTTGCATATTATCAACATATTATGGGTGCGCAATATTGACAAGAGAGTGGTATTGCAAGTTTAGGCCTGTCATAGATAAATAAATTACACTAACAGTGGCAGGAAGTCTGTCTTAATGAGGGATTCATTGAGTAATTTTATTTTATTTTTTTCTAAAATAGCTGGTTCTTGGAACCTTTCCCTGCCTTTGGAATGAATGCGTGTTTTTGTTTATGCAGAGATTAATATACTCGATAATGTCAGGTCAGACAGTTAAAACATTAATAAAGACATTACTGTAGATAAATATCCCACAGCCCTAATCATGATACTGATTTAAGTTATCTATATTAAGTATCTAAAGATTTCATTTTTTTTAAACAATGTGTATAATCTATGACATAAATGGCATTAAATTCAGGGATGTTTGAGGGTTTGCAAACCTGAAGGTGTAGTGACTTCCTTAGTCATGTCTCCAGTTTGAAATCCCATTAAGCTTGTGGAATTCTCTCCATTTCCATTAGGATTGGACGGCACCATTGCCAGCAGTCCTATAGGAAGTAAGGATTCAGTCAGAGAGCAGAATAAACTTGTTAACAGCTAATTTAGAGTTTAATTCAATTTAATAATAAGCTGAATCAAATTATTCCATTTCAGCAAACTCCTTTAAAAGATGCATGACCCTAATCATTCCTCACTATTTGGAGGCCTATGGTTTTTAAAGTTCACATTTACAACATAATGTTTTTTTTTAGATAAATGTTTTTAGCAATTACAACATCAGCATCAGTGTGGCATTTTAATTTAGCTTAATATTCATCTTACCCAGGCCGCGGTAGCAGGACAGCTGCTGGTAGATCTGTTTCATACGCTCTATGTTGAGGCGGCTTGCCTCAGCGTGATGCACCATGGGCATAGGGTAGTGGACACCAATTATACATTTGGCTGCTTTCTGGACACTTTCCGGGGCATTCCAGGGGTCATAGATGTACTTGGCAGGGAAACCCCTTAAGACCGGCAAATATCGCCTAAAAGAGAATAATTGCAGAACATACATAATATATCAAGTTAAATATCAGGGATGTAATGGTTTACATATATGAACAGAAAATGTTTGCTACAATTCTTCCAGATCAGAGCAGCACTGCTTTAACTACTGCATTTGCATTTGCAGCACTTAAATTTGAAATGTCTAGTCATAAAATTAAAAAATAAGAGACCACTAGGAAAGTCTCTCTGGATATATATGTAATATTTTTTGTATCAATCAATTAGTCTACGCTGCTTTAGATAATGTGTAAATAAAACTTAAGAGCTCCCATCCAATGATTACAATAAACTTTTTTCTTTTCAGAGACAGAACTCACCGTATGTAGTCTCCGTTGGGGTCAGTGCGGCGGCCGAAGCTCACAGGACAGTAGCAGTGGAAGAACTGCTGGAAGAAGGAGCTACAGGACAGCCACATCCAGCTTCCTGCGTTCACACTCCAGTCTGCATCCAACAACAGCTCCTCGAACACCTGTGAAGACAGATGCATGTGAGTGCTGCCAATGAAGCTCTGCCATATTAATAAAAACGTCAAAAATAATCACAATGTATACCTTCATGCCCTCCTCCCAGCTGATCCACAGGTCTCCACGGGTGAGGAAACAGGCCACTGCGTGTCGGGCCAGATGGTGGATCCAGCCCTCTTGCCTCAGCTGGGTCATGATGGCGTCGATCCAGGGGAAACCCGTCCTGCCTTCAGCCCACTTCGCCAAAGCCTCTGGGTTTTTATCCCAGGGGATCTGTACGCAAATGGGGTTCCCTTCCATTTTGTCAAAGCGTGGGTTGTTTGTAGCAGCCGTGTAGAAGAATTCACGCCACAGTAATTGGCCATAGAGGGACAAAGGAGGTGAGCTGTTCTTTTTGACCTATGGGGAAAAAAGTAGAATTAACTTCACAAAAGTGATCAGTGAACTAGTTTTATAGATGTTCCTAGAGTCTAAACTAGTAATATAATTAGCAGTATCATTTATTAAGTAGCTGTGCTGACCTTCCTGTAGAGGTCTGTAAGTTTGAAGTAGAAGAGCCGACAGGAGAGGCAGCCGAATCTTAAATATGGGCTGAGGCCAGTGGGACTAGCCAACAGTGAATTGGCATTCATTCTTGGTCGCTCAAAGTTGGCCACCCAAGCCTGAAAAAAATCACCATAGTAAAGTTATTTGGATAGCACACACATGATTGTTAAAAGGTTTGTGTCTTATATTCTCACCAAAGCACTGTTTCTTTGATTAAAGCACAATTAAAACCATTTAAGATATTAATAAAGTAGTAATAATGTGGAAAATTAGTACTCTTAAAAAGTAGAAATAGAAATAGCTTGTACTGTTTTAAAGAAATTAACTAAAATAACATTTAAAAGTTTTTTTTTTCTGAATATGCAGCAGTTATAATGCTATACTGACATATTCTTGAAAGATACAATGAGTCAAATTATTAACAACACTAAATGTCACAGTTTTCAAGAAAGAATTTGGGGCTGTAAATTTATAAAGCAAATATTATATATAGTTTATATAGTTTGAATATGACATTGAATGTAAATAAATATATATTTGAATAACATTTTGCAAATGTATTTTTTATAAAGACTTAAAACTTGTTCCCTGAAAATATGTAGCCTTTTGACTTAAGTATACAATATAATTTGTATTGGAATATCAATATTATTAATTCTACAGCTGTACAAAAGTGATTATAGATTGTCTCCAACCTTCCTCTCCAGGTGCCTCTCTAGACGAGTGAGGGCTTCTGTTTCTCCTCCAGGCCACACAGCTGAGGAAAGGCCCTCTGTGTCGAAGCCTGTTTTAGGAAAAGCACATATAAACGTTTTGGTGAGTAAATCATGCTACACATTTTAGCCTTAAGATATGCTTTTAAAAGACAGCAGACTGACCGAGCTCTTCCAAAGAAGGAACCCCAAATTTCTCATCATGGTCATCAGAGAGCGGTGTGGTGCACGGCCCCATGACTTCTGCAGTAATGGTCTCTGCGGGGGTCTCCACCGCCTCCATCCTGCTGATGAGGGTCTGGAAGCGCTTGTACGTGAGTGGAGACTGACCTCCATTCAGCTCGATGATCCTGAGATACAACCATTCAACAGTGAGTTAAAAAAAGGTATCTGCCCAACTTTTAGCATCATTGGAATCATTTTTCCTCTTTATTTTTAATGCCGAATGTCATTTCACTGCACTTTAGCATGAATAATTTTACAAACATTCTCTTAAAGTCTACGTGAACCGGAAGTAGCTGAGACTTTTGTTTCAGTATGTTCCAACATTGGATTTTATCTTACTTAAATAAATCGAATGTTTTCATGTATACTGGTTCAGGAAAGAACTAAAACATTTATGTAAGCAAGTAATAGCAAACAACAGGGACAGGGTTCATCAAATTGTCACTTAAAACAAAGGTAATTTCTGCAGCAAAAGTTCCAACAGTTGAAGGGATTTAGAAGTACGTACTTGTCCAGATCGTAGAGCGTGTGAGAGATGCGAACTATCACCTCCACGCCTGCCTCATTGGCTAGCTTCTTGATAGCAGCATCTCTCTCCTTTCCAAATGGCTCTGAGTCATACTCGTAGGACAGACGATTAATGTTCCATTCCTGGACACAGTACAATTTCATACCATTATAGGCAGTGAAAATTATTCATCCGTAGACACAATGGTGATGGAGAGAGCAGAGTCACGACACATGGAAGATTAGATGGAAAATGTCACGTTTAAAGAGCACCTCAATCCTGTTCCATCTAATCCAGGATTTTTCAGATATGTTTTCCAATCTTTTCCTAATCTATCAATCTGTCAATAAAAAAGTGCAAATTGTTAGACGGACCTTGAAAAGCCTGGGGAAGACATCGGTGGGTTGGCCACGGATAACAAAGAGTCGTGAGTTGAGTTTGCGGAGGCTGGCGTCCAAGTCTTCCAAACACTGCAGCAAAAACCTGAGCAACAAGAGACATGACATGTATTTATAGCCTCTTACTGACAAAACAATCATGCACAAAATCTATCAATACATGTCTACATTCTATAACTGTTGCAGTGATATTGTGCTATGCAATAGAATGTATATAAATGCCCTTGGAAAACATTTCAAAGGACAAGGCATTTAATAGACACGATAACTATTACCATTCACACAGCATAATGGTGATAATTGTAGAGAATTATTTACTGAAGCTTCAATGCATTGCAAACCTCACCCTTTTCCACAATTTTAACCCATTATTATAATAAATTATGATATTAAAATTAAGCTACATGGAAATTATTTTTCATTTCTGAACACTCAGGATTAGAACTGACTATATTAATTGTGCATTTAGTGCATCATAATACATATTTTGCAGAACAGTGTTAGGATAATTACTCCATTTAATACAAAATGCATATAAAATATAAATCCCTCAGTCACAATTTGCAAGATTACAAAATAGCTTTTGCTTACATTGAAAGAATCTGCGAACTAAACATTGATGTGTTATTATGTACAGTACAAGGCCTCTATTAAAACAGATTACTGCCCTTTTATGCATCTAAAGGCACTCTGTTTATAATACAAGAGATGCACTCCAATAACCCAGAATCTATTTAACTGACTTCCAGCCAGATTAACCTCCAGTTCATGAGCTAGATCAAAACGTTTGCTCTTTTTGTGACATCAGCTGCATAAGTGTAAAATTAACTATTAATTGCTGTACAAAATAGAATACTTTTTAATGTTTTGATCCCAGTTACCTGGGTAAAAATCCAGTAATTATTTATTTTTCAGTCTGCTGCGTTTTAAACAAACTTGTAGATTTATGGTTAGTATTTATGGTTAGTATTTATTGTGATTACTAACTCCAGATAAGCTGCAGGTACTTACATTTACTAAATAAATTTTAACTGGTTTAGTCCTAGGTAAATATTCCCCATCCAAGTACTGTGGGTGGTTGCTGGTGCATTAATTTAAAAGTTGGTAATGTGTTCTGAGTGGTTTTTAAAGTTTTATGTGTTTTAAGTGTTTTGGAGATTTGCCAGCTATGTTGCACACTTAAGAGAGTTAACTAAAATATTTCAAAGGCTATATCTTGGCAGGTTTTTAATCAATTGAAATGAAACCTGAGACACTTTTTTCAGAGCTACAAACTTGCAGTCTGTGCCAAACTTAGGAACAAAAACACCATAAAAAGAGTCATTCGCTTTTTTCAATGTAAAGTTGCCTTTTAAACACTTAATCAAGATTTTGGTTGACAATTTAAAACTTGCAAAGAGCATTTAAATGTATAATATACAAATCATACACAAGTAAAGATCTACGGCAAGCAGACATGTTTCTTATGCATGTATTGAAGTCTAATGGAAAACATTGTGACTATGATCAAAAAAAATGTGCGTTCTAGTGCAACATCACTAATTATTAATTGATTGATTGGTAATTTAATGACTGAATAATTTTATTATAATTTTATAATAATATTCAGCCAGCAATTAAGATTAAGACTTTAGTATTGTCTCCACATTTGCCCATTAGTAGATTTGCTCATTGAAAACAACAATGACATGTCCTCAATTTGTTAGCAAAATTTTAAGAGCATGTTTTTTTCTGTTATAGTTCTGTTGAAAAGTAGTGCAGGAAACCCAATGGATCTTTAAAAATAGCAAGCAGCATCATCTGAAGAGCACTTGGTCCTGATGGAGTGTGTTACTGACCTAGAAACCCAGTTTCTGTTGTCTGCAAGATCTCACATAACCTCAAGTGCTGAGTAAGATAAAAAAACTCCAGTAGCTCCCAAAGCTAACCCATCCTCAACCCTCAGACAACTTCAAGAAATCCTGGCCAAACTCATCTTAATCTTAAATAAACATTCACTGAAACGATGGTGATAACACACAGCCAGACAAGAGAATGTTATGTAATCTGCATTTAGAGGATTCCAGTCTGGGTCATAATGCGGAGCAGACTCTAGTTTAAAGTCTGCATGTGCAAATTTCTGGTTTGTACTAAAATACTGTAATCCATTTGTGCAATGAACTATAAACTAAACAAAAAAAATGCTAAAAAAGGTATCTAGTGCTCAACTTAGTTATCAATCAAACATTCATTCATTCACAATTCGACTACAATATATTAAAATAATTCTTCATGGCCTTCTGATAAAAACAAAAGCAGGATGAATACACTAAATTAAAGTTAATTGTCCGGAGTTTCAAACAATTCAAAATCACTGGAAATCAATCAAGCATAAAAATTGAACGCAATCCACACATAGCATGATATACAGAACATAATAAAAAATCTCAAATACTTGATAGCAGCTGTGTTTGGACGTCTGACAAAAAAAAAAAAAAAAGACTAGCTCAATTAATACCACAAGTCTCTATCTCAGTGTTTACAAATGACTCATGAAGCACCAAAACATCTGTCTCTTTTTTCCATGCAGCTGTACGATCTTGCCTTCTCTGCTTGTCCTCACAGGAAATTTTGTCCTTTGCACGGAGTCAGTGATAATGTGTAAATCCCTGTCTAAGCCGTAGCCTCCCTTTCTTTGTCATTGACACGCTGCAGTATGATCAGAATCAAAGAGAGTTTTCTCCCAGTCGTCTGACCCAGTGACACACAAACAGAACCCAATTGGTGAGAGCGGCAGTATCATGTTATATGACTAGCTGGAGCATTGTTTTGATGATCACTGAGATAATACAGTGCATCAGGTTCAGATGCGAAATTGGAGTGTATCGAGTTCACAATCAGTTCAACAGATGTGCAGAACTAATTAATGATACTAAAAAATGACTAGTCAATTTAACTAAATCCATACATAATTATTATTAATTATTACTTTCGTTAGCATGTCGATGCTTGTAAATGTTTTTTTTTTTGCCTTTTCAAGAGCAAAAAAATGACATTTTAAACAGGATTTACAGAATTCCCTCACTAAAATATAATTTAGTGTAACAGAAGTTTATATACCAAATCATATGAATCATATATTTAAATATTATAATACTGTATTTAAAGGGATAGTTCTCCCAAAACCAAAGATCCTGTCATCATTTACTCACCTTTCACTTCCAAACCTGTTTGACTTTCCCTGTTCTGTTGAACACTAAAGAATATATTTAGGAAAAAAAGACTGGAAATCAGTAACCATTGACTTCCATATTTGTTTTTCCCACAATGGAGGTCAATAGTTAAAAGTTTTCAGCTTTGTTAAAATTATTTCTTTTGGCATTTAACACAATAAAAAATAACTTAATGGTTTGGAATCACTTGAGGGTGAGTAAATCATGAGAACAATGTTTATTTTTGGCTAAACTATCGCTTTAAGGATCACAGTACAGCCCCAAAATGCTAATTAATTGTCATTATAAACCACATTTGTAAATCGGGTTTGGTGAAAACCTGGAAAACCTTTGATAGCTTTCTGAATAAAGTAGGTCACCAAAGCTGAGCACGTTACTCAGCATTTTGTAGTAGTCATTACGATTACCCTCTATAACACACTGACCCATTTCTGTTCCCAACACAATGGAGAGGACCGATGAAGGCGAAAGACACTAAGAGCTGTTACATCATCTCATAGAGTACAATCAGATCACCTGTGGTACCAAGCAATAGACCTTAACTTGAGTGCACCATATTGTAGAGCATTGAGCTTTTTTTAAAGCACTTTGGTACGTAAATTATTCATTTATTTATTCTCATGTTGTTTCAAATCTATTTGATGTACTTTCTATAATGCATTTGATAATATGAGTGTTTACACTACCAAAGAAATCCATTCTACTGCATTTTGACTACCTTTGGAAGTGGATGAACTCGGCTCAAAACATTTTAGATACCATAAATGCATGGTCACACTCTTGATCAGATTAATACATGGATATTTAGTTATCATATCTATTTTTTGTTATTTTACAGCCTACAGTTCATAATTTCCATTTACTTCCACTGTATGGAGCAGCAGGAACATTCTTCAAAATGTTTGTGTTCGACGTTGGAACCTATTTAGAGGGTGAGTAGATAATGACATAATGTTTGTTCATGGATTAACTATCTAATGAAGAGTTTTAGAGACGTCTAATATGCATGGGTGTGGAAAACTGATGTAAGGGTCTGCATTATGTAATACCATTTGCTGTTAAGGACTCTAAATAGATATTTAGTAACGAATGCTTTGGTTTATCTTTTCATATATGCAAATGCTTTAAATATATAGTGAATAGCTTTTCTTTAAAAAAATTTATACGATTTCTGAAGTTTGCCAGCTTCTTAAAAATAAACCTTCATGTTTTAACAGCAACTCAAGGACAGTTTTAGACAGTTGAGTTTTATCTTACCATTTACCTCACTTTAAAATTGGGTCAGAAAAAGTTTATAAACATAAGAAGATATTTCTGTGAAAACCTAAATAGCCTTGCGAGCAATTGATGGACAAGCTGCAAGCTGGCAATGGGACCTTGCTCAACCAGTCACTAGACTCAACAAGACATAACTAATTTTTCTTTAGCATTTCAGATTAATTGACACAATTCTATGAAAAAGAGATATAATAAGTCACCTAATTTACCTTTAACCAGTGTTAAAAACACAGATAAAATGTAAACGTGTATTAACATATAAAACAACCCCAAAACATTTTAATAATGTATTTTCAATAATAGTTTATCCTAGGAGTAGTATTATTTGTGAAACACATTTATAAAACTATTGTGATTTAAAAACTAAACTAACACTTGGATCTCATTGCATCATTACAATGATGTCATTGTAATTGAATATAACATTGTAGCTGCAGCTTTCTGCTTCATAGAATGGACTAGAATAGATTATAGTAGATTAATCCTCATGATGCATTTGGGTCTGTTTTAGAGAGAGAAGATACATATAAATGTATTTTAAAAATATTATACAAAATGAAACAAAAATTTACAAATATGTCAAAACACACTGCATGAATTATTTTATTTTTATATCATTTTATTATTTTTATTACTCTAATAATTGATTTTCTTTGTTGAAATATTTATCAATATAAAAACATGACAGTTATTTTTAAAGGGTTAGAAACATTTTTAAAACAATGTTACACAATTATTGCCTCTTGTAAGTATGGAGCCCTTTTAATTATCAATACTATTAAATTATTTAGTATACTGGTGTGTTTATATAAACATTTATTGCCTTTTCTCCATAAGGTATCTAACACCTTTGGGACTGCATTATTTTTACAAGCAGTAATTAATATTTTAGCGAATCAAAACCTTTTTTCAAAGTTATCCTTAAACTTTTGAACAACACCTATTCTTGTCTCAGGACAATTTAGAAAAATGTAAAATTAAAATGTTGACTACCATACACCTGAAGGTGAACCACTGCAAAATGGAAATTTTTTTTCTTTATTTTTTAATCGTAAATTTTTATGCAAAAAGATTTTTTTGAGTTTTAAGATTACTATTATCCCATAAGGACATGTAATTTTCAGATTATATGTTTTACATATGCATTTCATAAAACAATATATTCCATCAACAATATATTACAATTTCCTATCTATCTATCTATCTATCTATCTATCTATCTATCTATCTATCTATCTATCTGGTTCATGCACAATTTGACATTTCAACGCATTTCTTATACCAATACCTTGGTAAAATACCTTGGTAAAATAGATGCATTATGAGGTTTAAAATTATTATAATAGCACTCTATAGAAAAAAGAGTGGCACGCATCGCATATACAATAGAGTAGTATACACTAAATCAAAAGTGAATATTTTTGATTATGATGAATTAAACAGGATCAGATTACTGCAATGCATTCATAGCAAATACATATTATTATTTGTCATCCGATCCCTTACCTCCACCTGCTGATCCCGACGTTGGAGGATCCTGCGAACCAGGGGTCGAGGATGTACACACAGCGGACACTGTGCGCTCCCAGAATAGAGTCTCTGAGTGAAGGATTGTCGTGGAGCCGCAAGCCCTTCCTGAACCAGTGGACTGTATTCACCACCATTACTCCACTAAAGTCCAGCTTTTAGTATGCTAGGGTTATTCTACTACACTCTCCAAAGAAGAAACTGCTCTCAAATGCGTAAACAAAAACGACAAATAATCTAGCAAAAACACTATATATGCACGTTCAAAGTATTCTGGATTTAGTTAGAGAGAGAAAAATAGTTAGCCTTGCTCCAACAAAACACTTTCCATCATTACGTATAATAATTTGGAACACGACCACAGATGAAGCATTGGGGCACGCGCTGGATACCCGCGCAACAGCCGAATACACGACCGGCTTTAGGACCAAGGCGCAACGCAAAGTACGCCTCCCTGTTGTATAACTTGTTTTTTCCGAATAACTTAAAATAATGAACAATACGGTATATATTTTATGTCTCGCATGTAGAGAAAGTTGCGATTTGAATTCTGCTAAAAATGTCAATGCGTAGACTTACAGCTGAAGTCAATACGATGCGCGAGCCCGAATGAGCACGATTATGTAAATATTAATATTGGCTCAAACCTCTCGTAACAGCAATCACAGGCAGCTGTCGCAAAATAAACCAATATCCCGCACGAAGAGAGACCTCATACGAAGTATTCAGCGTGTTTTGTTTGTTTTCCTTCAATGTTATGTCCACTTGTAAATATTTTTCCAGGAGCGCAGGTTCCATAGACTTTCAGCCATGCAATCCAGTCGGTCAACTTGACTCCACCTTGATGATTGCGCACACGGAGCAGCGCGCTCTGATTGGTCAAGCCCCAGTGTGACGCTGGTGATTCTCAGTCACGTTTATTTGGTGTGATAACTAATACAGCAAGTATAAATGCATTTAACTGCGTATTTAGTACAAACATTAGTCTTGATCTATTTTGTGTTATTATGCATGTAATTACGCATGTAATTACAATGTTAAAACTTTAGCGTTTATGGAAATTATATCATTAGAAATATTATAGGGTGCATAGGAACTGATTGATGTTTTCATATGTAAATACAGCAAGGATTTGTTTTATGAATTGGTAACACATAAAGACGGTTAAGTACTGAAATGTTCTGTTCTCGAAGCTGATTGGCTGGAGCTGCAGTACCCGGATGGGCACATGAGACGTGACATGATCAGGCTCGTGTCAGTGCGCGGTTTTTATTTCCTTCAGCAGGATGGCACTGTTGAGTCATGTTATGTACAAAAAATTATTTCTTTGCAAGAAGTTTTGATGCTTTTTGCTGTCTTTTAATGCACTGGATCAGTCATCAGTTTTGATTATATTCCTTGGATTTCTACAGGTCATGATGTTTAAACATCACTCATTTATTTTCTGTTTAGTTCCTGATAATATAATTTTGCATACATTACAATGTGCATACATTTCCTTTTATATGTTCACACACTCCTTGTAGAAGAGGCAAAATAGTCATGTTAGCTCTTTATTTTAAAGTACTGTTTCACATGCTATGTACTGGTCATAGTCATTACATAAACTGTCTATGCACTATCCCTAAATTATACCCCTGAACCTAACCTTATCCCATGTAGTTACCTTATATAGCCCAGTGCTTTCTTAGTACACCATGCATACATACTAAGTGCCTGTACTGTAAAATGATAAAGTACAACTGCATTCATAATTTTAACATAACACAAGGTAATTTTTTTATTTAGTTCTGCTTCACACTGTAAAAATGTTGCTGCCTATTTTTTTAGCTGAATTAAAATTAACTTTTCAAGTCAACTTACATCAGTCAAACTCTCTTAAAATATTAACTTAAACCTTGTGGAACCTGATTAACTTAAAGTAATAATTTAAGTAATCATAAATATCTGCATTTTTGTCATATATTTTACAGCATAAATAACATATGCCACATTAAAGATGTGTCATATTCAAGAAAAAAAATTGTTACACTTTATTTTAAGGTGATGTAGTTACTGTGCAACTATTCATTTAACTTCTCAGTAATATTAATTAGTTATGTACTACTTACTATATGGTTGGGGTTAAAATGTGGGTTAGGTTTAGGGTTAATTACATGTAATTATGCATAGTTCATTGTAACTACTATAGTAAGTGCATGGAACATCTGTAACCACAGCGCCTTAAATTTAAGTGGTACCAAAAAGTTTAATTGAATTTCTACGAGTGACCCTGTTTAAAGATTTACCCTTGAATTGTCTACTGTTACCTGAATGACCTATGATTTTGTAGGATTTATAGTTGAGGTGTGAGCCCCTTGATGTATCCAGTAAAACTGTCCACCATTGTTCTGGAAAGAAAGTTTGATATTGTAGCATTTTCATGTTTAATTTAGAGACCATCTTTTCATACTGAAAGCAATGAAGGACTCATGTAACTGTTAGAAAAGGTTAAAACATTCAATAGTGCTCAACATGGCAACATGATACATTAAGAGCTGTGAGTTTAAACTATTGAACAAGCTGATGATGTGTACTTTTTAAGATCACTTTTTAAAAAAAAAAAATTATTAATGACTCGTCGTTATTCTCTGGAAAACAAACAGAAAAACAAGTAATTCACTGTGGATATCCAGTTCAATACATTTCTACTCCAGCTCCTAATGCACTTCTTGAGTATCAGAAAGTGCTTTCACCATTTAGAATAGTTGGGTGTGAGTCCATCAGCTGTCCTTAGTGTATAAAATAAAAGATCATGCAAAAGATTCTAAAACCGAAGATTGAGCAAAACCTGGAGAACAATGGCCATGGAACATTCTGGTACTGTTAGAATAGGAGAAAAACATTCAATAATGCTCAACATAGCTACGTGATGTATTAAGACCTGCGAGTTTAAACTGTTGAACAAGCTGATGATGTGTACTTTTTAAGATCACTTTTTTCATTTAGTAATGACTCCAGTTTCTCTGGAAAACAAACAAGAAACATGTAATTCACCTGGATCCAGTCAAATGCATTTCTACTCCCAGCTCTTAATGCACTTCTTGAGTATCAGAAAGTGTTTTCACCATTTAGATTAGTTGTGTGTGAGTCTATCAGCTGTCCTCAGTCTATAAAGAGATCACATAGATGCAGAAGATTTTAAAATCGAAGATTGAGCAAAACCTGGAAAACAATGAGCATGGAAAATTCTGTTTACAAATGCTTGAATGGGGTCATTTTAGTAAATTCAATTATTATAATATTTTTTTGAGGAGCATATGTACACAAACGTTATGTACAATAGGTTGTTCATGACATTTTTAAATAATAATAATAATAATGATAATAATAAATGTAAGGTTTATTATCCATGTTCTTTTGTTATTTTAATTTATTTCTTTATCGAGCAACAGTGACTCATCTTGACATCTTTCAGTTTGTTTACTTCACACTTTTCTTAGAAAAAGCCTCCAGGTACTGTAAGGTTTTTGCTTTTCTAGCCATTCATATTTGTGGTAGACACATTATGCTGTGAACCAAAGATGTGTGTGGACTTTTGAACAAGATAATTGGCATAATTTCAGCTATTTTGTCATTTGGGAGTATGTTCTGAAACTTTATAAGATGTTTTAAAAATGAAAAAGGCTTAATATCGTGCAGATTTTGCAAGGATGCTGCAAGCTTAAACATTACAAGCACAGCTGATTTTGTTCTTCAGTGTTGATTATTAGTAAAGAAAATAACTCAAATGCACATTTCAAAAACAGTTTTAGTTTTTCCAGCCTTTCCTCAGTTCAGACCCGCACCAGTAAATAAGCTGAGATGCCCTTTAATAGAATAGCATAGACTTTAGAAACATAAAACAAAATCCTGCTATTAATTATTGACTATTATTTTAACTTGCTTGCATGCACGCTGCATGTAAGGTAATAGGTTTATGAAATATATGCTGCACTATCATAATTGAGATGTTTTGAATTTATCAGATATACAGTATAATTACAGTGCCAGTCATATTATGTAGTAAATGGTGCTGAAAAGCAAATAATGAAAACAAATAATTTTGGTTGCTGATTGTCACACAATTGAAAAATAATGAGTATAAGATTTTTATTTGCAAGATAATGGCATGTAATTAAAATGCTGTTTAAATCCCTCAGATGTCAAATCTGCATGCTTTTTAATCTGTTGTTACCATGCATGTTTATTAAATGATTATAAGCACATTCACATCTCATTGTGGTGCTTTATCATTTTTCTTTTTATGCATCATTATGTATGTATGAATGTGGCTGTTCCAGTAGAGTAGCAGCTTGAAAAATGTCAGGATGTGTGAAGTTACTTGTGCAATCTATTGCCAACCATATAACAGGAACCCTAGTATTTGTATAACCAAATGAAACCTTCCAGATGAGGAATGAATCTGGCGAGCTCAACTTAATTACACATTTCTTATTCATACTTGTCCTTTTCATCTTGATATAAAGCTGCAATGGTTTCTCTGTGTCCATAAGATGGTGTTCTTATGTGAGTTATACATAGGCACCAAAATACATTGTCACATTTGTGTTTCCAGGCAACAAGCAATCATTGGAGAACATGTGAAGGAGAAATCTCAATTAGGAAGGACAACCTCAATATTTCAACCTGCCACTGCAAAGCACTGATTTATCCACAGGCACAGCGCATAAGGTAATTAAAATAATTCACCAATCTGAATAAAACACTCATAATGCTCATTACTGCACAGATTGAAGTTAAATCAGTGCAACGCTCTAGTGCTAATATAATTTATGTTAAAAATATACATTTTATTGCCTACAGGTTTATTTAATTTATCATAGGAAATATGTCTATCACTTTTTCTCTGTATAAGATCAGTTCAAAAGGAACTCTTGTATTTGCATGCTTTTGAAAAAGGACTACATTTATTTCATAAGCTATCAAATTACAGGCATGGAGATGGGTTATTAAGATAAAAAAATTAATAAAGGGTTCTGATCTGTATTGCATTCTGGCATTCTGGCAAAAAGGACATCACATCTTATTAATTTCCCTGATACTGTTAGAACTAAAATAGTGTTCAAAATGTGTATACAAGTTATTTTTTTAATGGTAATTAAAATTGGACAGCTCAGAATCAGAAATAAAAGACTTTGATAAGAACCACGAGACAGTCAGATGCTACAGTAATACATTTTGATAAATAAAACTCCCTTTTTTATTATGATTAAAATCATGAAATGTCTTTTGAATGTAATGTCTGTCTTTATCAATGGTACAAAATAGACTAATGGTCATAAAACAGGTTTTCTATATATATATATATATATATATATAATTATTTTTTTTATTGCAATGTGTCATTCTTTGAAGAAACTTTCAACATTCAAGCTTTCAACTGTACATAAGGGTTTTTATAGTGGAGACAAATTGTATGCCTTACTTATCTGACACTCATGGTTCACTGCTATCAAGCTGATGATCTGAATCAGGTGTGTTAAATAAGAAAAGCATGTGTAATGTGCAGATTGTTGGTTCCCCTAGGCCTGAGAATCACTTCTTTATATCTTGAGTATTTCTAAAACTAAGACAGAAATAGTTCCTTTATTGTTTATTTTTTCATTTTGTTTATCATTTTAATTTTTTCTCCATTTTATTCCATTAAATGTTTGATGTCATGAACTGAAGAATAATGTAGTAAGACAGCTAAGTGGCAGAAATGCAAAAAGATTCAGAATAAACTCTATTCGTCAACATCACATATAGATGGCGCCAGACTCGAAGCTATTATGCGCTTTTCCTTCGTATTCTTTGTCGTTCTCTTTTAATAATGAACTTGAAAAGACAGATTGCAGTGCTTCTCACGTCAAAACAGATTTCTTTTTTTCAGGCCAGAACACTTGCATAATTAAACACGCCGTCTTAAAGAAGTGTTTTAATCCAATCTCGTATAGCCTGCATGTTTTATTCCAGAATTAATTTTTTTGACAATTCTGAAATAATTGCCAGAGTTAAATCTGAGATGGTTAGAGACAGATGAAAGGTGCAGAAGCTGTGCAAAAGAATGCTTTGATCTACTAATTTCAGAATCATCGCGTAAACATCCTGAGGCTGTAGAGAAGTGTGAAGAGGATGTAGGAGAGAAGTGTTTGGAAGCGATTATGAACTGAGGATTTATGCATTTTATTATTTATTAATCATTTATTGAATAAACGTCTAATAATTATTTGCACACAAATATTATATTAATTTTAATATACATAAAATGCATAAATATATATTATAATCAGAGTGTGCAAATTGCTTGTGTAAGAAATGAGTTCTTTAGATTTTATTTAGACTTTTATATGTCTAATTCTGTTATAGGGAATATTTGAAGATGATTCTGTTTAATGTTTGATGTACTTTATTTTTCTTTTAATGTTTTGGAGCCTGTTGAATTGATCATGAGGTATTCTGTATCTGCATAGTCCGTCCCTCCACAACAGTGATTTATACACGCAGTCCCTCCCGCTATGAGAAAGTGATTTGCATAGCCCCTCCCCGTACGAGTGGTTTCGCAGTGAGTGATGCAGTGGTTGGTGAAGGCGTTCTGAGCTCTTGACTTACGCACGCAAAGTTGGGAGCAGAGGCGCGCGTTGGAGATATTTCTTCCACGGTGACTTACCAGAATACTAAACGAATTGTTAAATTACGCACGCTTGAATTGGCTATTGGTGTTTGCGCGTGTAATTTCGGTGGCTATACATTCCTCTACTGCTTTGAGGAGAGGGCGCGCCACAGGGACGCGCTTTGGGCTTTCTTTAAAACATCAGGCACAAGCCTAACATTATGAGGTGCAGCCATGGCAGGCAAGGGTAAGACAGCGGCGAGGACGCTGGAGGATTTAACGCTCGATTCCGGTTATGGTGGAGCGGCGGATTCCTTCAGGTCGTCCAGCGTGTCGCTCTGTTGCTCGGACACGCATCTGTCGTATGCGCATGGGGGAAACTGCTGGCATCTGACTGAGTCAATGCACAGCAGACACAACAGTTTGGACACGGTCAACACCGTCCTGGCGGAAGACACGGAGATCCTGGAGTGCTCGGGCCAGTGCGCCAAACTGCCCGAGCTGGAGGAGGACGTGCCGTGGAGTCTTGGAGAGGTGGAAGGAGCGCTGCGCAAAGACGAGGAGCTGTGCGTGGGGAACGCGTCGCGGGAGATCCTGGCCAAGCTCTCCGCGCTGGTCAGCCGCGCGCTGGTGAGGATCGCCCGGGAGGCGCAGCGCATGAGTCTGCGTTACGCCAGATGCACCAAGCACGAGATCCAGAGCGCTATCAAGATGGTCCTCTCGTGGACCATCTCCGTGAACTGCATTACTGCGGCGCTCAGCGCACTGTCGCTTTACAACATGAGCACGGGTGATAAGTTCAGCCGGGGCAAGTCAGCCCGATGCGGACTCATCTTCTCCGTGGGAAAGTTCTTCAGGTGGATGGTGGATAGCCGGGTGGCCTTGCGCATCCACGAGCACGCGGCGATCTACCTGAGCGCCTGTATGGAGAGCCTGTTCAGAGAGGTGTTCACCCGGGTGCAGAGGAGCGCGCTGGTGGAGAAGGAGAACGGAGTGCCAAAGTTTTCCGTGGAGTCCCTGGAACAGGCCATAAATAACGACTCGGAGCTGTGGGGTCTTTTGCAGCCGTACCAGCACCTCATTTGTGGCAAGAATGCAAGCGGTAAATGTTTACTCCACAGTCATACAGTCACACTTAGCATTTAGAACGCGCTTTTATTCATTTGGCCAGCTCTTGTCATTGATTCGGGCTGTTTTTTTAATGCAGTTACTCCGAAATCCACTTGAACTCGGTCACAAACCTATTTTGGTGTCATTCAACAGTTCCATCCATCTGCCCACCTTCCTCCTACCTCATTTTTCGATAACATATGAAAAGGTGTTTCATAATAGCTGCCAGCATAATCACATCACTCCACTTTCTCAGTTGGTAATATTGTTCATGATCCCTACTTCATAAATGACGCCTGCTTCGCTGCAGCTCTGTTGACTTATTTATTTCTCTGGGAGATAAATAACTTCTGTGGGAGGACATGAGTGAGTCCCAGCAGGATGTTTGTTTTCAGACTTCTTATTCATTTAGACACTGCAGCAGGTGCAATCACAACAGGAAGGGCATCACACTGACTGCCGCAGTACCATTTTCCTCCACCTGTTGCAGCGACCTCATTTTTTGTTTATGCTGTATTTGATGGCATAATCAGAGAGTCTTATTAAGACTGTAAATTGTTGTTATCCAGTTCTTGAAATTGATTCTCAATGATGTAGTGATTCATGTGGACCAGTTCTTTTTAGATTTCCAGCAAACCATAAAGATTCATACACTTATGTTGCACTATTTGCTATTCCAAACACGGCTGCAGGAGTTGACACTTGTTTTACATCATCACTGATGTGTCTGACAGCTAGAGAGTAGTTGGAAAGATCTAAAGAAGAGAACTGCTTGTCCATCTGCACATTAACACTGTTGATTGCAGTCGTCGGTTCCAACCATGCTGTTCATAGTTTTCATAAATCTTGATTTTATTCTAAGCCTTTATAACTTTATTTCATTTGTAGGAAAAAAAACATTTCAAAGAACTTAAATAATTAAATAATAATATTATCTTTTGGAACTTTCTATTCATCAAAGAATCTTGAAAAGTGTATTATGGTGTTATATGAAATATAAAAACAATTATTAAATATTTAGGAGCACAGTTGTCAACATAGTGATAATTTCTCTATTATTAGTATGTCAGAATTATTTCTGAGAGGTTGTGTGTCACTGGAGACTGGAGTAATGGCTTCAAATATTTTTGCTATCCCTGAGATAACAATATTACATAATATTATTGTTTTTACTACATTTTTGATCACATAAAAGCTTAAAAACATATATAACATTCATTAATTTATTTTCAACTGCTTTTCTGCGACTGGGTAGCAGGGGCAGCAGTCTTAGGAAAGAACCCCAGACTTCCCTCTCCCCAGACACATCCATTCCCAGGCCAGCTGAGAAATATAGTCCCTCCAGCGTGTTCTGGGTCTTCCTCGATGTCTCCTCCTGGTGGGACATGCCAAGAACACCTCCCTAGGTAGGCGTTCAGGAGGCACCCGAAACAGATGCCCATGCCACCTCAGCTGACTTCTCTCGATGTGAAGGAGCAGCAGCTCTACTCCGAGCTCCTCCCGGGTGACAGAGCTCCTCACCCTATCTATAAGGGTGCGTCCTGCCACCCTGCGAAGGAAACTCATTTAGGCCGCTTGTATCCGAGATCTTGTCCTTTTGGTCATGACCCAAAGCTCAGAACTATGGGTGAGAGTAGGAACGTAGATTGAACGGTGAACCGAGAGCTTTGCCTTTCGGCTCAGCTCCTTTACCACAGCGGTACATCGACTGCATTATTGCTGCCGCTTCACCAATCCGCCTGTAAATCTCATGTTCCATCCTTCCCTCACTCATAAACAAAACCCCAAGATACTTGAACTCCTTCACATGGGGTGAGGACTTTCCTCCAACCTGGAGATGGCAAATCACCTTTTTCGGTGGAGCACCATGGCCTTGGACTTGGAGGTGCTGATTCTCATCTATGTAGTAAACAACACACAAAAAAGTTAAATTTGAGTATTTTTAGAAATGAGATTACACATGTACAAGTACAAGGCAACGAAATGCAGTTTAGGTCTAACCAGGAGTGCAATAGCAGCAAGTGCAGAATATAGATATAATTTATAAAGTGCAATTATAGAAAAACTATGGTGATGTTTATAGATGAATGTACTATAAACATTATATACATAAAATATCTTAACAAATATCCCATAAACTTTTAGATGCTTAAAAGCTCCAGTTACTATTTGTATTAATTGAATAATAAAATAGGTACCAAGCATGCAAATATAAATTTAGAATTAAAAAAATGCAGGTTTGTGCAGTTTGGAGAAATTTGGTCCTTCAGTACATTTTGTATTTATTCTTAGTTAATATTTTTTATTGCGAACATTATATTGAAAGAAATCTTGTGACCAAAAAAAAGAGTTTTGTTCCACTTTTTTTGTTTTGTTTTGTTCACGTGCAGCTTTTAAATGAGTCAAACGATCACCACCTTTTCAATAGGGTTCTGCAGATTTTTTGCAGTTTCTGCAAGGCCTCTTGTGTTTTTTGTAATGTCACTGTGGCCTTGGAAGGTTCAATTTTGGAGAAAATTGCTGCTGCTCTTGGGAGGATATAGAATGCAGCTGTGATTGCAGCACTGCTTGGAGATCAGCTCCTGTATCTCAACCTTATGCTTAACCCCAAAAAGCAAAGACAGCTCTTTTTAAATGAGTGTGGCCATGTTTTTTTATGCATTACTGATTTGTTGATTGATTGATAGATATGGGTTTCTCCACTATGATTATCCCATTTTCTCCCATTACTCTTGTTCTTTTCATGCCTGGCTTCTCCGCTTTTCTCAAATACCGACTGGCTGTCCAACAGTGTATAGTTACTTGAATAGTGGTTATGGTCAATTTTCTATGGCCCACCCAGCAGGGTTGATTATTGACACGCGTATCTGACAGACCATTTGCAGGAATAGTGCTCTCTTGCTGAAAGACACAAGGCGAACAAAGAGGCAAAGTTAAAGCCAAAGACAAGGAGGGACGAATTGAAAAAAAATGACAATGTCAGGAATGAATGGAGAGAGGTGATGAAGGTGAATAAAATGAAACTAAAAGAGAAATGATTTGAGATGAAACGCCGAAATAAGAAAGTGGGAAGAAAATTAGCGTGAAGACACCCAATATTAGGATAAAAGAGCAAGAAGGACGGTTCTGTGGCTTATGTAGGAGGTAGAAATCTGCAAAAAGAGCAGAGTGTGAGTCCCAGATAAGCCAAGAAAATGTAATTTTGCTTCTTGATATGAAGGGGTTTTGTTGCCTCCCGCAAAATATTGCATCTCTTCAATTTCGTTCCGTGCAAAAGCTGTCCCTCCACATCTATTATTGATGTATAGCTAATGTCACTCCTCGATTTTGGTGTAATTTGTTATTCATGAGTTGCTGACAGCAGTCGTTTCACTTGTTACTTGTCAAACGTATATAGGCTACATGTCAGTGAGGAAATGAGACACCCCCCCCCCCCCCAAATGCCTAAAAACTGCATGGTGGCTTCACTGTCTAAATGTGTTTGTTAAATGTTGCTTCAGGGTGTTTTGAACCCAGTACCAAAGCAACAGACGGTCATCTGGCTTGACTGCAGCTTGTAAAGACTTTGATGTATTATGTTGGATATATGGCAGATTTAGGACACAGAGCTGTGCAAAACTGTGCAAAAAAGTATGTTTTGGTGATTTAAAATGCAGCGAGGAACAGATGGCTAAACTAACTTTAATGAAGTGTTGCATCTGCTTTATTTAAATCTTAAACTCTGGTTTACACACTGTTATACACTGATGAGCCAAGTCAATGTGACCTGTCAAAGGTGAAGTGATTTTTGTTAATGATCTACTAACAAGGCCACATATTAACACAATATAACAGGCATTGTATATTATACAAAGTGATTAGTTACTTGAAAAAGTGAGCAAACCCATTGCCTTAACAGTGACAAATTGACTTTACTTTAAACAAATTAGTAAACCCATACTAACTTGAAACTGACTCCTTTAGACTTATTTACTTAATAATTATGCATTAGTTCATTCACTTAATAATTTTAAAGCAACAAGTTTTCACCCTTTTTAAAATAAGGTCAACTATTCACTTTTTTACTGTGTAACCTTCTGGTTGACATTTTATGGAAAGGTTATCATTAAAACAAATATCTCAAAATTTGCTTACAGTAGAGTGGTGTCAGGGACACAGTTAAGCTAAAGAAATTGGTAAGTTTTTTATTCTTAGTTCATGTGGATGTTATGGACCATTTCAATGATGTCATTGGCCCATGAACATTTCCTGCTTGTTATCAAACTATTTCATAACTGTAACAAGGGGCAAATCAATCATAACTTAACGTTAAAACAGCTATCTTATCATTATTTAGCAATATGTGGCTCTTTTTGA
Organism: Danio aesculapii; assembly: GCF_903798145.1. Taxonomy (NCBI): domain Eukaryota; kingdom Metazoa; phylum Chordata; class Actinopteri; order Cypriniformes; family Danionidae; genus Danio; species Danio aesculapii. Next base: position 47,187,740 of record NC_079438.1, read on the forward strand.
ATTTACTGAAGCTATAGAAATTAAAAATGTAAAACAGGAAATACGTTGGGACCATTGTTTTTGTTTACATCCCTCAAGATGGTGCATGTTATAGGGTTAAGATCTGGGTACATTTATCAATCAGTTCATTAACTCAACATGTTGGAAGCAAGACTACTGGGCAAGAATAAAGACTTGAGTGACTTTGACAAAGGTTAAATTGTTATGGCATGTTGGTCAGAGTATCACTGGAATGGCAAGGCTTGTGTTTTACTCCCATTTAGCAGTGGGGAGACACTGCCAACAGTAGTTTAGAGAAATTGGTGACAGGGTGTTGTGCACCCAAGGCTCATTGATGCACAAGAGCAACAAAGTCTATCCTGTGTGGTTCAGTCCAACAGATCATCCCCTGCGACACAAGCTACTCAAACTTTTATTGGTGGTAATGTGCCATAACACAAGGCTGCATAGCCACAAAACCAGTCAGAATGTCAATGTGATAACTCCTGTCCACAATCCCAAAAAGCACAATGCAAGGCGAGGAACGCAAGAGATAGAACTGAACCTTTGAGCAGTAGAAGGTCAATTTGTTCAGTGTGACTTGCTATGTATTATGGGTGGGAATCAACATGATTCAGCGAGTCCACATGATTCAGTATTATCACAATACTTCTGTCATGATGCAATAGTATTGCGACTTTAAATATATTGCAGTATTCTGCAATATTTTGCAATTCATTACATTTCTCCAACTACAAATTAGGTCCCCAAAGGAACATTTTGGCAACATCTGTTTTAGCAAAACAGAACATTTCTCGGTTTGTTTATCTCACATTTTATTGGTGCAGTGCAAAATGGCATTGTCAGACACGACCAGCACTTTAATGAAAACCTATCATAAATGTGAGCTGTACTGTGTGCTGAAAGTGACCCCACTCACAAGAAACAAAACTCAATAACACCATCTACTGTAATGAAAAGAAATTGGTTTTATTAGTCAACCAAATAGTATAATACAATATTGGCAATATATCAATATGGGTATCTGTGTATCAATATAGTATTTCCATGAAAATTGCTGTATCGATATTTCCCCCCCCCCTCTAATGTGTATAGATGGCATTTACAGTACATGGGGAATTGAGAGCACCAGGAATCGCTTTGTGATGACAAGCCAGTTGACAGAGGTTGACGTTCTGGAATGTCTGATTTAAAACCTCAGGGCTAGCCATTCGTGTGGATGCAAATTTGACACATCCTACCTACCTAAACACTAAGCTATGTTTCCATAAAATTTGTCTTATACACAAAATTTACAAAATATAAAAAAAAGTTTCTATCCTAATATCATCACATCCTGTGAAACCAGTTTAATATTAATTATGATTTTTTCCTTGATAGTAAATGAGTTGCACACCAATGTGGCAGACAACACAATAACCTGGCAGCACAATCATTTGAGGTAACTAAGTCATTCTGAGGATAAACTCATTTAATTTTCACTAACTCATTTCAACATTAGAGATATTGTGCGACGAGATTGCTCTACTGGTTAGTCACCAATCTAATCATCTGTTAAGTTAAAATCACATGATTTTTTTTGTGTACATCAAGGGATTTATACAGTAAACATGTTTCAGTAGTAGTTTATGTGCATATATGGATAAAAATCTTTTAATCTCAATTGTTCGCACACATTTTTTAAATGTGCATTTTTAGAATTTTTCTTGGTGTTTCTATACTGCAGTTTCCCCCTTGAAAACGTGAAATTCCCAAATGCACATTAAAAAAGGTAGATGGAACCATTGCAGACCAGGTACATGCCTTCAGGACATCAGTGTTCCCTGGTGGAAGTGGCCTCTTTCAGCTGAATAATGCACCTTGCCACATTGTACACATTGAACATGATGAAGAGTTCAGGGTGTTGCTCTGGCCTCCAAATTTCCCAAATTCAATCAGCTGTGAATTTGTGGGATGTGCTGATCAAACAGTTTGACTCCATCTCATTTCCTACAGGACTTGAGGGATCTGCTGATATTGTTACCAGAATCCATACAACACTACAAGGGTGGCTTCGTAAAATCAATGGTTTGAAACTACATTGCTGAATTATATATCTCTAACAACAACCTGTTTGAAATTATCCAACTGTCAGAATCCTAAAGTCATGATATTATGAAATGCAAAGCTTGTGTTAGTCATGATTTATCCTGTAGTCTGCAGCTCACATCAATCCTCCCACACTAAGTTCTGATTGAGCCGAACCTTGACTCAATGTCATTTTTTTAAAAATTTTAAACCAGGACATACATAATTTCTCAGAAAGACATAATGGGGAAAACATAATTAGTACATTTGTAGTGTATTTTATGCCCATGCTAGTGGAAACTAATTTCTCAAATGTTACCTATTCATTGTATTTTCTTATATTTCTATTCTTCGACCTTGGATGATGCTGTTTTTTTCAGCATTTATCAGTGATTGCTTATTTACTATTCTCAGTGAGGAATTAACAACAGTTTCTTATTTATCCATCTAAGGTAATATTAGCCAAATATATGACCCTGGACCACAAAACCAGAAATAAAGGTTAAACCTTAAAAGTTGTACTCTGAATCTGAATAATTAAGCTTTCCATTTATATACGGTTGTTATCATAGGACAATATTTGGATAAGATATGAATATTTAGAAATTGGATGATCAAAATACTGAGAAAATCTCCAGATTAGGTTATTAGTATGCCCACAGATGTTTAGCCCATCATTGATTCTGTTTATTTACATGTGTAAGTGTGTGTAAATTTATATTTATTCATTTTTTCAATTAATTTGAGCATAATTATTGACTAATATGAAAATGTTCATATGATTTATTTACAATACAGTTTGTAAAGTAATATTTTCTGTCTTTTAGTAGAGATGTTATATGAGAGACTTGCTTTGTTTACCAAATAAATTTGATCTAATTGGATCTGCATTGTAAATATTAAATAAAAGTTAAAAAGGTATTATTTTTTTATGTAATATATTAAGTTTTTAGTTATGATAATCCCAAAATCATTCTGCATAAATCCGCAGATTTTTAACAAAATTCTCCGCAGGAGTAGCAAAAATGTCCGCAGATTCTGTCTGGCCCTAATTATTAGCAACGTGTATTACTAATCAAAAATTGTGTTTTAATATATTTACAGTGGGGAATTTACTAAATATCTTCATGGTACATGCATTTTATTATCTAACATTCTTTAATGTTGCAATGATTTTGGCATAAAAGTACCATATTATAAACTATTTGGACCCACACAATGTATTTTTGTCTTTCAAAAATATCCCCGTGCAGCATAAGACACAGGGTCATGTATAAATATTTACTAGTGAAAATTACATCAAAAACAGCTTCCAAATTTCACAATCCCTGATTTGCAAATGTTAGTCCCTGCCATGTATTTTCTGGTAGTTACATATTGGTTTGCATTTTAATCAGCTACGGATTGCTCTTTGTGAGACTTCTGCCAGTAGAAGCTGGCATCTGCCATATGGCGCCTTGGCGGGGTCTGCTTAGTCAGTGGTCATAGTGTGTTGCCCTCTGACCTCTCTGAAGGATTAGACTGTAGGAATTCTGCTCCGGCAGGTGGCTGATGAGTGTATTCTGAGCCCACGCTGAGCTCAGGCCAACGGTGAAACACACTGTCAGCCATGATTCTCCACAACACTCCTCTTCATGAGGGCTGCAGCACGGACAGATCGCAGCCAGATTTCTCCCACTCCATATACTGGCCTGTGGGGGGACCATTTAACTTGTAAATCATTAATACACCTTGACTTATAATGGACCAGGTCTAGCCGATAAAATGAAAGTTGTTTTAATGTTCACTCTCTTTCCTTCGGCTTAGTCCCGATCCATCAGGGGTCCCTAATCTTCAGCAGAATGAAATGCCAATTACTCTGGCATATATACTGTTTCATGCAACAGATGCCCTTCCAGCCGCATATTTGAATGTTATATGTGACTTATTTGCAGATTTCATCTTAATACAGTCGGGAAAATAAGTATTAACATGTCATGTCAATAATATTTCTAAAGAATCTGTTGACATGAAATTGAACCAGATTTTGATAAAAACCTAAACAATACAAACATAAAAATAAAACAACAACAAAAAAAGTGTAACAACGAAATGACACAAGGAGAAAGAACTGAACTACTGATACTTTATATAAAAGGCTTTTTTTGGTAAGGGTAGCTTAAAGACGCCTCTCATATGTAGAATGAAGTCACATGAATTGCTCAGGTCTGAGTTTTTCACAGACTTCAACAAAGTGTAAAAAATTTAATGGTTCTGTGGGTCTCGTCTATCAAATCTGATCTTTATTTTGTATTTTCCATTGAATTTAAGTCAGGTGATTGGCTAGGCCATTCTACAGCTTCATTTTCTTTCTCTGAAAGCATTCGAGAGTTTCCTTGACTGTGTTTTGGATCATTGTCTTGCTAAAATGTCCACCCTGGTTTTATCTTCATCGTCCTGATAATGTAGCTGTTGGACTGAAGCAGCAAATATTCATTTATAATGAGGAATGGCAAAGGGTTGCTGAATAACTACTGAGAGATTTCAGCTGCTGTCTGGGCTTTCACTACCTTTCTACACCTCCCTTTCTTCATGTGTTCAATATTTTTCCCTGCGTAATTTCATTTTATTACACTTATATTAATTTGTGAACTAATTCTTTTTTTTTTTTTTGCATGTATGGAATTCTTTGGTTATTACCAACATTCGGGGAAATTTTCAAGTCAACAACACCTTTAGAAATATGTTTTCTGAGAACAATGGTGATGTGTTCAATACTTATTTTCCCAGCTGTATTAATAAAAACACTCACGTAATTAAATTTTTAAAATAAAATTAGTACTTAAATTTAACAGTGTTATTAATTATTTAGTGTTTTTCAGATTAAATGTGCGTTGGATGATGGGAATGATCATTTCATTGTAAATTATAGGGTGAAAAGAATCAGTTGGCTGATAACCAATAAAATTCCACACTATTGTGCCAAAAGAAAATGAAAATATATCACAAAAATAATGTAATCGGTTGTATAAAATATTCTGAAAGATTCCAGCATTGTAAAATACAGAGTTGATGTTCTTTATAAAACATGTCACTAATTATATTAAAATGCTGCACTGCATGTTTTGTTGAAATAAATAAAAAATAAAACAGAATAGATATTAAAATTCCTCACGATGTAGTTGAAATAGTAATTTTGTACTTTACATTTATTTATTTATTTAATCATGTGACATTAGTTTTTACATGAATTCTTCTATTTACTTTTGATATTTGCTAAAGATTGTTTTAAAACTCTGCTGTATATAATTATAATTTTATTTTATATAATAATTATTTCAAGGATTCATTCATTAAACATTGTACGAAGAAATGCAACACAAAGAACAGTTCTACAGACATGATTTTGACAGTTGATCCATTTTACCTGTTGGTCCTCAGCCTAAAAACATAATTGCTCTAACCAAAAAACTAAATTAAGAAAAGATACGGTGCATAGAGGATGGTTATACAACTCAATCATCATAACCCATTTCCTAATTCCTGGTATTAACCTGATGCTGCTTCATCCATTATGAATGACATCTTTTAATGGAGATCTTTGGATATTCCCAAAGGCACCGCAGATCACGTTTGCAGGCTCTATAGCACTTATTTTCTTCAGTCATGTTTCAGTCTCCGTACACTCAATGGAGCATGTAGCCGGTTGCAGATTTTCTCTATTGACATGTAAGATTATTCAGTTAAATCCTGTCTGTTTGAAGTCTGCAAGCTGTAGGAACTGATTTCAAAAGGATGGTTTCATGGATGAATGAGATCTTGTGTCCTTGACTGACTTTTGACATCGAAGTCTGGTAATCTTTTCAGATGTGTTGATGCAGTTTGCACCATAATTGCATAATTACCAGACCATTCAGAATTGTTTTTGCATCTTTTTTTGTGAGAAACAATGGCCCTGAGCTGTCATGATGTTTGTTTACTTCTTTCTCTTCTGTGGACATACAGTGTTTGTAGTGTAGACAATGCTGAATTGTTCTCCAGACAATATGCTGATGATTTTCTGCAGTGCTGAGCTTTGTTTAAGATGAGAACAGGTAGTTAAATTTATTGCTAAATTATCTTCATTGTTTTTAAAGGCCCTCTGAAATACATCTACTTTCCTATGTGAATAATTATTGGAAACAGCATTTAAAGTACTAAAACTCTTAATTTTATAGATTTAATGTTTAAGACGTGAACTGGAAAAGAAACAGTAAAGTAATGCCTTATTATTTTATTATAAATTATAAAAAAAAAAATCTTCTATACCTAAGTACATTTAGTACGAATAACATGTTTTTATATTTTAGATATATAAATAACTAATTATTGAATGTAAAAAAATACATTTCTAAGCTAAGTATGAAAACAACCTAAGAAAGAAACATTTTGTGTGGTCTTTAATGTCAGCAGCCAAAAATCATAATCAATATTGATCGAAAGTTGATCTAATATAAAATAAGATGCTGCTAATGCATTTACTGCTTACAAAATGGTTAATTTCCAATGGAAATTGCAGTTTAATGTTTCATATCCATTTTAAAACATGCCCAGAAGTTCTGCAAGGACCGTGCGTCATTTATTTTACATTCCTCTAAGCTTTGCATTATTCAGATGACTGTAACAGTCTCGGCTTCATTTTCAGTCTCTGATTTTGGTGAAGGGAATTCCATTAAAATAGACTTTGACAGCAGTCCCATTAGTAAGACGTTGCTCTGTGGGAAGTAAATGAATGACTTTGTTGTCATAAGCTGTATATTAGAGCATCACACATCTCTGTGCCTAAACTCATCTGTCTCAAGAATCCTCTTTCTTGGGCTATTTTAGGCTCTGCACTGGATGAACCCTAAAGGCATTATGCGTGTACACAGGTGCATGCTGAAACGTTGTATTTTCACTCTTGAGCATCAACATAGAGGTTATATAAAGGTTAGGAAATTTATATTGCAACAGCTTTTGTTTCATTTTTATGTTTTTTGATTCTTTATTATAGTCAGATTACAATCCATTTTTTGAGTATTGCCAGTATTTTTCTCTTTATTTTTCATATCACTATTCCTATTGAAACACCGTAAACAAGCCATTAATTCACTTGTGGTATCCTACACATTCATTTTCTACAGCTTAAAGGCACAGTTTTCTCAAAAGTGAAATTACCATTATCATTTAATCACCATTAATCATTTTAAGCACTTTCAACACCATGACTGGATCCAAAGTGCTCTATGTGCGAAATTAAAAGAATAAAATAAACTACAGACTGGCAAATAAATCAAAATAATACAAAACAAAGAAGTTAGACAATAAGTATAACTTTTTTTGTCGTTTGAAAGCTATAACACATTAGCATTGAATTCTCTTGTATGAACAAAATTCCTGATACCATATTGGTTTAAATTGACACAAGGGGGAGTAAATTTTTGCTGAATTCACATTTTTTTGGCTGAACCATTTCTTTAAAGCAGTCTAAAGACACTTACTACATAATTTATTGTTTTTTTCCCCCAGAAATCAAGTCATAACTGATAACCATCTTCAGATTATACAATCCCCAATGCAGTCCCACTGTAATTTGTAACTTTTTGATGTAGTGGAATATAAATTTCTGCAATCTCATTCATACATTTTAGTATGATTTGCTCATCCCCCATTAATGGTTAGGTTTAGGGAGGGGGTTTGAGGACACGTCTCTCTTTGGTATGTTTTCATACAAATGATATTGTATGAATTTGTGTGAATTAGCTACTTTTCTGACAATGTGTAATAAGTAAATAAAAAGTAAATAAATAGTTAAATAAATATGTTTCTTATGAAATCGGGCTGCAATATCAGCCCATAATCCTTCTGACATGGGGTGTTGTGGCCAATAACAATGGGTATCAGGATGCAAGAATATATTATTTTATTATTTTATTATTATTTTTATTCTTAGTTTTTATTGGTTTTTAGGAACATTTAACCAGTGGGAACAAAACAAACACACAAACAACAACACAATAATAATAATAATAATAATAATAATAATAATAATAATAATAAATATATATATATATATGTATATATACAAATAAATCCATTCCACACATGTATACATATATACATACATAAAATATTAAATTATCATTGTCAAGAAAATAAATAAATAAGTAGAATAACTATGAAATAAAATAAAAGGTTGCCAAATATTATTTTATTAATTATTTATTTGGCAACCCTGCATCTGGGATGCTTCACGATTATCCAACTGAAAGTCTTGTATGGTTTGTTTTTTTTTCTAATTGAATTTGCATTATAAACCTTAAATATTTTTTCTAAAGCGTTAAGTGTTAAGCTTCTATTTTTTCAAATATCATTCCACATAAATCTGCAGATTTTGTCTGGCCCTGCTTATAACTTCTAGCATCATGTTTTTGAAAGCCTATAAAAAAATCCGTATTAACTGAGTATTTTTCCTGCTTATTTGATTCTCAATTGTATCAACAATAAACAACATTACTGCAAAAAAATGTATTCAAAGCAACGTCTGCGGTCTTTATTCTAAACTAAAAACTTTAAAAGTGGCAGTCAGCAACACTAATATAAGGCTTGAATGATCAGGAATTGTATCGACCGATCATGAGGGACAAGAAATCGAAAGTCAGCATCCCTGAGCAAAATCTCAGCATTCTTACCATTAACTGTGCATATTCTTTGTGAATGTGTTAGTAAAGTCACGTTTGACTCCATGTTTTGTGAGGCGTGCAAGCCAGAAGATAAAATTGTGTAATGCCCCAGCACTACATGAGTTTTTCAATTTGTTTGGCTTGATTCATGTGTTCAGATGGGCTGGATTAAGCCATTCAGGTCACCATAATGAATTCTGGGTTGTATTCGGAAGAGCAGTGATTTTTCCTTTGAAACAGGGTTTGAAAGCAGGATGCTATTGATTAGCCGAGAGCTTTTTTACCACTGGCTTTTTTTTGTGGGAAAGGCAGGAAACAAGCTGTATTTTTAACTACAAAAACGCATTGTTCTTGGGCTACTTTTGTTCTGGGATTAAGAAAAACTAGTAGTTTTAAATATTTAAGCGTGTTTAGAGTACAACGTGTATATAATTGTCTGTGGAGTGTTGCTTTCAGGACATTTCTTGTAATTTAGCTGAATAATTTTTCCCTGCTTCTAATCGTAATTTCCTATGACGGTGATTGTGATTCACAGCGTTAAAGCCTGGAGCTGTTTGATATGATGGCCATCTGGAATGACAAGGAGAAATGATCTCAAAAGTGCACTGGATTGCTCAGTTCTGCTTTTTTCCACTGAAATGCTTTCAGTATCATATAATGAAGCATTTAAAGGGATAGTTCACCCAAAAATTTACTCAGTATTTTCTCACACTCAAGTGGTCCCAAATGAGTTTCTTTCTTCTGTCGAGCACAAAAGAAGATATTTTGAAGAAAGCTAAAACCATTCTCTCAAAAATTTGCATTTGCTGTTTGTTTAATAAAAAAAGCTGCAACAACGCAATTCTTGAGGTTTTTTTGGGGACAACTTAATAGTTTTATGTTCAATCCACTTACATTTAAAGTTAACTTAGTTCCTTTCATGTTGTCTCAACACAAATCGATTTTGTGGAACCCAGCATTTTTAACAGTGTAGTAGGAAAAACAAATACTATGGAGATCAATGGTTACAGGTTTCCAACATTTTTTGAAATATTTTCTTTTGGTTTGACAGAAGAAAGCATCTCATAAATGTTTAACAACAAGTAAAGGGTGAGTAAATGCTTACAGAACTTTCATTTTCGGATGAACAATCTGAAATTAGGGCCGTCAGTTGTTTGACATTGCATAATATTGTCATTAATCGACCACATATCAATTTTACTTGAGAAAAGCACCCAAATATGATTATTCAAAACAAACTCACATGAAAACATTGAGTAGTCATACAAAAAGGGACTTTTGTTGGCCCAGTTCTGGCACGAATCTACAGTTCACATTTATTCATCCTGTAAAAACATCCGGAGATCTTTTGTGGTATTATAAATGCAGTAAACGCACGTGTGGTGGTGAATATTGCGGTTCAAGTGTCTTTTGATCTGGTGGCATCAGTGTCTTTTGTACGCGGTGTGTCTGCCCTTCTGTCATGCTCATAAAGTTGTAATTAACAGTTTTCAAAAGGTCTCCCGTTTTTTTTCCACACTAATTACTGTTTTGCTGGCAGTCCCTGGAGTTAAGGGGAGAGTCCTCAGAAACTGGCAAAATAATATAGCGTCTTTCATTCGACAGAAGCCAGAAGGAAACAAACAATTAGTCTGACTTGGCGAGATGAAGGTGGGTGGCAGAGGGGTTTTTTAGGTGTGTTGACTGGAAAACAAATGTTAATTCGTCTCTTATTGGGCTGAAATATCACATGGTTGGCAGGAAGAAGCAGTGAGAACGGGGTAAGAGTTGTGATTGGGAAATGATCTGAGACTGAAATTTGGGTTGTAAACACAACCGGAACATGTCTGAGCATGTTCATCACCACCAATGAAGCCACAACAAGAGATTTACACCTTTATTGACTGATGTGATCATTATTACACAGGTTTCTGGCAAAAGATTTATTGAATTACAGTAGAAATGGTACCAGAGAATGAATGAAAACATTAATGAACGAAATTAAGAAGAAATAAATTTAATTACTTGCTGAAATGTAAAGAATTTAAGCTTTCTGATGACTAATTACTGAAGCTTTTATTAGGGTTTTATCATGATATTGACCTAAGCTGCAAAAAAGTTACCTTAACAGGCGTAATACATTTTTTAATTGCGTATAGATTTTAAGCGTAAATAAATGTTTCAACCAAAATAAATTGCAAAATTATTAAATAAAGAACAATAGTTAAGACTTTACAATAAAGTCTCATTATTAAATGTTAGGTAATACATTATAATCTGTGATGAGAAAAGGCTCCATTTATTAGAGTTGTTATTGTTAGTTTAAAAAATACATCTGAGTTTTATTAGTTTTTAACTTCATTTAATAAAACGATTACAGCTTTTAGATTCGACTACAATTTTAATATGTTATTAGGTATTTACTAATAAATTAACATCACCTAAGATTAATTAAAATGTTTATAGTTTTTTTGAGTTTAGTTAAATTAGCTATGTTACCTTACTATTGGAGCGTTATTGCACAAAGTTAATATAATATAACTCTTTAACTATAGTTACAGAATGTTCAGTCAATATTTCAGCATGTAGCAGGTCAGATTATTTGTGAATTATTAAAATTGGTTATTAAGCAAACCATTTCAGTCTCCATGCATTTGGTGCTCTTATGAACGCCACTGCAAATACAATCTGAATATTCCTTATAAAGCACTCTAACAGTTTAAATAATAAAAAACTATTCACTGTATGTTGAAGTGCCCATGATATTAATATTGTCTATGTTCATTATCACGATATATTGAATGAATGAATATCACCATATGTCTAAATGGTATATTTACATTTTTACATTTTTGCAAATATTTTGTTTTCGGAAATGAATAATAAATTGGAATTTTACTGAACTCAGAATTTTTTAATTAAACATTAAATAGATATTTTAATGCATCTATGTACTATAATATAAATAATATTTTGATTTTAATTGAATATAAAGTTTCATAAAATACAATTTTATATGCATGCATTAAATCATTCATTCATTGATTTTCTTTTCGGCTTAGTCCCTTTATTAATTTGGGGTTGCCACAGTGGAATGAGCCGCCAACTTATCCAGCATATGTTTTATGCAGCGGATGCCCTTCCAGCTGCCACCCATCACTGGGAAACATCCACACACATCCATTCACACACATACACTAGGGACAATTTAGCCTTCCCAATTCACCTATACCACATGTCTTTGTACTTGTGGGGGAAACCGGAGCACCCAAAGGAAACCCATGCGAACACGGTGTGAACATGCAAACTCCACACAAAAACACCATCTGACCCAGATGAGGCCCGAACCAGCGATCTTCCTGCTGTGAGGCGATCATGCTACCCACTGCGCCACCATGCAGCCCGCATTCAATTATGTATTGTATATTGTAAAAACAAATTGAATAACTTTTTTCTATTTTCCATCGTTTTTTGTTTGTTTGTTTATTTGTGTCCTCCTTTTTGCATTTATCTGCTTGTACCTGGCTTTAGGGAGCCAACACCCTTAATTCCTTGAGGTGGGACAGGTCTGAACCTGTGGTGAACTGATGTGTGGTGAGAATGGGAACCAAAATAAACCACTGCGGGTCACTTCTAGTTTTCTCATCCCTTGTGTCATCACATAACAGTAATCAACTGGTTCACACATGCATATGCTGTAACCATACTGCAACACTCACCGTCACATGCAGACACATACACACTGCTGTGTCATACTGAATACTCACACACTCCCTCTTATGCTTAATACTCACACACCCACTCACAGGCTGCTTGCAGAGTAACTGCTGCTCACCCGCCACACCCTGTGCCTGCCATAGCAATGTAAACTAGTCTTACCGCTTCGCTTTTCCAACAAATTAGAGATGCACCGAATGACCAGCCAGAAATCAGAATCGCTCAATTTTTGCTCCAAACGTGCCGTGATTGTTTTAATTCGTCCAATCTCTGCTTCTCACTCGCATACAAATTACACTGCAATTATTTTACAGTACAAAAAAGTGTGTAAACAGAGCATTTACAGAGGCGATGAATACAGAGCACAAATTAATCAAGAGATGCTTTTTTCATATTCATATACTATACATCCTAAATAGTATTAAAAAAAAAGGAATGGTGTGTTCTAAATTTTAGTATATAGTCAATAAATATTCCAAATTCACCCAATACTTTATTTCCGTTCGAAATTTGTTGAAATGTGAATTAAATTAGAACTACGTTAACTGGAAATACATGTTAGAAAAAATACAAGCATGGTGGATCATGGATGTTTTCATCATGCATGTTTTGAGTTAATAGTTCACCCCAAAAAAGAAACTTTTACTCACCCTCAAATGGTTCCATACACAGTTTCTTTTCTTCTGTTGAACACAAAACAAAGATATTTTGAAGAATGCTGGAAACCGGTTACCATTGACAATCATAAAACTAATTCAGTGATTACAGGTTTCCAACTTTTCAAAATATTTTCTGTTGTGTTCAACAGAAGAAACTCAAACTGGTTTGGGAAAAAAGTGAGTAAATGATAACAGATTTTGTCTTTATTTTTGGGACTTCTATCCCTTTAAGCAGGATTTAATTTCTAACCTGATGATAAATGCATATTTTGTCCATATTATATTTATTTTGTATGCTACACGGTGAACTTTTGGTCTATAACTTTCGAATGCATCATTATGCAAACAGTAAACACACGAGGAGATTTCTCTGCATGAAAGACTTGTGAATGGCTGATTAACATGCTACTTCATCTTCAGTACGTTAGAAAATTAATTATAAAAAATGTGATTGATGTGACAAGATGATTGACAGGGCACGTTGCTAAGCAACGGTCCATTACTGATGTAGTAGTATGTCCCAAAGCTTGTCTTCCCTTCTGCCACACTTTCAAAAGAATGCATTTTTTCGGCATAAAAACAGGAAAATACCATTAGACATAGTATGAGTAGGTGAATTGGGACACAGCAATACAATAGGCACCATCAGGAAAACATAAGATATTCTGCATTAATGCTAACAAATTTAACACTTAATCAATCATTTCACACGTTCACGATTTAATAATGTTTACAGCATTAAGTAAAAAGACTAGAGATCAGACTTTTGTGTTTTTCATCATATGTTTATAAACACAGTTTATGAAGTATATGATTAAATAGTCAGAATTAGTTCATTTCATGTTTGATAATCTGGAGCAAACATACTTAATGTACTATACAGCAATGCTATACAGTACCAATCAGTATAGTTGTGCATCTGTTGATTCTCATATTTGTGTATTATGGAAAAAATTAGCATTTTTATTCAGCCTGTTTACCATTTTTGTTTTGAATATGTTTTTATACATCATAATTTTACAAATCTAAAGTCAGCACATTATGATTGTGCTTTAGATATGAAAAATATGCAGTCTAATTTAATTAAAAAAATAATAGTTATGGAAAATAATCGTAAAAAAAAAGATAATTAAGATTGATGCATCCATAAGGATCCTCACTTTGACCTACATGAATAAATGTCTTTCTTTTCCCTCACCCACAACAGAATCCTCCCATGTTGACCATTAATCTATCTTTATTTCCCTCAGGCTTTCTGAAATGACGGCCAATGGACAGTTCATTTTTTTCAGTTTTTCCACCAAAACATAAATGCAAGATCAGCAGGGGCTTGTAGTTTGTGGCTTTTCACAGGCTGGCATTGATGGGCCGGGGATTTGAGAGTCTTAACCCTTGGTGTCATAACGTAATACCAACTTCCACAATGCAATTTACCGTCTTGTCTGCCTCGGAGTGAGAGATTCTTGTGAAAATTGCCCTGAGACCACTTGCTAGAGAGATTCATATTTCGGTAGTCTTTCATTTCACTTTTAAGGCACTTTAACATCTCACCTCGTTCACACCGTGTTATTACTTTATTTTGCCCAAAAGCCAAGGTATCAAGGAGAACAGGGCTGGTTGTCACAATTTATACTCCAGTAAATATTTCTTAGACTCAGTGTATAGACATTTTACTCAAAACATCTTTCTTTATTAACTACGGAAATAGGGCAATAAAAAAGTGGTTGTCACAAAGGGAATCCTCAATTGAAATGGCTGTTTTATTTTAGCAAAATGTAAACTGTTATAAAAATAAATAATAATCATAAATAATTAAAAATATATATTATTATTATTATTATCATTACTACTCCTACTAATGTTCTAATTAAGAAACGTGTTATTATATATATAGTATGTGTTTTTTTCTTTCTAATTTTTAATTTTAAATTAAGTTACGAGTAAAAGACAGACTTTACCCAGGAAAGAAATACAGTTTTTTGGGGGAAATGTTAACACATAAGGTGAATGATATTTATCACAATAGAAACATTCCAATTAAATAGCTCTTTTCAGCCCAAATTATAAACTATTATGTTAAAAAAAGCAACAAACTGTGTTGTTTAATATAATTAAAGGTCCCACTTTATATTAAGCGCCTTTAACTAAACACTGTGTACCCAGTACCGGGTCTGTGACATCATTTCCTTCCGCATTCTTTAATTTTTAAAGGTTTGTACTGGCCCAATACCCCATAAGTGGTTCCGTTCTCTCATCAGTTGGAATAGAATAACTTTTGCATAGATTAAAATAGAGACATTTTTCTTTTTTCTTATGATTACGATTTTCTTATGATTACGATTATTATGTGCAGGAACCAACAAAATTAATAACAGCAACCTAGGCCACACAGAACCTTAAATGTACACAACATATACAATTATTTTCATCACTTTCAACAGTGTTTAATATAAATTGAAAGGATTTTCTTTAAAATGATGCCAAACTTTTGCATTAACATGTGGGTTTGGGAAGCTTTGAATTTGGATTGGCAAATTCCAGGCGGAAAGGCCAAAAAAGCACTCAATTTTAAGAGGTCAACTAATATGTACTTACACTAAAATGAATCATTTCTTACAATGTACTTATAGCATAAATACATGTTTTTACATTGTGATTGATTAAATTTGAGCATGTAATTACATCAGTTATTAATTTCTCTAATCACATCTTTAACTACACTGTTGACCGTCCCTTACACTGTAACCCACCCTTAAACCTACCCATACCACCAAAATGTCCCTAAACTGACCCGTATCCCAATTTAAGAGCACCAGAAGTGTTCTGCAATACATTATGAACACAGCAAATACATTGTGTTTATATTTTGATTCAAGTACATAGTAGTTAGGACCACTTAATATAAAGTGGGACCTAATTAAACAAAACAGTTTAAATACATAGTAAATATAAATAAATATAATAGTATTTAATATAATTGATCTGGAATATAACAGTTTTGTTATAATAATAATAATAATAATAAATATATATATAATAATAATAATTAAAAATATAATAATAATAATAATAATAATAATAATAATAATAATAATAATAATAATAATGATAATATGTTTTTAGAGGGCGACATGGTGGCTCAGTGGTTAGCACTGTCACCTCACAGCAAGAAGGTCACTGGTTTAAGTTCTGGCTGGGCCAGTTGGCATTTCTGTGTGGAGTTTGCATGTTCTCCCCGTGTGTTTCCTCCGGGTGCTCCGGATTAATTAAATTGACCGTAGTGTATGAGCGTGTGTGTGAATGTGAGAGTGATTGGGTGTTTCCCAGTTCTGGATTGCGACTGGAAGGGCCTCAGCTGTGTAAAACATGCTGGAGTAGTTGGCGGTTCATTCCACTGTGGCGACCTCTGATAAATAAGGGACTAAGCTGAAGGAAAATGATTGAATGAATGAATAGGTTTTTATGATATAGTATTATATTTTATGCAATCTAATATAATTTTTTAATATTAATATTTTTATTCATTTTAATTTATTAAATTCACTGTCGTGTACCCCAAATTTGATTGTGCTAAAAGCAATATACAGGAATCACATAATAAATGCATTTGTGTTTCAAAAATCATTGCCCTATTCTCATTGTCCTATGAGAAATAAACTAGATGACCTTTCTTAAAACTCAAACGCTGTTTTCTTCTGTTGAAAAAATTCCTGAGCAGGATGATCAGTCGAACAATGCGAGGTGTGAAAAAAATGTGAATCAGCAAAGCGAAGCTCCATCAAAAGCTGCACAAAAGTATTGTGTGAAGTCTGAACAGCTCGGCGCTCTCTCTTTCACACACTGTATTTGTTTTCTCGCTCGCTTTATATCCAGTTTCCTGCCTCCCCGGTCCTCCTTTTCCACTCTTTTTTTTCATACACCCACTCTCTCTGTTGCTAAGGGATCTTCACCTTACATTATCCACTCTGGAAATCGTTAACCAAGCCTCCCGCAATGGCTCTATGTTCATAATTCACAAATGTATCAACATATCAAACGTCCCAGCATTTTCTGCTCATTCATCCACCAATATTGGTCCCCTTCATATGGCACTGCAGTAAAAAAAATCACTGCTGAGCATTAAGAGGAACGTTGCGTTAGAGTGATGTGGGTGCAGATGAGGCAAAAAAAAATCTCATTAAATAAAAGCGCCATCGCACAAAATGTCATCATTAGGTCTTTCAGTTTCACTCCCTCCATGGCTGTGGGAATCACAGTCCAGCTGTTCTGACGCCTTCCTTTGTTTCCTCTCGTTTAGTCAGACGTCCAACTCGATTACCACTGCCTGACTGGAGAGCAACCTGCAAGCTAATGGTGTTTCTTTAGGGAACGTGGAGCACTTTGTTCTCGGTGACACTTTTTTAAGGGAGTTCTCAGAATTCCAGTGTACCCTTCAATTTTTTATACAACATAATTTTGGTTTATTTATATATAATATATGAATAAAATATAAATATTGTACAAGTTTTAGTCTAACTTAGTTACATTAAATGCATATAAATGTGTGTATTTATAAATTAATATTATAAAAAATATATATAAATTACAAAGATTCTATTTTCTACTCTATTTCCTCTATATTGACTTAAAATTTATTTTAATTAATTTATACTCATTCTTTATTTACTCATCAAATCATGACCAATCAGATGCTCAGTATCTGACATGCTCTGCCTCCCTTCATCCGCCCCCCTAACTCTCACTGGCAGAGCGGAGATGAAGCAAAACGCAGCCTCTCTTCTTTTTCCGTTTAAGATTACATGAAACATTGAATAAAAATGCACATTGCAAAGCACTTCACGGGACCTTTATTTTAAATATATTATTATTATTATATTGTATATAAATTAATTTTTGTTCATTTCTGTAGAATATTACATGTGCAGCTTGGTGCTGCAACTGTGATAATGAAATACTCTTGTATGTGCAAATATGTGTAACATATTACAAGTCTTTGTTAAAAAGCTTGTGGAAGTGCACTGGTTGGAATTAAGTGTGCATGAGAGGCGTTTAGAAAAGCTTGTGTCTGTGTGTGTGGTGAATTATTGTTTGCCCTTCTGCCAAATGTGTAGGACTCTCTGATATGTTTCACTGAGTCAACAGTATCATGTAAGCCCTTTCTGACTGGATTTGTGTATTCCAGCAGTGGGTTTGTTTGTAAATGTGTGAGTGTGCATATTAAGTGATTCATTGATAGACTGTGAACAAAGAAAAGTCAGCTTTATGTCACTCATAACTGCGTATGAGTCAGTTGTATCTGTATGCTCAATTACGGAATAGTCCTTAACACTTAACAAGCTGATTGATGCTATATTTCAGACATATTTCCATAGCTGTTATCTTCAAAGGAAAGCCCCCAGGCGGTGAGAAAATATGTGCAATTCATAATATATTACTAGAAAAAATAGTAATACTGTGCCTGAGTTAAACTGGGCTTAAATGTGATTTAAAAGACGGTATAATGACTTATATTTACATGGTTGAGGGAAATTTGCATGATTTTCCTTTTTCTTCTTCGTCTATGTGTCTGAACTATGTTTGACCTTCTTACATTCTTCATAATATCTGTTGATATAATTCATGAGTTCTGGAGCTCTTCTGTGAGAATACCTTTTACACAGTCGTTGTTGATTTTCTTTTATATAATTGTAAGCTGAAGAGATTTTTGTAGTGTTTTCACTGGTTTAATGTGCAAAAATTAAACACAAAACAACTAAGCAATTTATGTTTGCTTACTAACAAGTATACTGACTTCCCATCCAGACAACCACCCATTAAACACTTTATAAGCAATAGAGATAAGTTAGAACTGTTTAAACCCCTTAGCAACACCTTGAAAACCACCCAGAACAAATTATTAGCCACATAAAAACATTAGAACTATTCAAAATCCCAAGGTACATCCTAGCAACCATTTAGAATACTTTATTAGCTTGAAGAAAATGTTTTAACTAAAACCCCATAGCAACACCTTGAAAACCATCCAGAACACCTTATTAGTCACATAAAAACGAAACATCTATTCAGAACTTCATAACAACACCCTGGAAATAATCCAGAACACCTTACTAGCCATACATTTAAAAAAATATATATTTAGAACCCCATAGCAACACTCTGACAACCATCAAGAAAATCATTTTAGTTGCATAACATCAGAGCTATTTTAATCCCTTAGTTACACCTTGAAAACCACCCAGAACATCTTATTAGTCACATAACAACATAAGAACTATTCAGAACCCTGTAACAACACCCCGACAACAATCCGGAACACCCTAGTAGTTACATGAAAACAAGACCTATTTAAAACCCCATAGCAACACCTGGCAACAAAATGGAAAACCTCACAACCATAATAACCATAACCATACAGAAACTTCTTATGTAGTTAGACCCCATAGCAAAACCTTGACAAGCACCCAGAACACCATAACAATATGACAACTATTTTAAAACTCTTAACAACACCTTGGAAACTGCCCAGAACACCTTACTAGCTACATAATAACAAGAAATATTCAAAACCCATATCAACACCTGAACAACTACCCAGAACACCTTGGCAGCCACCCAGCATTGTGTTAGCAATAGTGTTGTCTCTCTTTCTTTTAAACAAATCAAGAATGTAACTTCAAACTGTTATGCCAGTCTGCTGCTAAACGTACACACACTTATTATTCTATACGCACTTAATAATAATATATTCATGTAAAATCGTTATCGCCTCATTTTCTTTCGTCTGTTTAATATGGTGTAGTTAAATGTGTCCGCTTATGTTTCATCAGCAGCATTTAGCACATATTTAAAGTTAACTAGTATTAAGTGAGGCCTCTGTTTCTCGCCTGTCGTAAACTCCTCACAGTCCTGCTGATGAAGTGTGTATGTGGTGGGAAATATTCCTCATTTGACAGCTCTTGCCCAGTTGGCAGCAGCAGGTGTTGCTCCGTGGGCCGTCTTTATGTGTCAGATCAGAAATATGGCGCACACTCCGGGGTCGCTTTGCAGATCTCTGAACCAGCTTTCATGTTGGCATTCTAAATTTTATTATGCTTGCATTTTTTTGGCATTGCATAAATGTCTCTTCCTCCTCGTCCTTCTTCTTTCTCCCCTTATTCATAACTGTGAAATGCCATGTCTAGGTGCAGTTTAACTCCTCATTTTCACATTTGATGGGGTGTACAGTCCCTGGGCAACACTTGTTTGAAGTAGCAAATGTATCTGGGTTGCATTTGCAACAGTCTTTGGGGAGAGCGGCATATGTAGACCTAGAAAGCAGTGGAAATATTTCAGGAATGAGAGCATACCAGAGCTGTTTGTCGAAATGAAAAGTTATTCCTTTAGAAAGTGGTCACACTTTGTGTTGTTAGACATCTGATAAACATTGAAGAAATGTAGTAGTATTACACCGCAAGTGAAATAACAGTTGGTTAATGTCTTTTTCAGCTTTCGCTGCAAATTGAATGATGATGTTCTGTCTCATAACATCAATTATAGGAAAAACACATTCATTTTGCATTGTAGTGCATCTGATATTGTTGCGTTCATAAACAGAAAAGTAAAACTTACTATAGTCTCATAAGATGCAATGTCATTATCTTGATCTCAGAATAACAATTCTTAATTTTAGTTTTTCTCATAGTATGTGTTGTTATTAATCTGAATAGTGACATTTATAAGACAAAAAATTCTGAGATGCAATTATTTAATCACTTTTATATTTAATTAAAATATGTTTTATTTTGTGTTTTTTTGTGCAAAATTAATGGTGTCCTAAGTTTATTATTAGTTTAATATCTATTAATTAATATAGTATTATATTATTACAAGACCATACATAGTAGTATACAACATAGGAAAAATTACACATTGTCTAGTTTCCTTATTTTCCCACTATCCCCTCAAAATAAAATAAATAAATTTAGATTTCATGGATTTTTAAAGATATGTTCACAAATATCTTTTTTTTCAATTTCCAAATATTTTCACTATTGACTACCATTCAGACATTAAAAAACCCTGAATATATATTAGTTTCTTGCTTGTGAAAAAAAAATTTCACATTCATTTATCTTGTTTGATTTCTGCACCTCGTGCTGTCTGTGTGTACTAATAATGTCAACTACAACACCATCTGCAGTTCACAATCATGACAGTTGCTAAAATGTCATGATTGTACATCATAAGAAACATATTGTCAATATGAATAATTTGAAACTATTTATAAGCCTTGTAATTGACTCATCACTGACAAATAACCATGTTGTTGCATCAATCCCTTAGCTTTAATGAAGCCACGTCTGACATGTTTACTATAATTTATATTCATTCATTCATTCATTTTCTTTTCGGCCTAGTCCCTTTATTAATCTTGGGTTGCCACAGCAGAATGAACCACCAACTTATCCAGTATATGTTTTACACAGCAGATGCCCTTCCAGCTGCAACCCATACACATACACTACAGCCAATTTAGTTTATTCAATTAACCAATAGAGCGCATGTTTTTGGATTATGGGGGAAACCAGGGCACCCAGCAGAAACCCACGCACACACGGGGAGAACATACAAACTCCACACAGAAATGCCAACTGACCCAACTGGGACTTGAACCAGCGACCTTCTTGCTGTGAGGCGACAGTGCTAACCACTGAGCCACTGTGTCGCCCACTATAATTTTTAAATATGGAAAAAAAGACAACATGAAACATGACCTCTTCACACATTATTTCATGCATTTTTCCTCTAAGCTATTTGCTCATTTTTATCCTTGCATATACTCGACTGCATCCACAACCATCAACTGACCTTGGTTTAAATACCTACATTGTAAATGATGTCCTGTCCGTGTGATGGATAGTGTTGTGTGCTGTTCCTTTATGTTGTAAGCACACATGGCACAAAGCTCCCCGAGGCAGACACAGTTTGTTGATACTGTAACAGGATATCCCACTATCCACACAGTAGGTTCTCCCACTGCTGCTTATGTACACAAAACACAGGCTGTACATACACAGCTACACATTTTACCAGGGCTTTTTTAGATACGGTGGCGAAAGGAAGAAAAACAAGCGAGGACTGTAGGGGATGCTCTGAAGGAATTGTAGGTTATTGGGGTGCCAGGCCAGGCTGCGTAGCCTAGTTAGCGTACAGCTGCAACTAGGCCAGGCTGTTCCTGAGAGCAGACGCGCCAAATGAGTCAGCAAGCAGAGGATCACTGGGTCCGCCGGGACTCAAGCGTCCTCAAGCACAACAGGCACACTAACACACTTTTCATTCCTTTTTCAATATATATATATGTATTTTTTGTTGGTGGTAATATTTTACAACATTTATTAATCTATAATTTATAAAGATGCTGACGTTTAATCATTTTTGTTCATTATGCTTTGTGGAACATAAAATGCATCAGTTTATTTATTATGGAGCAAGGTCAGTGCTGGATTTTAACTGCCGATTTAGATTTTTTTTTACTGAAATAAAATGAACTAAAAATTACCTTTTGAATATTATACATCGTAGTTTTAAACACAACTGAATATTTACTGAAGTGAGTTCTGGAAGATGAATGTGAAGTATTGAACTTAAGTATGAAAATGTGAGGGAAATATTTTTAGTTGAAATATTCACACAAGGTAAATATCTTAAATTTTCTAAACCAAATTTTATGCTTTAAAAAGCCTTAATTCCACTGAAATATTGTGTTGTAGGTCTTAAATAATTTTAAACGGGTCTGAAGTTTCCTATGTCCATGTAAAGCTATTTCCAATCGGGCCAACACCCATCCAATCACAAACAATATATTTCAATAAACGTTTTAAGAAACGTTTATTTATTAACTCTATTTGCTTATTAATATGAATTAATTATCTTTCTTACATTTGTTTTTAATGCTTTTTAAAGGTTTTATCTTGACCATTAAAAAAATCTTTAGCTTTTAGCCTTGCGTAAGTCTAAAATTTCATTCATTATGGACTTAAAATGGTCTTAAAAAGGTCTTTAAAAGTCTTAAATTTGACTTGATTAAACCCGTAGAAACCCTGTTCACAGCTTAAATGAACAGCTATGTTAAGTTTTAAGACATGAAAAACAAACCCTGGAAATTCAAGTTATTAAAATGCAAGCACTTGATATTTCAATGCACTGTTTTACATTTTTTTCACTGTTCAAGAAGCTTTTTATTTCCATACTGTTAACATTGATTTTGATACATAATTTAGATGTTAACATTTAACCTAGATTTCTTCACAAATGCTGAAAACTTATTTTTTCCAACAAAAATACGTTCTTTTGTCTTCCGTTTTGTGAAACCTCAAACATGAAATTTACTACCGCATATAATTGATTGTAGTTTCTAGGCAAATGAACGCTGCAGGGAAGTATGGCGATTTTATGTACATTAACAATTTTTGTTACATTTCACACATGATATTTACAGAGACACATTATTGACAAATAAAGGATTATTTTTGTGCAGTTATGTGCACAGCACCAAATAAAAAAATAAATACCACAGAGCTATGGGTATGATTTGTAATTGAATAAGTTTGCTTCACCTATCTATCTCCATATAAAAACTTTTCTGGCATGATCAGTTCGCTCAGACTATGTTGTATTTGTGATGCAGCACAGGTTTGATTTCAGTAAAGCACAAAAGACATAAAAGCAATGCAAAATCAAAGTAATACTTTGTGGTCTCATTGCATTTTCTGTTATATTTGCTTATAAAAACAGTATTGATTGGTTTAGGGAAGGATTTGAGGTCAGTGGTTTGCAATGGGATCTCTGCGACAAGTCCTGCCTTCTCTTGGATATGCACAGGAAGGATGTGTATCTGAAATGTTTAACAAAACACATCCTAAGCATTGTAAAACAGATTTGCTAAAATATAGACAGCACCCTCTAGAAGATTTGTCATCTGAAGCTTATGAAACGTAACCCGTGCTATGTATTTTACGCTCGCAGAAATGTATTTCCAATGAGCCTTTACTGTATTTTTCATAGATTTTCATAAGATACTATAATGCAATGGAGTAATATAGTGCTTACACTTTTGTTTAGTAGTGTATTTATTATTATGATTATTACTGTTTTTTTTTTACACCTAGCATCAGGGCCCGATGATTTCATACACAATTGTTTTTCACAGGCCACAATAAATGGAGTTATTGTCTCTCAAAAAATTTTGTAACTTCTGAACTACATGAAAAAAGTCATCTCCCACACAAAACTGCTCAAGTTTGTAACACATTTGCATAATGCTAGCCTTTACTTTGACAAGCCCTCAAAATAATCCTTTAAAATGACACATTTAGAGAATTAAACTATCACAAGATGAGAATATTTAGTATTTAATAAAATTTAAATTTAAAGTTTATATATTTGGGAGCAAAAATGACACTTTGTGATCTTGTGATTTTTAATAATAATACGAAATAATTTGAGAATTTAAAAAGCCCTCGTCATTTTTAACCTCTTCATTTAACATATACATCTAGATGAATGTTAATACATGCTGTACACATTTATAATGAAGGATGTAAACAGAACCACTGCCATTTTTAGTCTCAAGCAGTACATGCATCTACAAATTTTTACATCAAGTGTCACATTTTGCTTTGGTTGGGGCCCCTGGAGTTTATAGACCATGCAAAACACATCACCTCATACTGTTTCTAAAGTCCCACAGCTCTTTATTGCGGTACAAAGCACACAGACGCACACACCTCAAGAGGAGGAAACCAGGGAGGCGGGGAGTGTTAGTGCCGAACCGGGCTAATCAGAGCAGGGAAATGAGGCGAGTCCCACACAGGGCTCCTGCGCCTAGAGGCCCACTCGCTTGACAGCTCTGATGGATGGAAGTGTCTTCTCATCTGAGAAACAGAAAGATATTGGGAGGAAGTTGAGGAAGTGAACTGCAGGTATGTCGCTGTGGGGTTCCTAGGCTGCCTGATTTAGGGTACTTAACAAAGAAAGATGGAGGTGGAGATTGAGGGGTTGGAGCGAAGGCATAATTAGTTTCCAAATCAGACGGCACACCCACTCAACGTCTAACGCGTATTGGCAAGAGCTGGCTGAAATCATCAGTTCAAGTCTAATTGGACGGCTATTGCATAATATCCGCTTGTCAAGGTGGATGAGTTTTTATCACCAGAATGCTATGATGAAGTCAAGAAATTGTTGGTGCATTTATTTTTTTGCATTTCTTTGAACTGAAGAAATCTGTTTGAGCTTCTGTGCTTTTGTTTGTTTATGAGTTGTTTGTTAATATCTGCTGGTCTTTCGTAGGAAATCGTGTCATTTTAGTTTTATCCAGTAGATGACACACACTCAATACTAGGAACACTTTTAGGTTTTTTGTAAACATTTTAGAAAATTGTGCAATTCTGAGAAATGTTTGATTGCTATTTTGTCACAATTGCAAGGTTATTAAGTTTATTATTTATAATTGGAAAATATAAACTCGCCCTTCTGAGGGGAAAAACCTTTTTATTTGTCTGTTTTTGGTGTGTCCATCCGATTTCATCCATTCCATTTTATCCATCTCATAAGAGTCATTCAGTGACGAGAATTGCAACAGAAGGATGCCTTTTCTATTTATTTTCTTCGTATTATTTTGAAGTGCCCAGTCTTTCTCTCTTATTGGATTTAAATTCAAAACCTATTTCTAGTAAACCAGCAAACATAAGCTATTTTGGTGTGGTCAATTCAGGAAACAGTGTTCACTTATTCTGTTCACTTGAGTCTTATAAGTATTCCAAAGATCAACCCAAATGTTTGGTCCTGGAATTGAATTAAAAAAATTTACCTACCATATTTTACCCCAAATGTGGTTTAAATAACTCAGCTTTTTTAAAGCAGGGACGTCCTGCACAGTTTAGTTCCAACCCTTCTCAAACACACGTAGCTATAGGTTTCAAACAAGCCTGAAGGACTTAATATGTTTGATCAGGTGTGACTAATTAGGGTTGGAACTAAAGTGTGCTGCGGCCCTGGAGGAACTGAGTTTGACACCTGTGTTTTAAAGTGTACATTTAATTGTTATTCGTACCCAAATTTAATTGTTATTGTTACTATTGTTACCAAATTCTAAAATAGTTAATGTAATTTTCAAACATTATCTAATAATTAAACATTTTCTTGTGCAAACGATTGTGATTCATTCATTCATTCATTTTCTTTTTGCTTAGTCCCTTTATTAATCAGGGGTCGCCACAGCAGAATGAACCGCCAACTTATCTCTGTGTTCACTCTATGTGAACACAGAGAGAACATGCAAACTCCACACAGAAATGCCAACTGACCCAGCTGGGGCCCGAACCAGCGACCTTCTTTCTCTCATAACATTGTCTGTGATTCATAAATTTATTTGAAGATGATTTTCTGTGAGAGTTTTACCAGTCTGTTTACTATCGACCACTTTAAAACAACACAATGTCAGCATGCTTAAAGCAATGCTATTGAAAATACAAAAAAAAAAAAAAAAAGATGTAAAAACTAAATAAATAAGAAATAAAGCTATTTTTTAATGTTAAACTTTTGGAATAAATAAATATTTAGAAATAAAACTGCATGATTTTTCAGAACATTGATGGAGTTCAACAGATCAAAAATAGCCAAAAGATAAACATTTTTTTATTATAGGCATAATATAGTGATTTAGGATTAGACAAAGCATGGTTTGAGGAGGGATTTGTCATGTTTTTTTTTTATAAGTGTGTTTATTGGAAATACACATGACAGATGAGTCCCAGTTGGGAGTTTCCTCCGGGTGTTTCGGTTTCCCCCACAGTCCAAAGACATGCGCTTTAGGTGAATTAGATAAACAAAATGTGTGTGTGAATATGAGAGTGTATGGATGTTTCCCACTACTGAGTTGTGGCTGAAAGGGCATCCGTTGCATAAAACATATGCCGGAATAGTTGGCGGTTCATTTCGTTGTGGTGACCCCTGATAAATAAGGGACTAAGCCAAAGGAAAATGAATGAATGAATGAATGAATGAAATTGTCAATTTTGGAAGAAAAATAAGTACATTTTGCACTTTTAAGTATAGCTGTTTAAATAGGTAATTGGTTTTCCATTTTTTTCTATTACACTACCCAGTGCAGTTGAAGTCCAGGGCAAAATGAGGCCACAAACTCGAGGCACGGCTAATGTGGGTTTCCTGTGGTGCCTAAAATAGGCCTCAAATATACATCTAACCACAAGTGACATAGCAATAAGCTCCTTGAGTGTTATAACAGGCCAGACAGACACTGATTACACATTTTACCTCCTCATACAGTATATCTAGAGATCAAGCGCACAGAAAGACGTCGATTTGAATAGAGCGGCAAACTTTTAGTAATTTTTATAGATATGAACAGCAGAACCGACAGTTCCAATTTAACAGTGTGCTGGGAGAGAGATATGGAGTGAAAATATTTAGTTAACTCTCATCAGGGTTTCTCCACCACCAAGTCACAACTCACTCACACTAGGCCAACTGCTATTTGTATGTCGCAGGTTGTCAGTCACACAGTAGGGTGTTGTGTTTTGTGGATTATTTGTGTTTCTGAGGAGCTTGTTATAACAGTGCAGTGTGGATGGATGGTGTGAAGCAATGGAGATCAACCGGTTTGTGAGGGACTTGCAAGCTTGGGCCAGTATGATAGCTTTTCTTTTACTTTAAAGATGCCTGAATGTCATTCATACGATGTGATCTGGTGAAGTTACATGCATTAATCCAAACATTATAATGTGGTAGCATTTTATTAATCATTGCTGTTAGCTAGAGGGTCATCATAATATATTATGCGAGACAGTTTGTGCAATGTAATATAAATGTGTATCTTTCAATTCTGACTTTTTTCCCATCCTTTTTTTTACAGAATTGTTAGAAATGTAGGATGGGAATGTAAACTCATCATTGAGATAATATTGCATTTATTTTGCAAAATATAAACTTTATATCTCATAGCATTGAGTTTATATCTCACAAATTTAGTTTTTATCTCTGAATTCTGACTTTTCTCTTCCCACATCTAACTTTTTTTCAAAACTAGGAGATAAACCCTTTGCAACAGTATATTGCAATTCATTTTAACTCTTGGAAAGCTGAGTTTACATCATCTCAGTTTATATCCCATTTTCTGTGCCTAGAATTTCTAGCCAAAAACATCCATTTTAAGATGAAAATCTGTATTTATTTAACTGTAACTTCAGCTAATTAAATTCATTTCAATTCAATTCAATAAACTTTACTGTGTCAATCTCACAGGGGTAAGAAATACACTTACACAATTATTTTAAAAAATCCAATTTAAAAAGCAATGGCAGTGGGAATAAATGTCTTATTGTACTTAGTCTTTTTTGCTAAAGGGACTTTATAACGTCTACCAGACAGAAGTAGCTTAAAGGAATCATGTAAAGGATGGGAAGAGTCTTCCACAATAGTGGAGGTTGTCCTTTTTGTCGTTGCTGAAAAAAAAAAGGGAGAGGTGTTTGTCTCTCACCAATTATTTTAATCGCTACATTTACAGTTTCTTTTTGCTTTTAACAGAGAGGGAGGTAAACCAGGCTACAATATTAAAAGGACAGATTCAATAAGTGATTTATATACGACAATCAAAATGTCCTTCTCAATATCAAAACTCCTCAGTTTTCTCAACAAACTCAACCGCTGCTGAGCATTTTTAAAAACATTCTCTGAGTGTTTATCAAAAGAGAATTGGAAGTCAAGTTCCACACCTAAATATTTAAAAGGACTCACTTGTTCAACTTCCTCCCTATTAATTAGCAAAGGGTCACAAAATGTTCGCTTTAATCGCTTTAAAAGTAATGGGTTCACTCACTTTTATAAGTTAACAGTTCTGACGTTTTCCTCACAATTGCAACACTTTAAAAATGCTGGGTTCCAAACAGTTGATTTGTGCTGAGAAGGAATTATTACATGAAGGAATTAGGTTATTTTTTACACATTTAAGTAGATTGAACATAAAACAATTATTTTGTCACAAAAAAACCTCAAAAATTGTGTTGTTTCAACTCATTTTAAATAAAGTAGTTTGAAAAAACTGCAGTTATTTTTAAGTAAAACTTATAACTTAAAATTAGAAGCTAAAAACTCACATTGCTGAGACAAAATGTCAAAAACTGAGTGTAAAATCTCAGTAATGTACACTTAATTCTCTCCTTTTTAAAACTATTTATATTTAAAATCCATTAAATGACGTGAAATAAAGATATTCAGTTTACAATGGTCTGTATTTGTAACCTCAGTGAATCAGCATGTGTGTTAGAGAAGTGTATGCAGAAATGAGTGTGATTCCAGACAACTGGGTCAGAAAAATTCCCCAAGGGCATTTGGAAGATCTTAGAGAGAATGAGCTATGATGGTTCAACCTTTGGTCGCACACATGGAAAAATGAAAGATGTTATTTTGTGAGCGCACACACACACCTAAATGTTGCTTTCATACTTGATTAAAATCTCTCCGAAGGGCAGCCCTTGTTTAATGACAGTATACTGAACCGGTGGCGGCTTCTTGTAATAGGCAGAATAAAAGGGTCCAGGGTAAATGGATTCTTTGACATCCCGTGTGAATTTCTAAGATGTTATCGTTTGCTGGGTATAATTATTTATTTTTCTCAATTTAGATTTGATGTAGGCTCAACAGGTATGTCAGAGATTTGTAGGATTATAAAGAGTAGAAAGATGGATTAAATAAAAATACTTTCTTAAGAAACTCTCTCTGCTGGACTGTTAAAAATCCAAACACAGAAATTTCTCATTAAAGTCTGTTTATGTATAACCTACAACCTTTTGTATATTATTGCTAAATGCTTTTAAAAGCAGCTTAGTAGAGTTATTTTTATTAGATGTGCTACTATTTCACATCTCGCTTTCTGTATAAAAGAATAGCAATTGAAACATATTTTATGGACATATTTTATTGGTTTTGTTGCATGGATGGAATGATCAACTTTCACCATAAGGAAGATTTAGATGACGAGAGAAAGAAATTAACAGGATTTTGGGTGTAAATGCAAACTCTCTTTGACTTGGGTAATTGGTGTAAAATGTAGCTGGAAGGCATAGATCTGCATATAACCCAGATATCGCGTTTGGTCCCATTCATACTTCATTAGGCTTTCATGAGCGTTTATTTCAAATGGCGGAGGAACCGACAGCCAGGCCACTTTAAATGAATCGACTAGACTGTGAGAGGTCATCTGGGGCATCTCACTTTCATTTTACATCACGCTGAGCTGAATACAGGCTTATACCCACATGCACAAAGACCACTCCGTGCATAGAGTAATGAAGATGGCCTTCTAATTTTAAAAGACAATCTCAAATGGTCCACAAGGAATTACATTGCTTCTGGAGGGTCAGTCTCGTTTTTTTTTACTTTGACAATCTCCGGAGGTGATTTATGGGACAATGCACTGCAATAGCTTTATAACATAAACAATTCTTACTTTAATTTATTGACATGGCTATTTGTTTTATTTAGCTAATGATTCAAACAAAACTATTTTTGATTATTTTAAAATGTTGTGTTTACATAGTAAGTACACTAGTTAATCATTTGTAAAAGTGGCAGAAGGACTGTTTTCACAGAAAACAGTCAAGTTTGGTAAAGGAAACATTATGATTTGGGGTTACATTCAGTATGGGGGCATGCGAGAGATCTGCAGAGTGGATGGCAACAGCAATAGCCTGAGGTATCAAGACTGTGCTACCCATTACATTATAAACCACAGGAGAGGGCAAATTTTTTAGCAGGACAGCGCTTCTTCTCATACTCCATTCTTCACATCAAACTTTCTGAAAGCAAAAAAGTTCAAAGTAATCCATGATTAGCCAGCCCAGTCTCCAGATTTGAAGTTTATTGAGCATGTCTGGGGTAAGATGGAGGAGAAGGCATTGAAGATGAATACAAAGAATCTTGATGAACTCTGGGAGTCCTGTAAAATGCTTTCTTTGCCATTCCAGGTGACTTTATTAATAAGTTATTTGAGTCATTGCAGAGAGCTCATGGGAGTCATATACAATATTAATTCGTTTTCCGCTGCACCATGACTTTATATTCTATACTGTACATTATTTCTGTTAAGTGACAAGACTTTTGTCAGACAAAGTCAGACCTTACTGTCCTAATTAAATAATTAAAAATCAAGGCATGATCATATTTTATTTTGGTAAAATAAGCGTAATCTAGAGGCCTTTGCCTTTCATATAAGCCACTTCTCATACCAAACGATCAACTCGAAGTCAAGTTATTATTTGTTGTTCCCAAAACATGGATATGCAAATGACTTTTGCCAGGTAGTGTATTATTTAATTGATTTAAATATTATTTTATTATAAATTACATGTTTATGTCATTATTTACTATTATAGCACTTTTTCTACTGTGCATGCCATATACTGACTCTTTTTATTTGTTTTTGGTATTCTAGATTGCATTTTAAACTAGTGAAGTCATGACTGTAGGGTTTATTGAAGCAAATTAAAATAATGAAGTGAACCACTCACGTTTTTTTGCACACAAATGCAAGCAAAGCATTCCTTTTGATGTCTTACTTGTAGATGAAATTAATATTTTGGTGAAGGTTCTAGAATTTGACAAGCACTTTAGGTGTTTTTGGGGAAAATGCACTGCAAAATCCTTTTAATCCTTGTTAAATAAATCTTGAGTGTATGTGTATTTACTTTTCTGCTTATTTATTATAATAGTGGGTGTTAATAGATAAATATTAGTTAATTTAAATGTTTATTTACTTAAATGTTATTTTAAAATGTAAATAGGGTTTGTTTAATTTGAATAATAAAAAAATATGTAGTGAGTTATATTTTTCTTGTGCTTTTATACACTCTCAAAAATAAAGGTACGCAAGCTGTCACTGGGGTGATACCTTTTGAAAAAGGTACACATTTTTACTTAAAGGGTCCAAATTGGTACCTCCAAAAGTATTTATTAGTACCTAGAAATTTTTAGAGAAGCACTTATGTAGTTTTTAGGTACTAATATGTACCCTAAAGGTATTAATATGGACCTTTTAGGTACAAATTTGTAGCTTTTGAAAAGGTACCACCCCAGTGACAAGTTGCGTACCTTTATTTCTGAGCGTGTAGATTAATATATTCTGACTGTTTTCATTATTTTTATTTTAGATTATATTTTAAAGGTGTCAAATTATAAAAAAAACATAGTCTTTAATGAAGAAACATCAAATAATAATGAAGTGAATTACTCATTTTTGGCACACAGATACATGCCAAAAAGTCCCTTTGATATATGTATCATCTACTAAATGAAATTTGGCTGCTTGTACTGTAGTGGGATTATATTTTTGATGGTTTTCACTCTGCTCTGCACGATAGGCTTGTCACTTCATGTCACTTCTTTAAGAATAGATGGTTTGTCACTTTGTGCCCTTTGGTCGGTGTTCGATACTGCGTTCATTTCTGCATTCAGGTGTCTTTTGTCTGATAAAACTGACTCATGGATCGCATGTTACAAATTCCTCCCCAGTCACATCCGACACAAAAGCAACCTATCACAGAAGGCCTCTCCATTTCCCTTATCCTCAGATAAGGCAGTCATCCATACATTCAGCTCTGAGGTGAACTGACTCCTGCAGCACTGCTATTAGAAAGCCTGTACTGAGACACAATGCAACCGTAGCCATTTGGACTGATAAGAACGTTCAAGAGAGCCAAAAGAAAGTCACGACCAGCCACGTTTTAACAGGTCACTGGATAGATAATCTCACTTCCTCGCAATATCTCTCTCACTACAGGATTCTTTAGGCTTGCGGTTGTGAAACTAGAGGATAATTGTCTCTTATCTTTTTTGGGCTGATCTCCAAAGCTTTGAAAAAACACAGAGTGCAGCTGAATTTGCATGTGTTGCGTGCTCTTTTGTGTCCCAAGATGACATTCACTATTATAATATTTTCTTTCTTAATGGTAAGCTAATGCAGAGCATGTTCAAAAGTGAAGATGATGCAATGGGATCAAAAGAAGAAGGGAATCTGTTAAGAGCAGAAATAAAAATAATGGTTCCCCAAAAGAAACATTTTGTTCAAAGCTGCTAAATAAACCACAAAGAATCATAATTGCTGTTTGCATGAATCATACTCTATATTTGAAGTCTTCCAAGTCATACAATAGCAAAGTTTAAAGGTAATGTCCAATTAAAAAATGTAAATTCTATCATTTATCCATCTCCGCCTACATTCTGGATATTATAAGTAGGTTAATATTCTGCAAATAAATGCTTAAGCTTATTAAAGCAGGGTGGATTCTGATTGGCTGTTGAGTTTTTATTGTTAATCATATGAAAGAACAATTGCTGGGAAAGTGATTTCAGCAATATTGTTCCTCTGTTTTTTGCAACTGCTTTTATTGTTATCATTATAGTTATTGTCCTTGGTGCAAGACTAGTGCTGCTTAAACCGCTGTATTGCTTTTCAGTAGGTTGATATTGCCCTTTATAGCCTTAAATAGTGCACTGTTTAAAGAAGCAGGCATATATAGTGGTGTTCAGAATCATTGTGGATGTTCTGAAGTGCACTCAATCAGTCCCACCATGCACCATAATAAGATGACATCCACAGCAGAATCCTATTGGTGTAAAAGTTTGTGATGTATTATTTTATTGTTAAGACTTTTTTATTTTATTTTATTTTATTTTATTTTATTTTATTTTATTTTATTTTATTTTATTTTATTTTATTTTATTTTATTTTATTTTATTTTATTTTATTTTATTTTATTTTATTTTATTTTGTTTTGTTTTGTTTTGTTTTGTTTTATTTATTTTATTTATTCAACCAGCAAAGCTCAAAGACTGGTGGTCTCAGTGCAATAGTGTCATCCATGCAACAAGAATCTGTTCAGTCTGGTTCATGAGTTAATTATTGACAGATCAGGTTAGGTTAATAATGACTTAAATTTACTCAACTGTCCCATTAATAGGTACACCTGTACAACTGCTTGGTAATGCAAGCATCTAATCAGTCAGTCATAAGGCAGCAACTCAAAGATGGAATAAATATGGTCTAATAAGTTCAAACCAAGCATCAGAATGAGTAATCAGTAATCAGTTTTATAGCCCTGAAAAAAAGTGTTTTTAATAAAACAAAATTAATAAACATTGATAAAGTAAGCGATCGCTCCATATTTTAAAGTTCTTTACAGAGAGATTGCTTTTTTGATCTTCAATTGGTCTCACACATTCACATTAAGTGATTTCGCAGGTCAGAGTTAAAACTTGTTGCATAAACTTACATTTCAGATCTACTGCATTTGCATAAGTGTGAATGGAAATCCATGGGACGAAAAGTGCAGTGTGACTGTAGCTTAAGGTAATTTACATGACTTTGAACATGGTCTTGTTTTAATAGGCTTGTCTGAGTAATTCAGAAAGTGCTGATCTGCAGGGATTTTCGCACACAAACATCTCTAGGGTTTATAGAGAATAATCTGAAATAGAGAAATCATCCAGTAAGCAGCAATTCTGTGCAAAATGCCTTGTTGATGCCTGAGGTCAAAGGGAGAATGACCAGACTGGTTTGGCTGATAGATAGTCAACAGTAACTGAAAACAACCATTGTTATAACCAAGACCTGCAGAAGATCATTCTGAATGCCTCAAAACTCCAAGCTGATAAACTCCATCTGTAGAATACATTATTCAGACCAATCAAGGTTGTCATTAACAAATTTAATTCAGTGCATTAGTAAGGCAGTCACATGCATCACTTGTTATTTTTAAGTTCTCATTCATTTGAATTTGATCAAGATGTTATTAAGGCTCTGCAGAAGGAAAAAGGCTGCATGAGTTTGAAAGAACACGGGGCTAAGTAAATGATCACCTAATTTTCATTCTTGCATGAACTTATCCTTTAAGAGCTGAAGTAAAGGGCTGAGATTAAGGTACTGGTAGAAAAGTCACTGGCTTTATTAAATCTTCCAGGAGCAGGGAAAGCATTTAAGGTAAAGGGAATGAATATCTGGCCCTCAAAGCCAAAGGCAGACTAAGAGTGACATTTTGTTGTATATGACCAATTGTCAGTGTTGTAAAGTAACTAAAAGTAGTCAGATGACTGTAATTGAGTCGTTTTTCTGAAGTAGTTTAAAATATGTGCACCTTTAGTACATTTTAGTGCTGTATCTGTATTTTTACTGCATTATTTTAGTTTAAACTTCAGTCACAACTTAAAATACTTTATGTTTTCTTGCCTATGGGGTTTGTTCGAGTAGAATAATCAGTCCTGTGATTCCCATCTTATCAAATCACTGATACTAAAATTGGCGCATATATTAAAGTGTGGTCGGCTCATATTAAATTAATCTCACATTTTAAATGTATAGTCCATGAATGGCAAATAATTTAACTTAGAAACATCAAAAATGTACCTGTTCTAAATGTTTTTACTTTTTAAAAGTAATGGTATTTTTACTTAAACATGATTTTCCCTCCTTTTTCCACCAGTCAGCTGATATCTTGTCATGCAGTGTCTGGGATACATGTTATATATACCTGCCCATATGAATGCTGTTGTCTTCAGATATTACAGTTCCACTCACATCAAATTACATAGACATTACATAGACTATGAGGTATGATAAAAAAAGAAAGAAATCAGTTGAAAAGAATTTTACCCAGAAAAAATATGATGCTTTTAGAGAGAAGATCAGTAGGGAAAAAAAATAAGACATCTTAGTACAAACTGTCCCTATTATTGCATTGCAAGCAATTTTGTGTTTAATTCTGTGGCGCCGCAGCATCTGTGTGTTTTTCATAGATATTTGTTCATCATTATATAGCCAGTGAAGGAGAGAGACAGACAGACGCTGGAGTCTCCCACGTCCCTCCTAAGAGATTGTGTCATAGTCGAAGCGTTTGTCTTCTTAGTGTCGCAGTGACGGACAAAAATATAGATTTATCTGCCCTGCTTCTTTATTAATTTAATCTTTATGTGTCTGTTACTTAATCTGCTTGACAGAGAGAACATCATACAATATATTGGAACCAAAGAGAAGTGGAGAACATTGTTTCATTTTTTAAAGCTTTTATTTGACAGAGAAATATTGGACGAAATATCACTTTTAAATAAATGATACCACTAGAGGCTTTTTGTATTGCGTTAGAAGCTTCTATGTGATCACTTTAAAAACGAATATTCTCTTGTAAGTATATTAAATGTTTTCCACCACTTCTGAATATGATTTTAATATGTTTTTTTTAAATGTTAGAGATTTAAAACACTGTGTTGTTCCTATATAGAGCATTAGCAGTAGTAATAATAATAATAATAATAATAATATAAAGATTTATAATTCTTATAAAATGAAACTGCTGCTTTTATGAGTACATATTTTAAAAAAAACAAGAGCAAGGAGTATATGATTATAAATATTATACATATAAAGAATATTTTAGATTGACTTGCATGTGAATATTAATATTTACATCACAAACATGGCTTAAATTATTAAACAAATGGCTAAAAAGGTTAATATTATTCAAATAAATTTCAGACTTCTTTTTCTTCTGACTATTTTTCATCCATTCGTTCATTAATTCATTCAAAATTAATAATAAAGAATATAGAAATAAGTGAATATCACATGATTATTATACTACCCAGAGCGAACCTGTTCTGTAAATTTAAAAACAAAATTTTTTATTATTATTTTGATGGGAAATAGGTACTTCAGAGTTAAACACAATGTCATGTACACAGAGAACGCTGTAATATTGCTTTATTGTACTGTCTCTGTAGAAGTCCTAATGCTTCAGCTGAGTTCTTATTCCCACAAAAGTGAAGTCCATTCCCTTGAGAAAGTACCTCAGTTTGTCGAGGGTTAC
This sequence comes from Danio aesculapii, assembly GCF_903798145.1. Lineage (NCBI taxonomy): Eukaryota > Metazoa > Chordata > Actinopteri > Cypriniformes > Danionidae > Danio > Danio aesculapii. Next base: position 47,224,751 of record NC_079438.1, read on the forward strand.
AAATGCGTGCTCCTTCAGAAGCGTCTCTTTGGAGCAGCAGGGCGCGCAGACACCTGGCTCCATTTTGCCGCCGAGGTCTGATGACTTTTATCCTGGCTGTGTGAGCGACTCCATCCATCACAGCAAATTTTATCTCCTGTAACGATCCCTCGTTTCTCAGCCTGTCTGGGGTCTAATGGAGGGGAACGGAGATGGATTGGGAGGTGGGATGTCGACGACAAGTTTGGGGCACGGCCTTTTGACGATATACCCTCCCTGCCATTGTCCGAGATTGTGTTTTGTAATTGCGTCTAGTTAATTGTTATTGTGGGTTTTATTGCTTTATTGGTGCAGCATACGCTGGTCAAAGCCCTTGTTCCGGTCGACTTGCAGTCAGACTTCTGGGTTTATGGGGTTTTATGGGTTGATGTGCGTTTGATGCTCAATTGTCTGTTTTCACTTGTTGTCCATCAAAAGCTTTGACGTCAGAGCAGGCCATTAAATGAGACTGTTGATTCAATTTTGGGGTTGTTTTTGTTGTTTAAAGGCCAGTGAAGCATGTAATGATATTTGATAAAACAGAGTTTGACTAGACTGTTGCACCATTTGCCATTAGGCTTGTCTTTGTTTGGCTGCATGGCAGACTATAGATTAGTGTGATGAAAGTCTGACGTTTAGATCAATATGTAAACATATGATGCTGCACTTGACAACATTTATTATGATCATACACATAGTTCATTTACTTAGTAATTTTAAGGCAACTGGTTTATTCACTTTCTAAAGTAAAGTCAACTAATCACATTAAAAGTAACAGGTTTACTCATCATTTAAAAGTAAAGTCAAATAATTGCATAAAAAACAGTGTGTTTACTCTTTTTTTAGTAAAATCAACTAATCGCATTAAAAGCTTTAGGTTTACTCACTATATTCAAAATAGAACAAACAGGTACTCACATTTTTAAGTCATCTAATAGCATTAAAAGCAATGGATTTACTCACTTTTTAAAAGTAAAGTCAACTAATTTCATTAAAAGCAACAGGTTTACTCACTTTTCTGAGTAAATTCAATAATGGCTTTTTATAGTGCATTTGAGAAGGGATCTGATCATATAGACATATAAAGTACAGGCTCTGCATCATATTGACTGATGCTGTCATTAAAATGTTATTATATAGATGGATAAAGTATGCAAGAATGTCTTTTTTGGCATTATCATATCATGATTATTATATGCATTTGTTTAATTTGTCATAGAATGAAGAAGAAGGGTTTTTTAAGCAAAAGACAACATTTTTTTTATAATTATTATTATTATGGATTATTATTACCAAGACAGTTGTTGATTTCAATAATTAATCTATTATTTGGTTACTGGTTCAGGAAATGAACATTTTATTTAACTACAAGGTTTGTTACGGAATCAATTATTGATGAATGCATGCTGGAAATACATGCTGTTTGGCAAAAAGTTTAAAATGTTTTACATTTTTAGTCAAAAACTCCATTGTGTATTCAATATTCTGCCCAGAAGACGGCAGAAAACAAAAATGAATAATTTCCTCTTCAGCTGCATGTTTTTTAACAGTACAACTCATTGTCCTTTTCGCATCTCTCTCAGACTGTACCACGAGTAAAACCTTCAAGTGGATTCTAGTAACATTTTCTATTTTTGCTAGCCTCCAGTGATTCACAATGCTATTTAGGGAGATTCACCCTTTGCATTTCAGCACAAGCTGTTATTTTACATTTCATTGTGCTCTGACCCTAATCGTGGTATTTTTTTTAAAAGCAATCATTAAACCCCTGCATTAGATCTGCTATCCCAAGCTGTTTTGCCCTCAAGGAATGCCCGAACCACAGAAACGACACCATCTAAACTTAGTTGTGTTATGTTTTCAGAATCATGCGTGGTCAATATCACACTCCCCATTGTGTAGTTTGTTTTTGTTGCCAATCGTAGTGAATCGATTGACTGAAATGATGATTTGATTGACAGCGCCTTATTGACTACATGCTTTAAAGGGTTCGCTTCCATTGTCATCCATCAGTTCGCCATCTACATACAACTAGGAATCAATTGCATCGGGTCGGAAAACAACATGCCCTTCTAGTGCATTAACGGGTTGCTAATTAACTGATGCTTTTATCTAGCAAATCCATGAATCCTTTGAAGGGAAAGTGCAGTTAAATTTCAGTGAATGCACATTTACTGCCTCCTTTGATAGAAAAGGTTGTATTGGCTGAAAATGAGAATATAGAGAAATTAGAGTAAACCAATAGTTCTCAAACGTAGTCCTTAGCTTAAAGAGACTGAGAAGCTTTGTTGTTGAACTAGGTTTCATCAGTTAATGTGCTTTTCTGAGAATTTTTCCTTTTCTTTGGGAAGACTAAGATGCTTTCTTTTGTCTTGAAAATCACTTAGATGCTTATTTTCTCCAAGAAGCTACAGGTAGGTCATTAGAAGCATGAAAATGGTGATGCTCTTTCTGCTGTCATTATGAAACATCAGGTTTAATCGTATTAATGACAATGTTGATTACTTTTATTCAGTGCCATCGATCCTCTTACTAACATCTATTTCAAGTAATTGAATAATCAAGTGTGCAGTGCTCGTCTCTCACAATAGTAGAGTCAAGGCTTGGGCTGTTGTGAATATAAATGTTTTAAAGTCCACCAAGGATGCAAAGTCAACGTTTGGAAGCTGTTTGAACAGAACTGTGTAGAGTGTCCACAGTTATATTGGAGTGATATAAACACAGCAAGCCCTTTTTGAAGCTAAAATAGGATCCAGATCGAGTGATTTTTGAGGCCCATCACAACTTAACGTAGGAGTGTGGTTTTCCACGCGTATAAACATGTTCACAGAACAGGATTTGCAAAGAAACTGTGATTAAAAGATCTGTTCCAACTCTCTGTGATCATCAGCACCTCAAGAATGTGTTATAAAAGTTTGAAACCTTTTTAACACAGTCCATTTTGTGATAAAGAAATACAGTAAAATCACTATGTAATGCATACAACAGGATCACACAACAGGAGTCCTGGTTTGTGGATGCTAAATCAGGTTTATTTTGTGCAGTAGCATAATGGATATCCAAACTGCATAGCATATTAACCTGTATCCAGTCGTATTTGCTGCAAGTAGAAGTGCAAAAACAGATCTAAACAAATCTAGTAAATTATTAACTTTAATGTTATTCAAATGTTTATTAGTAGTTCAACAGGTAATATTGACCTTTTTGTAAAATGTTAAGTAAATTTGTAGCAGATGTTTTTTCTTTGTTTGGCGACATGATCGCACTGCATATGTTTTCCACACAAATTAAGCTTCAGCCCTTCCTGTTTCAGCACAAAACGACTCCAATCCATGGCCTTTCATCACATCCTAATTAAAATGTTGGCCTGTTGCAACGGTTATGTAGTTGTGCCAGAGTAAAGGCCGCCGTCTGGTGTTTTGAGGAGGCCGGGGATCTAAATGACATGAGGTCTCTGGGCTCAGATGGCCGAGCAAAGGGTCAGTGGCACCACAAATACCCATCAACCCAATGTCCTGTCTCTGGGAAAACCTGCTTTGAGCTGTAGCATTTTCTCCTTCACTAGAGAGAGACCACAACCACAGTGAAAAAACTATTCTATCTATCTATCTATCTATCTATCTATCTATCTATCTATCTATCTATCTATCTATCTATCTATCTATCTATCTATCTATCTATCTATCTATCTATCTATCTATCTATCTATCTATCTATCTATCTATCTATCTATCTATCTATCTATCTATCTATCTATCTATCTATCTATCTATCTATCCATCCATCCATCCATCCATCCATCCATCCATCCATCCATCCATCCATCCATCCATCCATCCATCCATCCATCCATCCATCCATCCATCCATCCATCCATCCATCCATCCATCCATCCATCCATCCATCCATCCATCCATCCATCCATCCATCCATCCATCCATCCATCCATCCATCCATCCATCCATCCATCCAGCTGCCTGCCTGCCTGCCTGCCTGCCTGTTCATTCTATTAATTTTAATAACTGTCAATGATAATTTTGATATCATACACACCAGATTTATGTACTGTATGACTCTAAGTATAGAGCTTGCTCTCTGTTTGCTCTGTCTGTTTGTGGCGGTGCCCGTCATAGCTTGGTCGTCATGGGAATGACATTAATTATGACAAATACATGCACAGCAATAAGAAGCAAACCACTTATTTTTTTGTGACCTATGGAAAAAAAATTTCTGTACAGATTTAGTATATTTTGGGGGCAGAGTGTTATAAAACATGCGGGGGACAGAATCACCTCTTCCCATGCTTTTCATCAGAGCCTCAAAATGCAGAAATGAGGGATTTATTTCCCTGTTTATTTTGCCATTTATATAACCCACCATGTTTTTCCTGTCCAGCCGTTGCATCACATAAATACTCTTGAAATTAATAACTAAGTAATGCTCTAGTTTCAGCTTGTTCCCAGAGCTCTACTTCAGACTAGATCTAAAGTGATCAAACTAGAAAACAAGGAATTTGTGTGCTTTGCATTGCATAACAGATAAGCAATCCAATAAAAACAGATGGGATGATAAATGTGCGCAACCAAGATGCAGGTGACATTGACTGACTGCTTGCGATTTACATAATTGCACCGCATCTCCAATAAAAAAACACAGTTTGCAGGATGTTCTTGGAGGTTATTTAAAGAAATACAGGATCATATGCTCTAGCTAGACACGAAAACTGTTGCTCAAATGAAAGCACGCAAAAAAACTACAAGCAATGAGCATGAAACCAATACAGTTACCTGGAGAGTTTAAATCTGCATCTGTAACATCTAGGTTAACAAGAAATTGATAGATGTGGGAAATGCAATCAAGTGTCTGAGTAATTACTGTACTTGTTTGGTCAACTCATTAAGAAATTAGCATATTAAACAATAGGATTTCAACATTTTGGGAAGATAATGTGAGCGTTTGGCTGCATTTAAATTACCATTGAGATATTAAAGTTTGTTTCTGGTGTATTTTGTATTTGCTAAGCAAATGTCTGTTTTCTAGATAGCAGAAATTTACACATGCACACGTTGTTACATTAAACAAAATCAGAAAGAGTTAAGGTATTGAATATACAGTGAACATTATAGCGGCCATGAACAATGTATATAGTGTGCTTAAAAAGTGATATCTATGTATATAGTAGATTTTCAATGAAGTGATCTGATCAACAAAAATAAAATCCTCCATATATTTATTCTGAAACAGATAAGGTAATGTATCCTTCATTAGATTTGATAGCTTAAAACAGTAACAGCATCCAGTATAAATATTTTCTGATTAGTTTCTAATTGCCAAATAAATATTGGCAGACATTGCCATTCTTTCACGTCCTACTTTCACAGGTTAAACACCAAAAAATTTGCATTACACTGAGGTAATTTTATTGGAATCGTCTTCCCAAGGAGCTAATTTCCATTTATGCATTTTTTAAATCTGTCATCACACTTAAATCCCTCTAATCATTTGCAAACGGCCTCTTGTTTGTTTCATTTCTACCCTGTACCTGTCTGTCAATATTGTCACACGTGCCCAATCATATTCCTAAGTTCCCTCAGGGAAACAAGTCTGAATGACACGTGCCACTAGTATTAGGGATTACCTAATGTTACGTGCTTACTAAATAAGCAGGGTCTGACCACTGTCATATTTACTGCAGGCAATCTGATTTCAGGTCAGTGATCAATGGTGGATTCACTTACGCAACACTATGAAAGGGTTGTTTTGGCCAATCGCTCAGCTGAGAGACATTTACGGATTACTTATTTAATTAGAGATTGTAATCAATAGACAAGAAGAAGGATCATTGATTTTTTTTTTTTTTTTGGTGCTGCAACAAAAAGTGTGTGTGAAAGTGTCCGACCAAATGTTCTTTATAAAGGTTATTCATATTACTAAAATTTAATTTGTAATATGAAGAATTGTTCATTTAAGAACTCTTTTGGGTTTATTCACTGTAAAAACCATATTGCAGTTTTAATCGCAAAACAATTTGATTCATTGTTCAATTTGATTCACTTGATTCATTGAAAACAATTCATTGTTTTCAATTGATAAATTTAAATTAAATAACATATCAGCATTTTACAATAAAATGTACAATTTTTAAATCTAATATATGAATTTAAATATTAAATGAAGTAATAATTCAGGCCATACATAATGAATCCAACTTTATTGGATATCTGTGCTAATGTGAAACACTTCTTTCAAAATTGAGAAATATCTTTGACTTCAGGAGCTATGAAGTTAGTCCATGATGGTGAAACTTTGAGGCCATTTAAGTTCATTTTTTCAAGTCATTTTCAATCTCTGTTAAATCTCAGATGTTGGTGGGTGTAATGCACTTATGTTCTTTCTGTGGTTGAACATGCGTTAGGTTCTATCTGAGCTTTGATTTAGTATGTGGCGGTGCTGTTGTACCACTGATCCTCCTTTGGGATTAGAGGAAGAGGATTTGAACTTTAAAAACTCTCATCTTTGGAAAAATTCAGAGGCAGACAGACAAGCTTTTTTTTGCCTAAGACTCAAGCAGCGGTAATGCAGTGTAATTATAGTGTTTATGTCTTACTTTCAAACTGAAACTCTAATCTAATTTAGCATTTAAATGTATGATTGGATGTTTTTCAGGCTATTGCAAATTTAAGCTAAGTTGTGGCTTTCCTCTATATTAAATAGGCAAACTTTTTCAATAAGGATTCATTGTTAATTTAAGTAATGACATACTTTCACAATATCTATTAAACAAAGCTACAAAAACATCCAAAATCAAACAAAAAGTGCTCAGGGGTAGCTTAATTAATGTATCGCTGCTCTTTGGGCAAGGGATTCATCAAAATAAACAGCAAGCAAGTAAGTCCAAGGCACTTGAAAAATTTTGAAAAAATAGTAAAAAAAATGCTTTAATATTTTTTATATTTAAATATTAAAATAATTTTAAAATATTTTAAAAAGCAAATTTTTTAAATAATTTAATTTAATTTAATTTAATTTAATTTAATTTAATTTAATTTAATTTAATTTAATTTAATTTAATTTAATTTAATTTAATTTAATTTAATTTAATTTAATTTAATTTAATTTAAACTTTTCTTTTATTTAAAAGCAATGTCAGTTTCATCATTATAATTTCATTTTAGTCCTCTGAACATGTCAAATTCTTGGTGTATGAACCTTAAAACCTTTTCTATTCAAAAAGTGATAGAATTATGACACACAGCTATAAAATAACTCAAGTTTGTAGCATTTTATTTCTTGCAGTCCTTCCCTTGTGAATAGTCTTGAGGACATCTTGATGAGCAATATTTCCCGGTATTCACAGCACATCTCACAGCACGTTCCTCGCCAAGGTCATAACATCCTTTATGAGCTTTGTTAACCACTGTCTTGTGACAGTAAATTGCACTGTTACAGGAAATCCAAACAATGTTTTTCAAAAAAATGCATATATTCAAATGACATGCACAGCTCTGCATATCACCTTACAAGGTTTTAGTCATGCTTGTCAAGCAGTCTTTGAGACCTTTTTAATACTGTTGCGTAAGTTTGACCCTCCACCCAAGCATGTTGTTTCCTCTTTTTTCAGTTTTCAGATGATGTAAGTGATAGACCAGTAGTCAGAATTGATTGGATTCTGCTTCCTTTCTCAAGTTTTTTTTATGTTCTCAAAGCTGACATCTTTCAATCGATGTCTCCTTAACAGCTCAATATGTTTTTGATTCTCAAGGTCGTCAGTCTGTGGCTCAAGGGACGAGATTTTTCCCTTTGACAGCGACTGTCACCTTTAGTCAGACGCTATAGAGAGCTGGGTGTTACATAATGCACTATATGTCATCCAGACCTCAACTAACCGCTCAGAAATATGGCATTTCAACTTGATGAGAACATGAGAAATAAAAGAAGTGAGCAACCTTTCATATATAGATGCAATTTATGACAATGCATTCAGAAATTAAGATGCTGAATTTGGACTATTAAAAAAACACTTAAAGCTATTTCCACAATCACCAGAGATCTAGTTCATACAGACCGCTGGAGACGTACAAATCTGCCACCAAAAGACTACATATCCTGTCATGCACCACACACTCACACCTGTTCCGGTTCTTCTTTGATTACACACACAGCTGGGAGCTGCTCAAGACTATTATTTCCTCACATACTTTGCTGAGTCTTGTTATACTGTTAGTGAATGTTACAATGCATTTCCTTTGTCTAGCCTAGCCTTGTTTGACCTTTTGCCTTGTTTTACTGTTTCCGTTATTTTCACCGCCTGTCCTGACCATTCGACCATACTGACCGTTTTTTTGCATTCTCTGTATGCACTTGTTTGCTCCTGTGATCGACCTTTCCTGCTGGACTGTTCTTGTTAATGAATACTGCATGTGGATCCTCTAATCCATTGTCCAGTGTCCATCACATTACAGCTATCGTGTTAGAACATTTTCTGATATGCTTCTTAAGAAAACACTGCCTTCTTTCTAACAAGCCATTAAACCAAAAATTTAATCTGTTGCAATTCATAATTGCATTTTTTTTCAGTGCTTGGGCAGTCTTAGAAAATTATTTATTTTTTCTTTAAGCTAATTGCTGAGATTGAAGATGCGCAGCTTTGGAAATTACAGGGTTGACTGTTAAACCAGATGTATTGCAAAGATAATGGTTTATAAAAGACACCGCAAAGCTGTTAAGAGGAAGCAAAACTTACAGTTAAAGTGATTTTATGTACAGTACTCTGAAGGCATTTTAAATACAAGTAAAATGTCTACTTTAATGTTGACTTTTGTGAAAATAAAATGTCAAAATGTGGGTGAAATAACATTGCATTGTCATTTAGCATAACTTTTTTTTCTAAAATTATTTACTTATGCATTATAATACTTCTGAAACATAAAAAACAATAAGTAATCATATTAAAAAAATCGTGTTTAAATTGTTAAGACTTCTCTCTGACAAGTGTGTAGAATCTATAATAGTGGGAGTGTATTTGAAATATCAGAAATAAAGTACAACATTGAAAGAAAAATCTGTATATAAGTTCAAATATTAGTATAAAGATGTAAAATAACTAGTCTTTGAATATAAAATAATATAAATAAAATGATTTGCAGGTTGTTGTTTTTACTTTTATTAAGCTATATGACATTTTAGTGAATGTGTGTGTGAATTATTACATTTCACTGTCAGAAAGCTTGTAAAGTTTGGGTTCCTTTAATTTGATTCAATTTAAATAAATTATGTCAATAATTGCTGCAAAAACATGTGCAATGAATAATTATTCTAATCGATTCCTTTCTTTCTTTTGCATGTTTCATGATGTCGCCGCTGTTGTCGTTGTGTTGACAGGTAAGATTAGAATACGCTTCCTTTCCCCTCTCTAATCACACAATGATAAAAGGCCGTCAGGCATCTAACTCCATTAAACATCAAACAATATCAGTTATTAGCAAATGGAAATAAATGAGTGCCATTAAGCAATTTCAGCCGACATCCCTCACAGCACCTTCTAATCAGTTCCATTAAAAAATCCTTTGAAATCTTGACATCTTCAATATTCACACAATATGTCTTATGGCAACACATTCAGTCAAGTGTTTAGTCTGACCTCTAGACTGTAAAGCTTGGTGAATGTGATTGTCACTATAAGTTAAATTGGTTTCTTTCTGAGTAGCCTTCACCATCTGCTTTATATTTCACCATTGGTGCTGCATAACTTGACCGTGATGCATGGAGCTTATATAAATAATGTTATGAGCATACTATTGATATAAACATTATTAATGAAGTAAAATAGGGTCTCTATTGGACTCATGGTGGACTGACAGTACAGTAGTGTTTGTTTCAGATGGAAGTGTAATTGTAAAAAGGGAGGTCACAGCTGACCTGAGACCTGCGTCTTGATGAATGGCTTTTGGACTGAAACACGCAGCTGTTCGTTTTGGTCTGTTAAGTTCTGTCCCGCTTTCTTCTGGTCATTTAGATCAAGCAATCATCTGGTTGGGAAAGTGTTTGCAGCAAAAAGCCCTGTTGGGAAAAAGGGTCTCATCTGTTCTCAACTATTTGGGCCGCTCTATCATTTTAATCAAGGCTACATTCCAGTCTTTGCCCTTCAAAATTTTAAATAAGCACCGAGAAGCCTGTATTAGGCTGGACGTAGTTATTAGGCTCATTTTTCTTTCCATAAACTTTGCTGTCAGCAGCCTCTTATTAGCTTTCAAACAAAAATGCATGGGGAAATCCCTTAAGGGATCCCTAACTTCTCTAAACACATTTTGCTCCAATTGTTATTACAGAGTTGCACTTTTAAATTAACATTATTATTTAATTCCCTGGACAATTCTTCATTTTAAACAACCAAACTTTATCTATGTTCCCTTTGCTAACAAATATAACCTTGATTTTGACACTTACCAAGCAGCATTTACAGTCTTTTTTACTGGTGTTAGGGCGGTTGTTAGAGTGTTGCTATGTGGTTTCAAGAGTTTTTTTTAGCATTTTAATCTGCAGTTGCTAGTATATTATGCCCTTTTTTGCAATAACTTGGGTATTTGGTTGCTGTGGAGTTGCTAGGGTATGAGGTTTGAGAATACTGAGATGTTTGTGTCATAAACTTTTTGATGCATATGATATATTGTCCCAACAATAATTGCAATAAATACCATTATTGTAATTTTAAGACCATTTTATGCCAGTTCAGTATGTGGTACACCTTAAAGGTATGTAACTGTAAAGTTTTAACTATCATCTCATTATAGTGTATATAATTTTGACCGTTTTTTTTTTCTTCTGTTGATGAATGATTAAACATTGATAGCCAATCAGAATTTGTCTAGGTTGAGCATTTAAAGTGGCAGGCAAACTACTGCAGCGTGTGCTTATAATAAACTGAACATTGTCATGCATTGGTGGGGTTGATAATAGAGTAACTCACTGGTCCTACTTCACCCAACCCAGTCTGAGCTGAGATCAAACCGGCGATTCTTTGTATGGGAGTCGGTTGCTCTAAAAAGTAGGCTAAAGACCATGGCCTCTAGCATCTGTCGCTAGAGCATCTTTAGAGGTCAGAGGAGTGAGGTTTACCTCCATAGCACTTCGCTAGGTGGCCTTCGTTACACTCACCTCCCAAAGCCTCACTCAAATCCCGGACGAGCCCCCACGTGTGACCTACTGGTTCTACAGCACCCAACCCGGTCTGAGCTGGGATCGAACCAGCAATTCTTTACATGGTAGTCAGAATAAATTCTTTATAGCTATAATTTTTTTTGTATGAACATTAAAAAGCTAAAAGTTATGGTTGGTGGTTTGTGAAAGTCTGTTTCTAAATCTATTTCTTAACATATTTTCACAGCTGGCTCATGGAGCTTTTTTTCAGAACCTGGTATGCTTTTTAAAATGAATTAGGATCATTTATGCATGTACAAATGCCGAAATGGTGCTCTGCTCCGGACCAAAACAGTTGGTCCGACCCGACAGACCAGGCTTTATCACAAATAAAAACAGCAATGTTAGTTTTGCTAATTACATTCAAAATGAATCATGTGCCAAATATTAAGAGTAAATACAGCATTTCAAAAATATGTACTGCCCAAAAAAATACATATGATTGCTTGATTTTGCCCAATGTGTAACAGCAGCTATGAAAGAAAACCACCGTACAGACAACTGATATGAGCTGAATATCCTTGCAAACCAAACCAAAAAGAAATTGCAACATTTTTACAAGTTTGGAACAAAGCAAACAAGGTGTGAAAGTAAAACCCTGTGTATAAATACAATATGATGTTTGCCTTTCTGCAAATAAAGACATGAGCTAAAATTAGCATCGGGGTGAATACAGGGGATTACTTTTATACTGCTGCTATGAAAAAGCAAACAAAATAAAACTCAGAGGAACTGTAACTGTGAAAATGTGAGTCTCAGAGAAGGTGGGTTGTGGATTGCAGGGCTGAGAGGACTGTAACTACGCTTTCAGTAGGTGAGCTGTAATTGTTTTAGGTCATTAATCCTCTGGCACCTGCTTCTGAGAATGATTTTGCTAACTTTAGTACAATGATTACTGATACCCGGGGATCTGTAAAAGTGAGAGCTGAGTAATTGAACTGTGTATTGAATGCCTGTAAACCAGCCCTTGAGACTGAAAATATGTAGGCTCGTATTAAATCGAGTAAAAATGGGGAAGACGTTATATTGTTTTATTAATTGCCATGAGACTTTTTGTTAAAAAAAAGCTCATTAAATGATAATAGTGTTTAATTAGTTTGTGAAGAGAGTGCGATTTAAGTTTGCAGTATTAAACATTTATTATGCATGTATTTGGTTTTATACACCATTTTTGCAATATAATGTATTTTATGTCATTCTTACATGTTATTTTATATCTAAAGTTGTTTTAATTAATAAATAATACACACAGACACTTTTTATGTAACTATATTCATTTTACATATTGTATATTTAATGTATGTTACAGATTTATTTCAGATTTATTTAACACATTAAGCACAGCATTGGTCTTTTGTGGCCATACCATTCACACATTTCATGTTGTTTTCACCCAATATGCAGCCAGTGAACACATTCCGGCAATGCTTACATTTTCTTAACAGACAAGTTATACCTCCCAACAAAATTGTGAATTGTTTTTGTAGTAAATGTTAACACACAACATCCTAAAATAGCAAAAACAATATTCCAAACCTTAGAGACAGTATACAAAACCTCTGCTTCTGTAATGATATCAGTTCAAGGACAATATGAAAAATATATCTCAGCTGATAATAAACAAACAATTAAATCATTGATACACAGCTGATTTAGGTTGGGTAATCTGGGCGAGTCACAGCTGATTCCAGTCTGGCTTAGTCTAGCAATTAATGACTTCGATATGTAAACGTTGCTTTATTTCTGTGCGTGCTAATTTAGTTTGCAAGTAATAAAACGAAACGTTTTGTTTTAATGAAACGTTCGGTCAATATTTGGATTATCATTGTTTAATAAGGTAATGCCGTTTGCTCAATATTTGGGTTATCATTGTTTAACAGGGTAATGCGGTGATATAAATCATGTGATGTGCAAAGCTTATCATTTAATTTCTTCTCTTTGCCATCTAATTACAAAATACTAATTCTAATAAATTCTGACAGAATTAATTTTGCTTGGATTTTTTTTGAGACACGGTGTATATATAAAATAGTTTTATAATTTAATATAATAGAATGCAATGCAATGTCAGTGTGTTCACTATCTATGTTGCATTGTTTGATTTTACAACTGGTAAAACTGCTCCAGACAGGCACTATAACATGAATGTCAGGTCTGATCACCCTGTAGTCCAATATAACACAGACTAGATGGGCAGTCAAGAGCTATACTGATGAAACCCCCTTTAATTTACCCTCCCTTTGGGTCAATAATTGAGACAACCTCCAGCAGCAGCTGTGAAGTCAATACTGGTTAAGTATAAGCCAAAGAGTGTTGAAACAGCGCATAATTGGTGATAATTAGCATAGTTAGGAACAAGAAGTGCCCTATTGAAACAAAGGCCAGACCTCCAATGAACTTTTCAACAATTATTGTCAGACTGTGTGACAGGAGTGAAAAAATCTCAATAAAGACATTACTTTAGATCGCAGCTCTTAACAAAGCTTGCACGCAGACAGAAGTTGTTCCTATGGCATTTATTGTCAGTGTTTTTGAGAGAACGTCTACATGCATTAATTCAGCTTTTCTCCAAGGGTCACACATTATGTGCATAAATTACCAAACAAATTTGTCTTTTAATGGCCCAGAGATTGCTTAGCCTTGAAACGATCTCTCCTGATGGAGGAAAACGCTCACATCATGTAAATTTTACCATGTGAAAAAAAGCAAAAACAAAACAAAACTTCATAATCTAACGCTAATGTTTTATTCATATGCAGGAGACCTTTTCTTAACGGGCTGATGACATGATAATAGTGTTTAATTAGTTAATGGAGGGAGTGAGATTCAGGTCAGGTTGTAGATTTAATTGAACCCTTGTTTATGCCGGGGCCTTCAGTTTCGTATGCCGTTCATTAGAGAAAGAAGCACTGAGTCAACTTTGGTGAAATAGACAAATTGAAGTGTGACGTCCGGTGAATGAATCACAGGTATGCTTCTGATTTGATTCCGCAGGTTAAGCCTGATTGCACTTGCCTGGTGTGCAGGTTGAAGTAGTGGAAATCAATCAGACTAGATGTCGGACAACTATTATGGGCTGTGTTCACATTGTGTAATGTGACGAAAGCTTGAACATGATGATAATTTCATGCTTCGAAAGGAGACATGACCTCTAGTTATTGGACATTTATAAAGTTAGAATTATGAAGTGGACACAGAATGATTGCTTTTCTCTTTCTTTCTTTTTTTTTTAACGTAGTCTATTATCTTGCAGTATGTACATATTAGACTTTCCACCAAGAGCAGTCTGAGATTTACTTGAATGCATTTGGCAGATGCTTTTATCCAAAGGCAACATACATTGCATTCAAATGGTGCTGTTTATGAGTTCATGTTTTCCCTGGAAATTGAACATACGACCTTGATGTTGCTAGCATGATGTCCTACAACTTGGAATAACTGAGTTTCCACAAGCTGGAATTGCTCCATAATTGCTTTGATATGTGAGTAACATAAAATACAAAGTAAACAAACTAACACTTTTTAAATATCAAGGTATCTTGTAATATATTAATATATATTATATTTGTAGAGTATATTACATATATAATATATTTATAATATTTTTTCTTTTCTTTTTTTGAATAAACTACAATAAAATAATATATATATATATAAACATGTCCTGTAACATGTCTAGTATTCCTTGGTTTTACAGCTGGAAAAGAATGTCTGGTCTTAAGTATTGTCTTTGGTGATCAGTCTTAATCTAATGTAAGTGCTGTGACAGAATTGAATCGATAATAATGTCCGATATTTAAATCACCAAGATATCTGGACATACGTCCCAAAAAGTCATAACCCCCACTGCAAGTCAATCGCCCCCCAAAAAAAGAAGATATTTAACGTTTTTGATTACACTCCGCAAAAAAACACAAGAATGTGTCTTAATATGTACTTGCAATTTTTTTTGTTAGACTGCCTTCGGATTTCATTTAACCATGACACACAACACATTGCTGTGGGTGATTTAAAATTCTGGTAAAAATCCCAAAGGGAAATCATTGCTTAATTTCTTTTTATTAAAGGAATAGTTGAAGAAAATGAAAGTTATCATTTATCATTTATTCTTCTTGATTTTAAACCTGAATTACTTTTTTTTTTCATGACGATCACTTTTAATCTAATGTAAGGGCTGTGGCAGAATTGAATCACTAATAATGTCACTTATTTCATTGTCCCAAACCTTTCATTTTCAACCTGTTTGACTTTTGTCAGCTAATCAAAAAAGAAATGATATTTCACATTTTTGTTTACACTCTGTAAAAAAAGAAACGCACAAGAATGTGTCTAAAAATCTACTAGTATTTTTTTTTTATTTGACTAACATTTCCTTCAATAATAAAACACAACACACTGTGCATAATTTAAAATACTCCCAAAAACCCAAAGGAAAATCAAGGCTTACATGTATATTTTTTAATTAAAGGGATAGTTGATGAAAATGAAAATTATCAATCGTAATTTATTGTCTCTGGATTTAAACCTTTATTACTTTCTTTTTCATAATAATCAGTTTTAATCTAATGTAAGTGCTGCCGCAGAAATAAGTTAATAATAATAATGTGTCTAAAAATGTACTAGCAATTTCTTTTGATACACTGACATTGCTGTGCATAATTTAAAATACTGGTGAAAAAAAGCCCCAGAGAAAATCAAGGCTTACTTTTTTTATTAAAGGGATAGTTGATGAAGATAAAAAAAATATCATTCATCATTTATTCACTCTGCTTTTCAACCTTTATTATTTTCTTCTGCTGAACACAAGAGAAGATATTTTGAAGGATGATGGTAAACAGTACCCATTCACTTCCATAGTATAAAACTTACTATGTAAGTCAATGGGTTTTTCAAAATATCTTCTTTTGTGTTCAACAGAAGAAAGGATCTCAAAATCTTAAAACTTCAACTTTGTAGCCAGCCTCAGAGCGCACAGTGAAACTCAGTGGTTCAATGTGGTTTTTGACTCCATTGATTTTCATGGTATTTTAAAAATAAAACACACATTTTCCACAATATCTTCTTCTGTGAATTCCACCAGAAAAAGAAAGTCATACAGGTTTGAAACTTTCCAATCCGAGCACCTCACATTTAAAGAAACACTTTACTCAGATGTCTTCAAAACAGCATTTGTCACCCTAAAGGCTTGACTTTGCACTCTTGAGGCTTTCTTTAAATGTACAACATCACCACCAGTATGATATAATGATGTCCCAGGATTCACACAGTTAAAAGTGTAGGCGTCAGAAAACCTGCACCGTAATTGTGCTCGTACTTCATTCCTCACAATGTAGAATAACGCTTGTACCAGAAACCAGAAACCCACAGATGATTTATTCAGTGTGCTGTATACCTGAAACACACTCCCACAGAAACACAGTGTTTTTTTTAAACAAACGAGGAAATGATTCTCCGTAAACACAGTTAGACGACCCACACTGTCCTCAAGATCCATCCAGATTCCTTCTCTGTCCATGTTTAATATTGCAGAGCAGCCTCCCAACGCACACTGTGTTATGTAATTCACCAAATTTATATGGTCACTTGCGTTTGATTTGAGTTTTCATCATCCTCTCATTTTCCGTTTGTCCTTCTGTGACTAGAATGATTAGATGTTATAATGTATGTTTTTTATGTTATGCTTTGTGATGGCATGAATGGGAAAGGTCACGAATGATAAGCCAAAGGGCAATTGTTTAAAGGACAACCTGGGAAGTGTTGTGCCCTTGAGGAACTGTCTTAAGCACATAGTGTTCCAAAGGGGACTGTGACTATAGGAAAATTTTCTCATTGCAATATTTTTTTTCCTAAAGTATATATTGCGATATAAATACAATTTCACCAGATGATTTAAATATCTCTGTTTGGAAAGTCATTCATTTAGATTTATTGGGATGATTTTGTAAGGGAGGGAAATATAAATATATTTTTATGTAAGTTAGTATATACATAAAATAAACTGCAGTCATAAATAAACACAATGGAACAAATATTAAAGTGAAACAAACAGTGCTTTATGGTTTTCACAAATGTAATAATCAAAGGTAAAATGACATTGCATAGTCTTCATCTTATAAATAATTCAATAAATTTAATCTTTATTAATTTTCTTTATGCACTATTAAAATGCTTTAACCCTTATGCGCTGTTGGGGAGGTTTTCATCCACCCTGTGGTGATTTTGAGTCTTAATTTGGCCACTACTTTCTATGTATTACAGCAAATGAAATGATTTTAGTGACAGATCTTTATTTGATACGTATTTTGGGATAATGTTCAAACATTCAACAATACAATCAGGGCAAATTTACTACAACTTTTTGATTGAAAAGCCTTGACACCATATATTTATACATTCCTAATTGTTGCAGGTAAAAAAATAATTTTTACTGTTGATCATCAGTTGCAGTGCAAAAAAGGCTTATAAAATAATTATGAAGTATAGTATGTGTGAGTGTGTAAATGTAAAAAATAAGCAGCTCAGCTCTCAGAAAATAGTAAACACAGTAAGTGTATTTATGCACGCACACTATAATTTGTTTTTTAATCCATAGAACTTATATATAAACATATAAAAGTCTTTTTTGCATATAAAAAACTTTGCACAGGCCTATCTAAAGGGATAATGGTGGCAACTGATGATCAGCAGTTAAAAATAAAAGTTTTACGTCTTCCCAAAAGGGAAAAATACTAACAATTAAGAATGCATGATTATTTGGTGTCATGTTTTTGCAATAAAAAATTGTTGTTATAATGGAAGTCAATGGGGCAAAAACACAACAGTACACAAGGGTTAAACTTTCTTAAGATGCTCACAAAGCCACATGCCTTAAAACACTTTGCAGATGATAAAGATATGATTTGTTGAAACATTGGAGAATTTAATCATAATAGAGTCAATCTCTATTATGATTAAATTCTCCAATGTTTCAACAAACCTTGTGTGTTTTGACCTGTGGTTTCAGGTCAAATACAATCCTAACTCAACATTACATATCCTGCGATGTGACTAGTGAGGATACACACATTGCGATATCGATGCTCAAACGATATATTGTGCAACCCTAATAGAAATGTTATTTACTGAATTAAATTCAACAACTATATGATGATTAGCAGAACGTTATGCTTTTCGTTCATCTATTCATTCATTCATTCATTCATTCATACATTCATTCATTCATTCATTCATTCATTCATTCATTCGTTCATTGATTTGTTCTTTCTTTCTTTCTTTCTTTTGTGTTATGTGTTATGTGATCCATTGTTTTTATTATTATAGAAGAAAAACAGGCACTAAATACATTATTAAATACAAAAAATAATAAAATGTGTGCTTATTAATATATACACACACACACACACATACACATACTATTTATTTGTTTATTAATTTAAAATAGATAATTATTAATACACATTTATTCTCATTTTATTTAACTTGTAATAAATTTTTGCTAATTATTGTTCTCCTAGTATCTTAAATTTGGGAATTTTGGTGCCATTTTTGTTATTTATTTTTCTGTTATTTCTAAAAGTATTATCAACCAATCTTGTAAATACCTTTTGTTTTACATTGAGGAGGCTGTGCATGTACTGTATATGGGACTATATTTACTAAAGTCAAGGTCACATGCTGTTCTTCTGCACACCTGAGAGGCATTATCAGGCATTATCTTAAATCATTCACAGATCAGCTTCATACACAGCACAAACCTGAAGGGACACGAGGGGGGAAAGTTATTGGCTCGTTCATCATGATGAGTCAGATTCAGGGTGGCTCTTTAGTGTGAGCTATTACAGTGAGACGAGGACCTCATTGTGACCCGGATCGCATTAACAGCTCAATCCAGAGGTTTTGTGTTCTCTGAGGAATATACCACAGTCTAGGGAAGCTGCGGTGTCTGCCGTGACGCCTACAAACTCAGAAGAAAAGTTTTTATTGCTGCATAAAAAGTTTGTCTGGTTTGCTCTTAGTTGAAACTTGTGGCTTGGTGACTTTTTGTTGCTACGCAGAAGACTTTTAAGTCAGCTTGTTTAGTGGTGTTTAAACTATTTGATGCTTAGCAAATCCTAACTTGAATAAATATAAACTGCGTAGATGTAGAAAGACTCAATTATTTATGTGCTAGTAAAGATGCAAAATTAAGACAGCATTTGGCAAATCATGGTTATTATGGTTAAATAATAATGATGATTAATAATATGTCAATAAATAATGATGTAATAATAACATTAAATGTGTAATAATATATACTTGTATGATATTTAAACATGATTGTTTTTCAGCTTCGTTGCCTGGTAAACATTTGTCAATTTAATTTATTATAATGCAAAACTACAATATAAAACAAACTAAAGATTAATAAGAACGATACAGGCCATGAAAGAACCTGAGCTGAGTAAATCTAAAAAAGAACAATCTTTTAATATACTGTAAGCCACAAAAGCTGCTCAATGATACTAAAAATAATACTGTCATAAATTAAATGGTAATAAAAAATGTCATTATTGTTACTATTGTTTAATAGTAAATAATAATAGCTGTTGTTAAAAATATACAGTAAAAAGTTGAATAAAAATATGATACTGAGTGGAATTAATATCACTCAGTTGCAAAGTAAAAAGTAATAATAGAAAATACTTACTTACCTACTCCCAGGGCCGTTTATATTGATGTTTTATCGCACAATATTGGTGTTTCGTAACATCAAATTTTAAGGTGGGTCATTAGCCCAACGCTCAACCCCCAACCTGGAGGATCAGGACATACACACATATGCTACGGACAATTTAGCTTACCCAGTTCACCTATAGCGCATGTCTTTGGACTTGTGGGGGAAACTGGAGCACCCGGAGGAAACCCACACGAACACGAGGAGAACATGCAAACTCCACACAGAAATGCCAACTGACCCAGCCGAGGCTCGAACCAGTGACCTTGCTGTGATTAATAGTAAATATAAAAAATAATTTATTACTGTTAGTGATGTCAATGTATTAATATATTCAGAATAGCCTTGTTTTTTGTTTTTGTTTGTTATATTTTCAAATGTTCATTTTTGTTTCCAAATTTGAAAATAACACTAGATTTGGTTATTGTTTTCCCTGTTTGTCTTTATTTTTACATGGGCTTCTCGTGAAAAAAGTATTTATAAATAAAATAAAATTATTCCTAAATTACCTTAAAGTATTCCTAAATTAATCAGATTGTTGGCAGTTCGTTCCACTGTGGTGGCCTCTGATAAAATCAGGGACTAACCCGAAGGAAAATGAATGAATGAATGAGATTGTTACTTTCCTGTAATATTTGCAATTTAAATTTCTCTTTACATTTTGGTGCTCATCTAATTTGTGTATACGTAAATAAGTAAAATAGTGTAATAAAATAACAGCGTTTTGTTGCAGTTTCTCAGTCGCAGTGCACTCGGGAAGTTCTGTGTCACGAACATCTGAAATGCGGTAGTTCAATAATTCTACATTTCTGTCAGCAAAGACTAATGTTCTTCACATCCAGCATCTGTCATGAAGAATGTAGTCTAATTCTGCCTCCTACTCCGCGATTCTTCATTTTTTATTCAGAGAGAAAGTCTCCTATAGCCCCCTTTAGGTGAATCTCGCAGTCGATATCTGTCCTACAACAGCGTCTTATCAGGCCTTTAAAATGCTAAACCACTCCAGCCCACCCTCACCCATTCGAAAATTGTTTTCCCCTCACCTGCTTTCCATCACCCACTATTGCTCGTTCACGTCTTATCCTTTTACACTCAGTCAAGTGACCAACTAGATAATCACAGCCAGCCTCTATTGATTGATTTCAAAGCATCGGTGCTTCAGGTCAGCCATTTGAATGGGCCGATAGCTCAATTACAACATGCTATAAAGAGCTCCTGTGTGTGTGTCTGCTCTCAGTGAAATCAAATCCCTCATCTTGGAGACAAAATGTTCACAATCCTGGTTCTTTTAGGCTGTTTTTGTGGATTTCATGCTGCGTGAGATCTGCCAGATTTTAGAAAAAAGTATAAAACTAAACCCAAACAGGTTTTCAGACTGCAAGTAAATGGCTGCATTTTGACCTTTTTTGTGCCAATGCCACTTTCGTTACTTAGGTCGTGCTGGGGACGATTTGTTAAACTGAAAAGAAATAACTTTCAGTATAAGAAACATTGCTGAATGCAGCAAAACTGGAATGAAACATCACTACTTATTTGAACCATGTGCAACACAGACCATTTATCAGCTACTAGAGAATGTGTTTCGCTGGATCAGATGATTACACAACCTCTGAATTGTGCTGTTTGAGTTTGTTAGAGCAAATATTAATCACAAATTATACATGTGTAATGCTAAGCCAGACAGAGCTATCATTCTTTACCACACTGATGAAGAAAACAGCTGAAGCTTTGTGCAGTAAGGATCAGTCACCAAATATTGCCATAGTTTTACTGTAGTAATGCTAACTGGGTGTGTGTTCATCTGCATTGTGATCTGCATTGCATTCATCTGCATTGCATTGTTGATCTGCATTGACAAGTTGGCATAAAAACAACCATCCACCGCAGTACAGAATAGATCTGCAAAGTTTAACTTGAGTTTAATAGTGTGAATTTTTATTTGGATGTGTGTTTAAGGCCTGTGACTGTAAGATTTCAAGCAAATTTAAACCAATTGAGCTCAAGAAATTATTGATTAAGATTAATGCATTAAATTATTTATACAATGAAGACTTTACAGTGTTATTTTACTATTGATCAGTGAATTTCTGTACCTCAATACTATTAGACTTCACCGAAAACCATGAAGCGCTGTTTATTTATTTATTTTTCATCTTTGTTTTATTGTTTTCTTCAGTGCTTTATTTTATTTAGTATATTTTTTTTATATTTTATCCAAATGTACACTGCTATAATTTCATCCCAATTCATGTACAATTTGGAATTTAGTCCAAGTAGAGAAATTGTATTCATATTGCAGTATATAGACAAGCTAAATATCATAATGTCTTTTTTTTTTTTTTTTCAATATTGTGCAGCCCTACTTCACGGTGTGTCTGTGTGTGACTCACTTTGGATAAAAGCATTTGCTAAATGCTAAAAAAAGAGTGAAATGTGGTGAATCAATTGTTAAGTTTATTTTATTTATAGTGTTTTAAGTATATTAAATAAATGATAGAATATAGTTGCAACATTTTTGTTAATAAGTCATATTAGTAGTGACTTTTTATTCATACTAAATGTCGTTAGGTTTTTTTATCATAACATATGTCATAAAATGCATAACGTTACAGTTTGCTGTGTAGTGAGGTTATTATATTTGCGCATCTTACATGCACATTAAATTCTAAACACACATCAGTGTTGATCAGCCAATGGCACGTCATTAGTGTTTACGTTTACATGGACACCAATAATCCCATTTTAAAACAATTAAGACAATACTCTGATTATGAGTCAACCATGCAAACAGCGATTTTTGATTAATTTAATCAGATTAAGGTCATAATCGAACTAAACAGAAATCGAATTAAGACATGTGGACTATGCTGATTTGTGCAGTACAGACATGTACACACCTTAATCAAACTATTACTGCCGTGTAGGATTTTCGTCGCATTTTGCAACAGGATAGTCTGTACACACAGTTGTTTGACACTATTCTCTACACCTACAGAGTCAGAGAAGGACCACACATACATGCATCGAAGTTTTTTTTTTTCATACGGCATGCGATATCAAATTCCATTTAAACAACACTCACACTCGCATCCAATATCTTCATTTGTCACGGGTGCATGCATGAAATGTTCCTGAATGAAAGTGAAAGTGCCAAACTGCAGTTAAAGTCAACAAATTATAAATGAAACACACAAAATTATATGAAACTTGTATAAATGTAGCCTTAGTGACACCAATGCCAGTGCTCTCAAATATCTGCATTCTGGAGGCCTGCCAAAACCCTTGCTTTATTTCAGCATGAATGCTAATTTTTAGTGGGAAATGCAAATGCCATCATTACCAGCACTGTTGTACATGTGTTTATTTTTAATATGTGCTGATTGTACTGTATGAGTTCCCCTCAAGTCATGCCTTGAGTAATTCAACTTTAAGCGGCTGCTCTAATCACGCTCGCATTCATTAGCCTTGGCGCATTGTTGGTTTATTTAAATCGCGTGTTTTATTTTACGCAAGTAATTAAGAAGATGGAAGGCATCCTTTAAATGCTCAAAAAGAAGAGTGTAACTCGCACAGTATGCTTTGCTGATGCAACATCCGAGTTTAAAGTGATCTAATAATGCATATGATGTTGATAGCTTTTAGTTGTCATTTCGTTTTATGTCTGTGTCTAAAAAAGTGTCACTGCGCATCAGCGAGTGAACTATACTAGCATTATTGTGCCACAGGAGTGCTTGACTCATTGCCTTCATGCTGGGTTTTGTGACTGTACCGTATGACGTCGATTCGGGCTGTGGGAATTCACCCAGACTGGCAGCAGAGCCTTTGGCGAAGGTGTTAATTATGCAGAGAACAGATAATCGATAAGGCGGCGAGAGACCAAATACAGTAGGCTGACTGAAAGCTGCACTCAATCATCCGCCTGCCAATACGCAAGCTGACTCCAAGATGCAAATCAGACTTCAGTTGAGAAACATATTGGTGAAGATTGTTGGTTTGTGTTCAGGTGATGTAGAGGTGTCAGTAGAGGTGTCATGGCCTGTATTATATATTGGACATAATGTATTAATCCAACACAGTAACAGAATACTTTATTATAGAATAGGAATGTAAAAATATCGTATGTATATTACCGATCAGATGTTTGGGGTCAGTTTTTTTTCATGTTTTTTTTTTTTTTTTTAGAGAAAATTGTTCTGTTCATCAAGACAGCATTTATTAAATGTAAAAAAAAAAGTTAAATACTTATTTATTAAATAAGGATTGGTTGTTGTTTCAAATGTTATTATTACTCCAGTCATTATTACTCTTATTACTATTAACATTAATAATAATAATAATAATAATAATAATAATAATAATAATAATAATAATAATAATAATAATAAAAAAGATAATAATAATAATATTAATATTAATATTAATAATTATAACAATAATAATTAATATTAGAGGGATTTCTGAAGGATCATGTGACTGAAAACTGGGGTAATGACGTTGAAAATTCATCATTAAAATCACTGGAATAAATTATTGAATTAAATGATAAACTACTTTTGAACAGTTATTTTATAGTGCAATAGCATTTCACAATTTTACATATTGTACTGTATTTTTGATTAAATAAATGTAGCCTTGGTGAGCAGGATAAGCTTATTTTAAATTTAAAAATAAAATTTATAAATAATAAATAATAATAAAAAATATATATATTTTTTAAAATATTGATTTCCATCCCGGTAGTGTATGTATGTGTGTATGTATGAATGCATGTATTTATTTATTCGTTTAGTAGAAATAATGACAAGTTAGATTAAAAAAGTAAGCTTAAAATTAATTTCTAACAATAACAACTTGCATTTAATAATAATAATCATTTTAGTATTATTATATAATAATTATTTTATAAATTATATTTATTTATTATTTAATTAAATTTATTTATATATTTAAAAATAAATTTTAAATGCCATTTAAGTCTTTTTATATTTTCAAATTTGTATTTTGTATTTTATTTTTAATAATAATAACAATGCAATTAACAATATTAATAATAATAATAATAATAATAATAATAGTAACAATAATAAATATTAATAACAATAGACAGTTATATAATAATCATGCCTTTCATGTAGTTCTTTAATGAACTAGTTTTGTAAAAAAGAAAAATAATAACAATAATAGGGCATTGCAGTCACGCAGTGGTCAGCACAATCACCTCACAGCAAGAAGGTCGCTGGTTCGAGCCTTGGCTGGGTCAGTTGGCATTTTTGTTTGAAGTTTGCATGTTCTCCCCGTGTTGGCGTGGGTTTCCTCCGGGTGCTCCAGTTTCCCCCACAGTCCAAAGACATGCGCTATAGGTGAACTATGTAGGCTAAATTGTCCGGAGTATATCAGAATCAGAATCAGAATCAGAATCAGAATCGGTTTTATTGCCAAGTGTGCTTCACACACACAAGGAAATTGTTTTGGCTACAGAAGCTTCCAGTGTACATAAAGTGACAAGTGACAACACAAAATAATCTGAAAAAATAAAATAATAATAAAAAATGATGAACATTAAACAGATGCGGTTAGTGAAGAAACCTGGATGTTGAGTTGTATGTACAGATTGTTATAAATATACAGGTTATAAGGTGCTGTGTACAAGTGCAAATGTAGAAAGTATTGCATTGTATATTGATATAAGGTGCTGTGTACAAGTGCGTATGAGAAAGTATTGCACATATTTATTGCACAGTAGGGGAATATTTAACTGTTCATAAGGTAGACAGCCTGAGGAAAGAAACTTTTCCTGTGTCTGGCTGTTTTTGTGCTTGGTGCTCTGAAGCGCCGACCAGACGGTAACAGTTCGAACAGGTAGTGTGCTGGGTGTGAGGCGTCCAGAGTGATTTTGCGAGCCCTTTTACTCACTCTGGAAGAGTACAGTTCTTGAAGTGTAGGAAGGGTAGTGCCAGTGATTCGTTCAGCAGTCCGGACTATTCGCTGTAGTCTACGGAGGTCAGTTTTGGCAGCTGAGCCGAACCAGACGGTGATTGAAGTGCAGAGGATGGATTGGATGACAGCTGAGTAGAACTGTACGAGCAGCTCCTGTGGCAGGTTATATGGGTGTTTCCCAGTGATGGGTTGCAGCTGTAAGGGCATACGCTGCGTGAAACATGTGGTGACCCCAGATTTATAAAGGGACTAAGCCGAAAAGAAAATGAATGACTGAATAGTAATAAACTTTGGACAAATAATTACAGGCTGAATAGGAAAATGGCCGATCCGTGTGAAACTTCTTGATGTGGCCTTCACTCAGCAAGTCAGGCTTATTATTCTTATTTATTTGCATTTATCAGAGTTTTTCAAAACTGTTTTTTTAATTTCTCTCTGTTCTAATTGACCCTATCAGTACGGACAGGCAACCCACTGGTCCTCCAGTTGGAAACATTTGCATGAACACGAGTACAAACAGAAGGCCGTCACTGGATCACTGAACTCAGATGGCTTGTAACTGAATGGTTTTCTGCAAGAGCACTTCGATTAAGTCCGGTCCAAGCTAAGCTGGCTTTTTTTCCCCTGTCACAAAGGGAGTCTTTCACGGAAGCGCACAGCAGCCCTGGCATTCTCAAGAGTGCCAACAGCATTTGTGGCCCATCAAAGTGAATTACTGTTCAGTCTGGTGTCGTCCCTCAGGCTGCTCACTTTACACCCATGTTGGTCTCCTGCAGGTGGGCTACAGATTGAATCCGACTGTGCTTGATTGGTGGAATAGTTGACCAAAGTAATGCTTTTTTTGTGGAGAAATTGTTTGTTTGATCCACCTTGTGCTGTTCAAAGTTAATCCGCTTTATATCGCGATCAACTGTAAATTTATCTCAAAGCGCTGCCAGGCTTACTTGATTATCTTTAAATAAGCTTTAAATAAAACCTGCTGGGCAATTGAACGTAATTTGGCAGATTCAATAGGACTTAAGCTGTATTGACAGCATCCATACTGTGATATTGATCACTGCAGAGGATCATTTTTGACTGGTTGTTGCTCAGATTGCAGAAATAAGCTAGAGGCTTATTTACAATAAAGCCCTTTAGAAAAGAGTTGCAAAAAACTCATTGAAAGACAGAAGACAAACATTTTAACATTTAATAAATGAGCTAAAATATCTTACTAACCAATGAGACAGGTTTAGAATGCCTAGAATTTTTTTTAGGTTGTGCAGTTTAATTCACGTAATTTCTACAAAATATGTTGTATCCTGGAAACTTGCATACTTTTTTGGTCACATCCATAACGCATGCTGATTTTCCTCATTTAAAATATAAAAAATGTTTTTCCTCATTTAAAATATAAAAAATGTTTACAGATTGATATTTTTCTGCTCCCATAACTGTGGTTAGTAGTTTTGGAAAATATAAACAGATGTTTCAATATAATGTTAACATATACTTTGTCTGTGAATTTATGTTTTGAGATTTTACTGCAAATGTCACATCCATAATGCTGGAATTGTTCTTTTACAGGTTTAACTTATACAGATGAAGTCAGAATTATTAGCCCCCCTGAATTATTAGTTCTGTTTAACGGAGAGAAGATTTTTTTTCAACACATTTCTAAACATAATAGTTTTAATAACTCATTTCTAATAATTGATTTATTTTCTCTTTGCCATGATGACAGTAAATAATATTTTGACTATATCTTTTTCAAGACACTGCTATACAGCTTAAAGTGACATTTAAAGGCTTAACTAGGTTAATTAGGTTAACTAGGCAGGTTAGGGTATTTAGACAAGTTATTGTATAACCATGGTTTGACTATTGACAAAAAAATGTAGCTTAAAGGGGAAAATAATTTTGACCTTAAAATGGTTTTTAAAAAAATGAAAAACTGCTTTTATTCTAGCCGAAATAAAACAAATAAGACTTTCTCCAGAAAAAAAAATATTATCAGACATACTGTGAAAATTTGCTTGCTCTATTAAACATCATTTGGGAAATATTTAAAAAGTAAAAAAAAAAAGTCAAAGAGGGGCTAATAATTCATTAATAATAATTCATTAATAAGCATTAAAAACAAACAGTCTTCAACTGTATAGTGTACAATAGCAACCTATTAAAGTACTTAAATATATTTTGTACCCAATTGTATTACACTGAATAAGTCAAAAACAAACATAAAAACAAGCAAATAAATAAGTCACACGATAATTATAAAGCCAAATGATACATAAAAAGTAATATTATGTATAGTATAATAGCAATTTCAATGCAAAACCATTAAATAGGGTGCTGTTCACAGGAAATTCTGAAAATGCCAACTCAGTGTTCTTTACTTTAAATTGTAGGATGTCTTGCTATTTTTAATGTAGATAAATTGTAAATTTACCTCTATTTTGATGTAAAATTTAGTTCAGAGAATTTAATAAGGAATGTTACTGTTAACCATTAAAAATGCTTTCATTTTTACATTCTTTTACCATTAAAATTACAGTGCATTATTCCTGTTGTCCCATTTTTTGTAAGTACACAGATACATCTAATTGCTTTGAAAATATTTCTTTTTTTTTTTTTAGATCTGATATATAATTGAAAGCTGTGAAACTTGATATATGCATGCTTTTACAAGACAGATCTCAGTGGTCAGCATGCCACCGACATCACATTTCTTCAAACCACTCATCTTTCTGTGTCACATTTGCAGTTGTTACTTTTCAGCGTTCTCATTGTATATTTAAGTGAAGAATATCTACTATCTACCAATTGTGCCGCATTTGAGAAAGTCCAGGGCTCAGATCATGGTCTGAATAGGCTTATTTTTGCCAGCAGTCTGTCAGAATGTGCCGGATCAAAGCAGGTCTTATAGGCCAGAGCTTTGGCAACCTGTCCTGCCTCCGGCGGCTTAGCTTGTGAGATGTCCTTTAAGGTGTAGACATAGTGACTCACGGCACAGCTTTAATCTCAGCCTTTTATTGAAAGCTGAGGTGGACAGTAGTGGGTGGAGAATTGAATTGTAGTAGATCTTCTGTCCCCTTTATCCCCTTATTTAAGTTCCTTACAGCATATATTGTATTTTCCATGATATCTAGAGCATAATTGAAGGCCTCACGCTGTTAAAAACACTTAAACTGTGAAATTTTATCTCGCGCAGCTGGCACATCTCATGGA
The DNA here is from genome assembly GCF_903798145.1 of Danio aesculapii. Lineage (NCBI taxonomy): Eukaryota > Metazoa > Chordata > Actinopteri > Cypriniformes > Danionidae > Danio > Danio aesculapii. The sequence goes on from NC_079438.1 coordinate 47,253,825, forward strand.
TTACACTATTCTGCTTAATTATACACACTCTTGTTGCAGGATAAGCTCTCAATGTGACCCTGTCTTGTTGAAAATATCAGGGTTGGTTATTATACAGTGTTCAGAATAGTATCATTTGCAATATTGGACAAGGGTGGGTGTCACTAATCAGCATCACAAACCAGAGGTGGGCCAGATTTTTCAGCCACGTCTAAGATTCACCCTTGTGAATTGGTTTAATAAAGGACAAAATGAAAAAGAACAGTCACAAAAAATTTATATATGTAGATTTTTTCCCCACATTCACTGACATTAATTTCATTAACAACATTTTTCCTGATTATAGCAACCAAAATATTTTTAAAGAATTTCAGACCTTTAAATTAATTCTTGTATACATTGTTTTTATATGACATAAATGAATGAATTAATGAATGAATAGATAATTTTTTCTAAATACTAAGGGCCCTATCATACACCTGGTGCAATAAATGATTTGTTGCTATTTTCAGACCAGCGCAACCCTAATTTTCACGTTTTGCACCACGTTGTTTAAATAGCAAATCCATTTGCACTACTCTGTGGACTCATGGGTGTTCCTGTCTATAAAGGAGGCGTTAGTTATGCACCTATGCAAGTTCAATCGCTTAATACACACAGGATGTATAGCAATACACAAATTTCTTAACATATGAAAAAAATAAAGGATTAAAATGTTGCAAAAATTATTATTTACTACATAGATATAAAAAAAAAACACTACCTCCATGCCTTCTTCATGTCCGGGGGGCTTTTTTAAGTTTATTCATGACATTTTTTAAGTTTATTCATTTGCCTTTGTATAATGTAATTATCATTAGCAGTATTATTTATTGTATGCATATTTAAATTTGTCTTAATAAAAAATAAGTTTAGATTTGTCCATCTGTCGGTTTCTGAAAATTATTCATCACCATATAAGAATATGATGTGTGTTTGGATATAACTCAGTTTTTTGACCACACTTATTGTTCATTTATTCGTTTGCTGAAAATTAGAACTGAATTTAGAAATAGTTTTGAAAGAAATCTTTGCGCTAAACAAATAAAACTAAATATGTAGGGTAGTAGATGTCTTCAGTGGAGTGCGTACAAAACCTTTTCTGTATTCATTCATTTATTCATTCATTCATTTTCTTTTTGGCTTAACCCCTTTATTAATCAGGGGTCGCCATAGCGGAATGAACCGCCAACTTATCCAGCATATGTTTTAAGCAGTGGATGCCCTTCCAGCTGCAACCCATCACTGGGAAAAATCCATACACATTCATTCACACACACACACACACACATACACTATAGACATTTTAGCTTACCCAATTCACCTGTACCGCATGGCTTTGGACTTGTGGGGGAACCGGAGCACCTGGAGGAAACTCATGCGAACATGGTGGAGAACATGCAGAGTCCACACAGAAATGCCAACTGACCCAGCCGAGGCTCAAACCAGCGACCATCTTACTGTGAGGCAATTATGCTACCCACCGTGCTGCCCCTAAGCTAAAAGTTCTAAAACTAAAAACTTTTTTTTTCATGGGACATTTCTAGGATCATTATTTTTGTCTGTTATATTTTTGACTCTCAGAATGCTTGCAGCTGTTGACTTAGTTTTTTATAAACTCCAAGAACCATAATTTCAGCTACTTTAATGCTTTAATGCTGTACTGAAGAAACCACCCACACCCTAAATAAGTAAATTAACTTAAAAAACTTTATTTCTGTTTAGACTATCCCTGTAAGGAACCCCAGGTCAAGCCGTTTCATGTACAGTACACGTCTATGAAGTGATGTCGTATTAACAGGAAAAGATAAGCTAATCATCTCTATTGTGACAAGCAGAACTCGGAGTAAAAAATCCATTTTGATATTTCAGTGTTTAATTAAGCATGATAAATTTGGTGTGTCATCTAGTTAGGAGTGTAATTATTTCCTCAAGATGACTCATTTCTTTCTTTTTTTTTTACTTCAACGTTTGGATATCTGATGCCAAAAATGAAATCAGTTTGTTTTTGATGCAAATGCATGAAGAAATATGAAGATTTTTAATCTCTAAAGGATCTGTTTAACAAAAAATAATTCCACCAGGGTGCTTGCTGCTATATTTGACAGCCCGTATAGTGAGATCTGGCTTTTCAGGTATAGTGTTTTCAATGACTGAAGGTCAAAACTCTTAATGCCACGCTGGAAATGTCAAAACAATTACGGCCACAATAATAGTCTGCATTTTAGCGGCATTTGTGTGTTTACACCTTCCACACAGACATACACTTATTTCAATTATATAAAGTAATAGTTACAACAAGTCTTCAGTAGTCTGCATGTTAATAATGTCATGACCAGTTATTATCCCAGAAACCCGATTCATAATGTTACATAAATGAGCGTTTTTGCCTTTGACATTTGTGGCTATATAGGCCATTGTTGAGGTGGGAACAAAATGCACTTTAGAGGTGAAAGCCATTAAAGAACAGAGCAGGAAGGTGGTCTTGAATAGTCCCACTGCCCTACAGACTCTTTTTTTTTTTTACTTGATTAATTTCTCTCCGTCAAGTGTAGGCTTTCATTAACCTGGCAGCTTACTCAGTGTTATGTAAGACCTCCCTTTGTTTTTGAAGTAAGAGCCAAAGACAATGTGTTAAGGCTCGAGGGATCAAACTCTCTCTTAAAATCTGCGTAAGGCACATTAGGGGAAAGCGTGAGTAAGGTGATGACGTGATAAGAGTCAGAGTTGTTTTGGTACTGAATCGAGGCTTCGGGCATTCACACTCATAAAAATTACCTCATAGCTACGCTAAAACAATTGGTGTTTCTATTGGCAAGTGTGGTTTTGAGTCCCAAGATCATTGGCAGGAATCCATGGCATGTTTGGCTCAACATTTCCTTCCTCCAAATATGTCAAATATGTTTTGGACTTTGTTGGGAGTCTTGGCCCAACAATATTTCACATATTTAACACTGGTCCTTGAGTGCTTGGATAAAACAAGACGGCTGCAAAGGGGGTATTATTTACGGTGAATGAGTGAGCCATTGAGATTGGTATTTATTTACAGTGAATGAGTGAGACATTCAGATTGGTATTTATTTACAGTGAATGAGTGAGACATTCAGATTTGTATTTATTTACAGTGAATGAATGAGACATTCAGATTGGTATTTATTTACAGTGAATGAGTGAGACATTCAGATTGGTGTTTTTCTATATTGTTGTGATGTGAAGTGCACATATTAATGTTTAGGTTATGGCATGTAAAGTTTTGTATTTCCTATCTGTGTGTGGTGATTATTATCAGATTCGTGTTTGTGTCAGGGCTGTTTAATGTCAGTCTGATGCGATGAAGAAACAACTGGGACATGTGTCTGTTTTTTAATATGATTATCTAACTTGTTAAGATCACTTAAGACCCCATGTTGTCAAAAATAAAAATGAACTATGAGTGATTTTTTAAGCAGAGGCTCAATGGAAAAAAATCCTTGTGCATATGTATTGCCAGCCTGATTTCATGAGAAAACATAAGTGTTTTTACGTTTTGTCTGTTTAGTGGCTAATTTGTATGAATTCAGTCATATGAAAATGTCCATTTCATTCAACCCGCCTCTGAACCCAACCGTCATTAGGATATGAGCAAATAGTACTAAATTTGTTTAAATGAGATTGTATGAATTCATATGAATTAGCCCCTAAATCAAAAAGTTCCAAATTGCTGTGTGATAGTATTGGTCATTTTCATAATTATAACAAAGAAACTGCAAGTTTCACATTGATAAAATTTTATCAAAAATATTTCAAAGAAAATAGAATTGTTTGCAAAGTTGATGCAATAAAATAATTTAAAAGAAAAAAAATACTAAAATAAAATTCTCCAAAACCACCTAAATTAAACCAAATTTAAGCTGAAGCTAAAATAAAATGGAAAACACAAAACCCAATACAAACTGTTAATAAAAAAATGTAATAATGCTAAAATTACATTTTGATAGAATTGTGAAATCTGAAAAGCTGAAATATTTGATCTCTTCTTTTAAAAGCCAGATTTGGTCAAATCTTTAACATTTCTTTTTTTTAATCTTGTACATTCTTGTCCTTTTTTTCTGGGTGTCCGCTGGGTCTTTAAAAGTCTTAAAACGTCTTACATTTTAAAACCTAAATTTTAGGCCTTAAAAAGTCTTAAATTGGCTGACATATTCTGTTGTAGGTCTTAAATCATTTTAAACAGGTCTTAAATGTGCTTTGTCCAAGTAAAGCTACTCAATTTGGGCCGGCATCCATCCACTGACCTACAATACATCTCAATAAAACCTTTTATATTTAAGTTTTTTATTGCAAGGAGATACATTTCACATTAACTGTTAGATATTTTTACAGCAAATTCAACAAATTCCCTAATTGGGGGAAAAAAACTAAAAACAGTTACACAACTCCTCATGATAACACCAGTTATTTTGAAAAAAAAAATCTTTACCCTGTATAAGTATAAAATTTCATTCTTAATGGTCTAAAAAGGGTCTTAAAAAGCCTTACATTTTACTTGATGGAACCTTGAAACATTGATTGACCAGTAAATGTCTCCTGCACAGCTATAATATATTTATATATAAAAAAACATGACTCTATGATGTCACTTGTTAGTTCTAATTATAAATCTCACAAAATCACAACAATGCAAAAAATGATACATTAAACCACATATTTTTTATTTGCCACAATGTTTTTGTTTTATTTTGTTGTACAGTTTTTACACATCGTAGCGCACTTAACAAGCACAACATTGCTGCATGTACTAAATATACGAATTAAACGCATATGTTTATATATACTGTATAAAAATACATAAAACAAATAAAAACAATAATTGAATGCTACTTCTGTTTTGGTTAATGGTAATCTAACTTTTTTTCTTAAATGTACTTTTTAAAAATAGTTATCATCACAAAGGTTTGTGGATTTCTTTTACCTCATTTACCCCAATAAATAAAGCAGACCAACCGTAAATCCAAATATAATTAAACACTTAAAGAAAGTCTTTCTGTTTATAGACAAAATCCTTCTGAAGCAGTTTTAAATGTGCATGCCATTGTAAAGAGAATCGCTCACAGCATTGTTTTCATCTGCATGAAACTCAAAATGGCGTCTGGCCTGATTAAGCTCTATTGCTCATGCTTTCGCTCAAGGACGTCAAACATCTGTCCGTAAAGAGGATGTGCAGGAAAACCCCTCAACTCCAGCTTACGTAACTCTCTCATTATTCACAGAGCAGCCCTCATATGGCGACAGACACCTGTGCTGCTTTGTTTGCTTTCGCTAAAAGACGCAATATTTATGTAATGCACTTCATTAAGCCTCTTGAACAGCTAAACCGAGTTAAAAAGCAACAATTAGCTGCAATGCATCCGAAAACTCATCTTTATGTGCACATGAAGCTCATACAGTGGCTGTTCGATTGATCCAAATGACATTAAATGTTTATGTAAGTGTACCCAAGATGCACCGCAAAACCTCCCAAGTGTAAACAGAAGTTAGCGGAGACGTTCACCTTCGTCGTTTGATGTATGGTCTAATTTAGCAAATGCAAGTTGTTCTTATGAGGTGCTTTAGTCGGGCTCGGTTTTGAACAGAAAGAAAGATGATGTCCTGATAGCCCTGAACCACCAACGTCGAGTGTCCCATCAGATAAAGACTTCTGAGGGTTTGATCTTGCAGAGTGAAAACGGCAATGCGAAACGGCGATTCTTTGATGTTCACATAAGAAGGAACATTTGTTGGTCTTTTTTTATTTTTGGCTTGGCTTTAATGTAGCAATAGATTAAAGTTTTACTAAAGGCTGCTGGCCTTTAAACCTTAGTTTGTATAATTGCTTTATTGCTTTAATTTTTTATGTCTATTTTATGTCTTGTACAATTATATTCATATGAACCAAACAAATGTTGTCTTTCTAGTTTGAAACAGAAGACTTTTGAAGTGTTTTAGTTAGTTTTGGGGGGATTTACAAATGTGTATTTTTGGTCAGAAAGCAAATTATTAATGCATTAAAGAAAAACAAATAAATATAAATAATCACATTTTGTTCATCTGTAGCTTAGTGTTTACATTCAATTATGACCTGTGAATTTGAATGAGTAAGTTTATTTAACATTGCAAACTTAAAGTTTACAGCATTTTTGTTGATCTTTGATGTCTTTAAATAAAATTAGGATCAATCAAATCAAATTTTATTATGAAATAAATGAAAACATATAAAATTATTAACCAAACCCACATTTACACATGGCTTTCTCTGTTTACTTAACATTTCTGTCGAATTTTGCCATCTTTAGGTAAAATAAGGATAAATTTAATCAAATTTCAGCTTAAAATAAATCAAAGCATAGTAAAATTATTAACCAAACCCACATTTACTCTTAGCTTTCTTTGTTTACTTAACATTTCTGTCGAAATTTGCCATCTTTAAGTAAAATTAGGATGAATTTATTAAAATTTTAAGAGCAAATAAGTTAAAACATAATAAAATTATAAACCAAACCCACATTTACCCTTATCTTTCTCTGTTTGCTTAACATTTCTGTTGACTTTTGCCGCCTTTAAATACATTTTAGTATGACATAAATGAAAACATAATAAAATTATAAACCAAACCCACATTTACCCTTAGCTTTCTCTGTTTACTTAACATTTCTGTCTAATTTCACCATCTTTAGGTAAAATTAGGATCAATTTAGTCAAATTTTAGGATCAAATGTGTTAAAACATAATAAAATGATAAACCAAAACTACATTTAATCTTAGTTTTTCCTGTTTACTTAACATTTCTGTTGGCTTTTGTATTTTTTTTTAATAGTTTTTTAGTATTTTAAATTTGGGTCAAAATATATATTTATAAAAATATTCAAGACAAAGAAATGAAACATAAAGCTATTGATCTGTTTTTCAGTGTGCCAGGAATAGTGTTCAATTACATCCACAAACCTTGATTTTCAAGATGAGATAGATTGAAATTATAAACCTAATAGTCAAACTCTGATTATTCAGGCATCGTTCCATTGATAATTGCTCTCGCTGTGTGCTTATCTGTCCGTTACAAAGGATTTCCATTTCGAGACGTACAATGAAACTGCTTCATAGCCTAAATCTCTTACTTCTGCAAGTCGTTCTTGAGGACGATCCGTTGCCGATTTACATCAGATCTTCTTTCAATTAGCACTTTGACAATAGTGGTAAAGCTTTTAATAACACCGATAAATCTCAAACCCCCTGATTAGGAATCCGTCACCCAGAACTTCGGCTTTTAGGAAGTTCATGCACGTTAACAGGCTTAATGGCTGTTTGCATCCATATCAAATAGCAGGTCTTTGTAATCAGATCATTCCCCCGATCGATTTGCTTCTGCTTGCAATTGCCTATTTAATTAATGCATCCCATTACTGCGATATCTGTTGAAAACGAGCCTCCTCGTGCACCGTGCAGTTTGTGAATAGGCAGAGAGTGGCAGTATGTGCTGTGGTCAATAGGCTTGAATCACCCACAGTGATGAAGCGGCACAGGCCTGATGGGTCTAATGGAAAACCCCAGGGGCTTGTCGACTCTGCTTGATGCGGTTAGGAAACAAGACCAGAACACTGACAAAGTAGATTAACACCACTGTTGTGGGTAAAAGTGGCACAGTTAGAACAAGTGTTTTGCAAGTCGGCCCAAATAAGAAACGGCCCCCTCTGGCAACAGAAAAGCAGACAGGGGGTCATATATTTACTACTTAGTTGTTTGTTGTGTATAGATTTATGCATGGGTAATGATGTGTAAAATCTGAAATATTTGTTTAATATATGATTTATATATGATTTATGATCTATCTATCTATCTATCTATCTATCTATCTATCTATCTATCTATCTATCTATCTATCTATCTATCTATCTATCTATCTATCTATCTATCTATCTATCTATCTATCTATCTATCTATCTATCTATCTATCTATCTATCTATCTATCTATCTATCTATCTATCTATATCTGTCTGTCTGTCTGTCTGCCTGCCTGCCTGCCTGCCTGCCTGCTGCCTGTCTGTCTGTTTGTCTGGCTATCTATCTATCATTCAGTCTATTGATATATCCATCTGTCTCTCTGTCTGTCTGTCCGTCCGTCCGTCCGTCCGTCCGTCCGTCCGTCCGTCCGTCCGTCCGTCCATCCATCCATCCATCTATGGAATATATATCTAATTTTTATTTCCATGGTCTGTTAAAATTCTTGATTCTGATTGGTGTGCAATAAAGGTGGAAGGTGTACAATAAAACCATTTAATGCACAGGTATTTCAAGTCGATCATAGATAAATGCGATTCCCTCGAACATTAGTAGTGGAGCATTATTTCTTCTGTGTGATCTTGAGGACATTGACGTGCACTTGTTGAGCTGATGTTGATTAACCAACTCACAAATATACTATATACTATACTATATACTTTACTAGAAGTGTCTTGAAAAATATCTAGTAAAATATTATTTACTGTCATCATGACAAAGATAAAATAAATCAGTTATTAGAGATGAGTTATTAAAACTATTATGTTTAGAAATGTGTTAAAAAGATCTTCTCTCCGTTAAACAGAAATTGGAGAAAAAAATAAACATGGGGGCTAATAATTCTGACTTCAACTGAACATACTATTTTTCTTTCTCTGTCTGCCTGACTAATGCAAATAAGGAGATTTGTGTCTTAACTGATGAATGTTCGACAATGTGCTGAATAGAGCACAGCAATACTACTTTTACTTGTCTATATCTAAGCAAATGACCACAGAATAAGCGGGATAATCAACAGCTTGCTGTGCATTATAGGATTTTAAATGCACTTTCACTCTGCGCTGTGCATTTAAAATCCTTTAATGCATGGCAATCCATTGATTATCCGCTAGATATAATCTTTCGTATTGCGATTCATTCTTTTAATGTATATTTTACATTTCTAAAATACATTTACATGCATATATTTGGGATGTCACCCATGTAGCAATGCTCTTCTTCTCTGTGCAATAAAATAAGGACTTTATCTAGTCGATATTTGGCATGAATTCAAGACAAGGGTGACTATATATTCCTTTCATTTTTTATTCCCGTGGTTAAGACTTGGGAATTTATTTGTTCCCTCTGATATTTCTCATCCAGTGACAGTTATATAAAACACTGGGTCTGTTCTAGACTGCGTAGGCCGGCGGCTTAAGGCCATGGACTCAGGCGAACTTGCTGGATTTGTTTAGAGATGCACGTGATCTCTTCTGCTGTAGTAGTTTTAGCCCTTCTCCACTATATTTTTTTTCACAATATTGGGATATATTATTAGGTTGCTAGTTCAATAAACAACTGGTCGATTAATTAAGTTTGGTATTAAAGTGTTATTATTTTTTATTTTATTTATATTTTTAATATGTGCAGCAGTTGTGCTTTAATTAACGGGCTGACCACATGCTGTGCTTTAGCTGTAGGGCAATTAGCACAGTGAGACCCTTTCAGGAAAGTTAAAAAATTGGATCTCTTAAACACCACTGCAACATTCTTAAGGAAAAGCGTTCAGTCTAGGTCAGGTGAACCCAAAAATCAGTATACAGAGTTGCTTTTAAGATTAGCTTGCCATTTTTAATCTCTAATTAATAGGCATTCTGAAACATGTCTTGCCGTTTCAGAAGTGCTGTTATGAAAACCCTGTGTTATCCGTTCATTTTAATTATCTTTCCACCCTATGCATGCTGCTGTTTTTGAAAGCAGATATTTTCAAAAGATGACTTAGAAGAGAAAAGTTCCAACATTTGAGCTCACTGTGTATCTTAACTCGGTTACCAAATTCCTCCGGTCCATATCCTGCGGTCCTCGTCTCACCCACCCCCTCATTCCTTCACAGTCTTTTCTTCAATCTCTCTTTTTCCTTCCTGCAGTTGTCCTCTCACTGACTCCAAATCTCATTGTATCTCTGTCTATCTACAGTCTTCACTCTTTTCATCCATCTCTGGCTTTCGGCTTTCATTTAACCTGCAGACTCTGAGCTTGTCTGAGCTTCTGTGTGAGCACTTTTTTTTTATGAGTTCTAATAGAAACGTTCTGTGTTGCCGTGCCCAGCAGGTTCTCCAGAGCTGATAACTGAAGCGAACAGCAAGCTGGCAACTTTCCCTTGTCCATTATTGCAGCTCTGACCACAGCGCTTAGAGCTCACTAGTCACCATTTTTAATTGGCTTCAGTCGCATTAGGCCTAGGAGAAAATGCAGAACCCACTGTTACATAGTAAATGAATTTTTGGTTTATGATTTTATATCGAATTTGAGTGTTAGGATTTTTGTAAGTTGGTCAGTCCAGTCAGTACAGTCTAAAATAATATATTATTTCTGCTATTTTTTGCATTTCTAGCCTTTTCATTAAAGTTTTTGTTGCGTATACGGGAAATAGTATAATAACCATGTAGTTGATTTGTGGTGGATTTCTGTGCTTGATAAAACTTTAAATATGTATAAAAATGTGCATGAATTTGAACCTGTTTGTCTATAATTACATTTAAAGAACTTTTTCTATAATTTTTAATAAAAAAAGTTTAGTTTCTTTTGTAGAGCAGTCATTTCACTGTACATGACCTCATTTAGGCATAACCAACAAGTACTAATATAGTGTTGCCTGTTTTTTGACGGGTAGTTCCTGTACCCATTGACCTTGTCCCTTTGTTTCTTTTTGACCATTGGTTTCCTCTAATTTTTATAAAACAATATTACATGGCATGCAGTCTTCCAAATAATGACTTCCATTGTATGGGACAATGCAAACAAATCAGTGATGCAATCAAAAGTGTGCGGGCTTCCTTTATGCCGAGGAAGGATCCCGGACGAGCCCCCAAATTATGTTACGCCCGAACGCCCCATGTGGCTCGGAGGATATAAAGGGCTGAACATAATTATGACAACCCAATATTTTTTTAATTCCCCTGAGACATTAGCAGCTATGGATCGACACAGACAACTGACATGGCAAAAAGAATTTACAATAAAGATAATAAAGAAAAAAGAATATGTAATCACCCAAAGTATATTTACAAATATGTCCAATAAATGCAAAAGAAGTAGACAAATCAATTGAAACAAACCTGATAGAGGGAAGGAAAATAAGTGGTGCCAAATCAAGTAAAATAACAAATTAAACACCGGCTAATTAAATCCTGCCCATCTCTAAATACCCGAAGATAAATCTGAAAATAGAAAAAAAACATCTTTGGCGTCACACGCCCCTCACTAAACTGCACTCACTATGGCAAAACTTACAAAGGGTGGCAGCCGCTTCTGACCTAATGGATTAACAGAGAATCAACTATGTGTGTGTAAAATGTAAGTCACATGACGTACTTCACTTTCACTTCCCTTTTAGTAAATTTAGGGAGATTTATCATGGACGTTCTCAATAGATGTACAACTCCAAAAAAACTTAAAGTGAACGAGAGAACAGGACAGGGAAACAAATGTCACACAGAAACACAGAGCAGTGACACAAGACAAGAATCTTCTGATTGGTCCACTTGTGAAAACTCTGCAAGCTAATCAAAACTCCTAGATTTTAGAAGAAGAGCAGACAGCAAAAAGAAAGAAAAAGAAAAGAAAAGGGAAGGAGGGAACAACAGAGCAACACCCCCAGGCATGTAGCAGAGTTGTTTAACTAAAAAAACTGGCTGTGATGTATGATTTGTTACTGTACAAAATTGCACTGTTGTGTTTAAGGATGCTGGGTTGCAATGGGCATTTGAAAAATACCCAATTGTTCAGACTGTTGACAATTAACCTTAAACTGGACTGGACAGAACATCCATTGACGTGCACATCATATTAAAAACAAAACATCAGTGAATGCAACAAGCAGCTATTTGCATCCCAGTTACTATAGCAGCAAGAAACTGGCAATCTTTTTTTCAACAAAGAAGCACTCTGTACATGTTCAATTTGATTATCAGTTGGATTATTAGTATTTGAGCAAATCTCTAGTAAACCTGATTGGCTTTGTGTCTGAAATGGTACAAGTCTAATGAGTTTGGTAGCGATCTGCGCATAATGAAGGGTCAATATTTGGCCTGCCTGCATTCATTTTGGCCTTTTAAAGAGATGTAATGATCCTGCAATAATAATCTCCATTGACAAAATTTAGCCGGCAGCGTAATAGTCCCATTGAGCTGATGAAAGCATGGCCCCTGAAACTTGTTTTTGCTTTATATGAACAGTCTCCAATGTCGTTCTCATTGTCAGTATGTGAGAAATTGTGTGTGCGTGTGATTTGCTGAAGTTTGTTACAGTTAAACTTACCTCGAGTGTGAAGTGCCTGAACGATATCAGCAAAGTTATTCTGGTCGAAACACACTCTCCAGGGGGTTTCGTACATTGAGTTTGAGTCTGCCTGTGTTCATCCATGGATTTTATTCTTGAATAACTGCATATGAATGCAGTTTGACACTGCGGCAGTCCTGTGCGTTGAGGGAAATCCTCTACGGCTCACATTACCTGACATAATGAGTCTCTCAGCCAGAATGAACAGGCTAGCATACAAATATCAGACCCTTGAATTTTAGTCAAAGCATTTTGTTTCTTCACAGATACCACTTTTTTAATTTAAAAAAGGAAAACATGTACAGAAATTGAAGGACGCGCTTTAGAAAGTCCAGACCTGTATTTTGCAGGCCATGAAAAAAAACGCCTGTGACTTAAGTGTTTTGATTCTGACTATAGAAAGCAATTAAATATCAACGTTCATTCTATTTTCCTTAATTTCATGTTCAGCACTGAAATATCTTTCTTTTTTCATTCCTCCTCTTGTGGCTGGATATCAGAATGAGTAGAAAAAAGGTTTGATCTTTTCTTTTGAGTTTTGTAATATTCAATTAAGTCTTCAATTTCTCTTTCATTCTATATGACAATCAGTGTCTTAAAAGCAAGAAATCAAAGATATATTGTTTTCTAAGCTGTAATTGAAGGTAACGTGAAATCAAAATTAATTTTTATTCATGTTGTGAGGAATCAAATCATTAGATATAATCATTTTATTTTCTGTCATCATCCATGCCTTGCGGACATTTTGATAATGTTACATGAAATCACCTAAAAAACTGCATCACAAATCTGAAATGAAATCTTTTAATGCTTGAAATACCCTTACTTACACTTTACTTTGGCTTGAAAAACCAACTTTCTTGTGTCAGTTGTTGCCATTCAGTGCAAAATTATGAATGTAAAATATGTTGTGAATGGCTACAAAAATAGCAGTGTTTTCTAAATTGTTTTGCTTTCATTTGTACCAAATTTAATGTATCCGACACCATTTACAGCTAGTAGTAATGTGTGATTTTGACATATTTAAACTTTTTATTCCCAATTGTTTAATACAAAGCATAATACATTTATATAGAGAATGTTTAAACTGTATAGAGAGTAAATTTAGAGTTTTATTTAAATGTTTGATTTCATAAAAGATAAAAAACATGCCTCAATAATACCATCGGCTAATAGCTTGTCTTAACAGATTTCGTTTGTTTATTTAGCATGTTAATTATACTTGTTTTAAATCATATGTGTCTGTGCTTGTAGCCATTTAGCATTTAGCTTCTGTAAACGTGCGACTTTAGCATAGTCATAAAAATGCATTTTGACAGCATGAGACAGCTGAGTCTTATTAAATATTCTGTTTCACTCCAAAAATTCATATTATGAAAGTAAAATGACTCACAAATGACTTAAGGATAACATTGACTAATAGCATTGCCATTTCCTGTTATCTAAAATACAAAATCTGCTCCCATATAAAAAAAAACAAAAAACGAATGGATAAATATTCATACTTGTTTGTTTATATTCATTTAACATCATGTTCTGTCTGTGCAACACTTTATTTGTGGTAAATCATCTGGACGAAATTAAATCTGCATCTATAACCATTTAGCATGTAGCTACTGGGAACGTGTGATTTTAGCATATTTTGGCTGAGTCATAAAGAAGCGCTTTCACAGCAGGAGAAGACAAAGCTGTCTGTCCACAGTCTGAAAGGTGATTTGCAATTGAGTTTGAAGCCAGTGGCTAAAATTAGTGGAAAAAATGCTTTATTTTGTTCAGAGATGTGAGTCAGGGGTCTTGTGGATATTTCCAGCAGCTAGTGTGCCATTCCCGAAAGAAGCTTCAGCTTTCAAGCTCTGACTCATCAGAAAGATATGATAAAAAATGGGTGTTTTGAAAGCTCCTGTTGCATTTATATGTTCATTTGAGCGGGCGTGTTAAAAAACTGCACTGCAATTCTGAAGACATATCCCCCGGGGTAGAATAATGCTGGAAGATATTTATCCATATCTATAAAACACAGCGCTCAAATAGTGACTCAACCTCCAATGTTCTATAATTTGATAAAGTTTTCAAGCATGATGGGGTTGAATCATGTTTTAGTCATTTCTATATTAGCAGTCCTAAGGGGCGTCACAAGCTCCAGTGAATACTGCTGTGCCCTAGTAAAATATTTCTGATAAATTCGTATGTGTGTTAGTAGGAATGACATACTGAGAGTTATTTCTCTGATTAAATATTTCACCAATTTAGTATTTAAGTCGTGTGATTTCTGTCAGATTAATATCAAATTTTAAGGATGAATCACACTTCTAATATTTTGATTCATTCTTTGATTCATTTGAATAGTTCACTTGAGCACTGAATCAGTCTTTGAATAAGTTTTATAAGAGAAAAAACAAACAGAGCACTTTATATTTATATCAACTTATTTATTGGGGGAGATCTTTTCTGAGTTTAAAATAAAATCTGCATTTATTGATTGTTTGCTCGCTTAATTTATTGATTTTTTTCCCCGAATGATGATTTATTAATACCTGCAAGCCATCTAGTTAAACACGCACCTCATGTGTGGTTAATTTGTTAAATATGCATGAAAAATGAAGACAAATATTGTACTAACATTGCCATCATTAAAGCTGGAGTTTTCCCAATCATGATCATCAAATCGGAAGCGTTGAGAGCTTTTTGGTTTATTAAGTAATGAAATAGAGAATTATGATTGGCTGTTCAGTTTAGTGAAGAAATCAGAGATTTTAAATAAATAGGGAAGTAATAAAAGTTATTAAATAATTTAAGACAGCAAACACTGGAGGTTTTCTATTTTTATCATCTTACCTGAGCATTTTACATTGACGTGAACCATCAGGAATGCACTGTAAATCCCAAAAAGTTAAGGCAACTCAAACTATTTGAGGAAACCGATTGCAACAAACCAATTAAGTTCAAAAACTGATCCTAATGAGTACTGTAAACTTAATCCATTTGAGTAAACGAAGCATTTTGAGCACAGTAAAACCCAATAAATGAAGAGAACCAAAATAATTAAATTATTTATATTGTAAAAGTTCCAACATGCACTGTCTCTTTAAACTTTGTATGTACAGTATGCATAGTTTTAATTTCTACTTCAAATGGCTAATATAAAACATTGATACCTGCTAATATAGACACCTACGGTACAGTTCATTTGAGCTTTGTATCTTGAGGTGGAATCCTACAAATGCTAAGCAAACTATGGGCAAATTATTGTTTGTTTTGATCCAGACCAATTGAATCAAGAGACCTGAACTATAAATGTGAACAAACCCTAAATGCATTGCTGTTAATAACAACAAATATTGTCAAATAAGCATTTTTCAGTCTGCCACCATCATATACTACATCATATATAGCAACTCATTACAGGTTTTTGTTTTCCACTGAGCTGCTTTTACTTTTTTTAAGTAAACATGCTTGATGGACTTTTGTGACCAATGCGTTTCTAGTCTTTTGCAGCATCATGAAATGACAGTAGCGCTCTATCAACGTTTATCTAATTTTATTTCATCATCAGGTTTTTTTCCCTATTCCACAGCCGGTGTTTCGTATTTTGAAATGTAAAAATGAATGCTGTGTTAATAACCCTTTAGGAATAGTGATATGTTTTTTACCGGTAATGATTTTTGTAAATTACCGAGTATTTAACTCTAATATGAGCTGTATTTTACTGTACGACAGTATTTTGCTGTATTTTGAAGTTCCATTATGAAAATTACTCTATATTTTGCAGTAAACATATACATTATTGTAAATACAGCAAGATAAATGGTGCTGTAAATCTAAATTCAATATTTTTGCTGTGATTGGTTTACAGTAAGTAACTGGCGAACTGCTGCCAGTAAGTGACAGTAGATCCTACAGAAAATTGTTAACAATATAGTTGCAATCCTTATAGAGCTTATTAATATTTATTGAAAGCTCTGGTTATTCGGGGTATTAAAATAACCTTAACCTTAAAAGTAAAGACTAAAAATGTCCTTGTCTGTCATCACTGAAATATCTATATATCTCTAACCTCTGACACATCTTTTGTAGCAATCCATCTGGTCATTTCAACCTCCATCTCGCCTACCAAATCGATAAATAAAGGGTGTGAAAAACTTTAAAGAAACACAAGGGAACTGAGCTTGCTTTCACAAAAGTGTCCTTAAAGCACAATGCGTTTTTTCCTCCCATTTTCTTGGCTAGCTGTACACAATCCCTTCCTCTGAGAATAGCCCAGAGGAAGTTCCACCACCTGCCTGGAAGAGTGGGTGAGACCCTCAGCGACCCAAACCCTTATTTCCTTCCGCTATTTTCGCCCCCAAACAGAGCTTTAGCAGCAGTGAGAATCACTGCGGCTCCAATGCGGCACTAACAGTATACGGCGCTCGGGTTACCAGGCAACAGCACAGTGAATGAGGACTTCCAGAAGCCATGTAGAAAAGCCCAAAGCCGGCAAAAGTGCTAGAAGTGTGATTACAAAGCAGTTGGCATTCATCATTCCCTGTTATTGTAACGTCCCTCCATGTTTTTTTTTTTTTTCAGGGATTCACCCAGAAATCAAAATATACTCACTCTCAAGTGATTCCAAACCTTTATGTGTTTCTTTCTTTTGTTAAACATAAAAGAAGATATTTTGAAGAATGTTAGAAACCTGTAACCATTGACTTCCATAGTAGGAAAAATGAATACTATGGAAATCAGTAGTTACAGGTCTCTTTCATTTTTGTAAATATCTTCTTTTTTAACAGAAGAAAGACGCTCATAAAAACTCAGCAAATGATGACAATTACAATTTTTTGTGTGAACTATCCCTTTAAGTGCCTCTGACCTACTTTAGACACCATGTCTCTTTCACACCTAGAGATGGTGGCGGTTTTGTGGACATCCGTGATGAGGATTGTATAGTTTTTTCTGCTGAAAGCACAGCAGCTTGTCTTCTAATGCCAGATAGATTGCGCATCTGTCTGTCATGGGTGTGTTTTCTGACTCTGAATCACTCGTTATGCAAATATTATGGGTTTCTTGGGTTATGAATCATTGCGAGTTGTTGGTTTTGAGAGTCAGATGCATGTTTTTGCAATCTTGAGGCATCTTTCAAAGTCAACAAGCAGGGTTATGGCGAATGGTATTAAGCAATGAAAAGATTTAAATGAATATTGACACTTTTTTTAAAATACTTGATCCTGACAGATTGAGATTTTGATGTTAAGTTGTATTTAAAGTTCATTGCTATTTTAGCACTTAGAAAGTTATGTAACTTGTTGGTGTCTTCTTTAAAATTTAACTGAAAAATCTGTCTTCATTTACTCACCCTTCACTTGTCACAAACCTGTTTGAGATTTTTTTTCTGTTGAACACAAAAGAAGATATTTTTAAGAAAGCTGGAAACTGGTAACCACT
Organism: Danio aesculapii; assembly: GCF_903798145.1. Taxonomy (NCBI): domain Eukaryota; kingdom Metazoa; phylum Chordata; class Actinopteri; order Cypriniformes; family Danionidae; genus Danio; species Danio aesculapii. The sequence continues at coordinate 47,271,598 of NC_079438.1, forward strand.
AACTTCCATAGTATTTGTTTTTCCTATTAAACGATGGTTACTGATTTTCAAGTTTCTCCAGAATATCTTCTTTTGTGTTCAACTGAAAAAAAGAAACTCATAAAGGTTTGGAAACACTTGAGTGAGTAAATAAATAAATCAGTTTTCTTTTTTGGGTGAACTATTATTAACATAATGCATGACTTGTACACCTTTTCTTGTATGTGCATAGTATAGCGTACGTAAATACAGTGGATCACTATATTTGCTTTAATCCATCCCTTTAAATTTCCCAGTATGTGAATTGTTATTCAAAAGTGGGTCAGTTAGATTTTTTTTTTGTAGAAAGGAGGACTTCAATTGAGCAAGGGGACATTAAACTAATGAAAAGTTACAGTAAAGGGGTTTATAATATTAAACAATGTTTTGTCTCTTTTTAGCATTGAATTAAATAATCTTGAAACAAAGTGATCAAGTTTCTACTCATAGAAATAATAATAGAAATATTAAATGATTCTTGAGCGGGAAATCAGAATATTAGAATGATTTATGAAGAATGATCCGACATTGAAGACTGGAGTTATGATGCTGAAAATACAGTCATAGGAATATATTCATTCATTCATTTTCTTTTCGGCTTAGTCCCTTTATTAGTCAGGGGTCGCCACAGCGGAATGAACCGCCATATCACCCCATTGTGGTCATGTTTAAAGCACAAGTGCAAACTCCACACAGAAATGCCACCTGACCCAGCTAAGGCTTGAACCAGCGACCTTCTTGCTGTGAGGCGACAGCGCTACCCACTTCGCCACCGCGCCACCCCTCATAGGAATACATTATAACTTATAATATATTACAGTAAAATTGGTTTAAAATGTTACCACTTTACTTTTTATTACATGTTTAATAAATGCTAGCTTAATGATTGTAAAATAGTGAGTGTCTTTCAAAGCCATTATTAAAAAATAGATATTTACCAAACATCATCTACATGTGTCTTAAACTCAATATTTAGGCTTTTGAGTCGATCAATTCTGTTTGTTTTGCAGTTTGTGTTGAAGTAATGAGAAAATATTTGTTTAAAGCAGCAATGAATTTCATTTTTATTTATTTTATAAGGTTTTCTGAGATCTATTATGTGACAAGAGCACCAATATAACTATAATAGGGCAATATTTTTCATAGAAAAATATTTAGAAGAATGAAGCTGTTTTTAACCCTGTTTCTTCTCTTTGAAACACACTGTTTTGAAGTCACATTCCAGATGTGGTAGTAATTGCACTGTTAAAAAATAAATGATAAATGAAAGCTGCTCTGATGTACTCAATGCTGCTATTTTATACTTCAGAGACCATTATTATACAGTAGAGTTGGTAAAACAACAATATCTTATTCAGGTTATTTTGTGCCTCCTGGAACACAAATCCTTTCACCTAAAGCTTTCTCGCCTCGTCTAAGCTCATCGCAAATAATATCATATTTCAGCTGGATTATCGGTTGCTTTTGACACCAATATGCACCTTTCACATGCTCACTCAATATCTTCGCTCTTCCCGTTCACCGTAAATAACACTCTGAACTGTAAAGTGAAATAACAGTCGCAACTCAACATTTCTTTATAGATAAATCTGCAGAATGTCATCCACTCTATGAAAAACAACTTTTGATGTCAGTCCTTGTTTTAAGTCTTAATAACATCCAGACTCTTACCATAAAAGGTGTTTTATATTCAGGATTTAATAGCACTCTAAGGTCATCTTGATAACATCAAGTATGAACCCTTGCTGAAGTGTCGGTAGTTTGAGAGTGGACTGCAACCTTTATTTTATTACCAGATGCTGTATTCATATTCTAATTCCCCTGTCTGAAACAGAGCCTCATGAATAGTCATTGTTCTTTCCAAGGCTTGGGTTTAAGTTTGCAGGGGAGGTGATAGACAGAGCGGAGAGTTGTTTTTTCGGTAAGTGGATGCTCTGTTACTCTGAGTGTTTTTCGGGACATCTGAGAGTGACATTGAATGACATGCTCTCTTGACCTTTCAATCTTATTCCAGCTGAATCACTGACCCTCTCTGTGCTCATGAGTCAGCGAGGACTGTCTCTCTGTCCACTCAGCACTGTGACAATCAAAGCACTTTATTTTGACACACCGCCATGCACTCTTTCTCGAGACTTTTTTTGAAGGAGTCATTTCATGAGGGAGAGAATTGTCGGAAGAAAATTTCTATACACGTAAAAGGTTTATTTTATTTTATTTTATTTTATTTTATTTTATTTTATTTTATTTTATTTTATTTTATTTTATTTTATTTTATTTTATTTTATTTTATTTTATTTTATTTTATTTTATTTCAAAAGTTAATTCTGCATATTAAAATGTTTTATTCTATTTTTTAGTATGCATTTTACAGTTAATTTCTTATTTTATTGGCCCTTTAGTTTTTATTATTTTCAAATAATTGTAGTATATGATGAAGAAATGAATGCATTATGTAAAGAACTATGTGCATATGCATATACTACATTATTTTATTTTAAATGTAGTTTTTACACTTTAGAAATGTTTATTATTATTATTATTTATGTTTTAATGTAAATATTTTATATTATATTATACTACATATTAAAAATCCTCTTATTAAAATAAACAAAAACCTTAGAAATGCAGATTTAAAAACAGTGTATGATAAAGACATTATTTTTGCATGTCATGAACAATCGTATGCATGTAAAAATATTTTATTGTTGGTTCAAAGCCCTTAAAAAATGTTGTATAGTTAATATATATGTATGACAAATAAATAATGCATCATATGAATAATTGCATTTATAATGTATAGTATTAATTTTTTTAGTGTAAAGTGAAAAGCATTAAGAGTGTAAAGTATTTTATTGTAAAGTATTAAGAAATATTAGCTTTTAATAATAATATTTAAAATACTAAATATAAAGGTTTCAAATATATTTAAAAGAATGTTTTTTCCAAATATTTAATAATGGATAATACGACCCCCTTAAGGCTTAGTTTTTGTCTTGATACAAAAAAATCATGGCACAATGCAGTGTTTACTCCAGCACCTGTCAGAACTGAGAAAATAATACGTCTAGTGTCTTGTTCCCTCGCTCATGTCAAGCATCTGTCAGAAAACCTGTGAAGAAAAGACATAAAAAAAAGACTTAGTTACCATGAGTAATATACACACAAACAATGGTTTCTCCTCTGTTCTGCTAAACAATAAACTCTCTTAGAAATAAATAGAAGTATTACAAATCTGCCAGAAGATGAAAACAGCCCCAGTCTGTCATTTATCTGAAGGTTCAGAGAAAGAGCTTTCATACAGTATATTTATGTTGATCACAGAGGCGTGAGATTGCTGCTATTATATATCATAATAGGCTGCATATTATGTCACAAACATATGCTAATAGACATTTTTAAATTATAAATCATACATGCCAACGGTTGTATGAAACACAGAATAGATTGTTATAAGTTTCTGCCAATGTGGTGAATTGGAAATTATGCACTAATGCGATCTTTTATATCCTGCAGATGTACTATAATACAGTAGCTTTATTCTATAGTAGGGGTGCCCACACTTTTTCTTATGAAGGGCCAAAAACCTAACTTGATCGAAGGCCGAAGGTTAATATAGCAAACTGTATTACAATAAAGTTACCATGAGTAATTTCCTAATTTATTTGCCTTATATTAAAAAAAGCACATTGCTTAATATGAACTAATGCAGTATCATTTAATAGATCATCTAAATAATGAACTTATTACAGTTAAAACAACAACAGTCCCATTTATTACACAATGTAGTTCAATGCCAAACAGCAACACAAGTCAAGCTTTTGATCTCTGTTAAAATGATTCTCTCTGTTTACCATGGGCCAACTTTGTTGGCTGGCGGTTTGCTACCTAGAAAGAGAACTTCCTTCATTACAGCTGTAATGGATCCTCATACGTTAATGGCTGATCTGGATACAGTATATGGAAAGCATCTCTTCATATACTGTGAAGCTTTACACTAATGGCATGATTTACTCACAGTTTAATCCATACTGCATATGATGGGGTGCAAATTTTATCCAAACATTATCAGTATTAAGTGAAGAAGTATGTGCACTGTAGTATGTTTGTTTCCTTTTTATGAAAATAAATAAAATATTTAGATTGCTTTTAGAACAGTGGATGGCGAAATCAAAGATCAGGTGTTTCAAAGTTCTTTTTACATATAAAGAAAGATTGACAAATAACTTCACTGTAAGTACAGTTTGTTGGGCCTTTAGAGTGTCATTTTACAGCAAAGAACTGTGTAAAAATGATAAGCCCACTCATGTTGTTTCTGGTGTGCCATATGGATTGGTTTTGGGACCTCTTCTGTTGTAATTTATCTGTGACCTATTGCCACCATTTTAGGAAATAAAATTATTTGCCCAATTAAAAACTTGTTCTTTAATTAACTTTCTTAAACTCAATAGTAATGAAACAGAAATTCTTCTTATTGGCTCAAAAACACAATAGCAAAGTCAAACATTTCCTCAGTGATATTAGATACTCAGTTTCTTTGTCGAATAAGATAAAAATTGTCTTTGATCAAACCTCCTCCTTCATTACATATTCTGCATTCTTCCATATCAGAAATATTGATTGCTTTTGTCATGTCCTTCATTGAAGACTACTTCTACATTGACTAGGGTAATGCCTTATTCTAATGCCTTCCTTTCAAATCATATTGTATAATGTTTTATATAAAATGAATGATATAAAATGATTATTAGAGTAGTATGCAGAACTTACTGTTATCACTTTAGTACAGGTATGTACTTGTTAGCCACCCCTCAGCAATATTCTAGGAATGCATTTCAATGAACAATTTCATGCAAAGAGACTTTAAATTCAGTTTAAAAATGTTATTATTAACCAAAAAAGAGAACATGCTTGATTTTTGCATTTGAACCACCTGCTTACTCAAACTGAAAGCAAATATAAATGCTTTTATTATCATTCATTCGGCAGCAGCCCAGAAACTGAAAACAAACCAGTCTTTCTTTTGATTCACCACTTAACGTTCTCCACATTTTTTTGAGTTTAATAATGATACATGTCATATTGTTGCCAAAATAAGTTTATGCAAAAAATAAATATTCATTAAATATGTATTGAAAAACTCCAAGAATTTCCAAAATTCCATTTTATTTTTTTATAAGAAACACTTTTCACAATATCACCACTACCTTAACTTCCATAATGAACAGCACATCCCAGTGGATCGTATTTCCTCATATTTATTCTGCTCATTACTTTTGGCAACGTCATGTTATTTCTAGGGCTCATCCCAGTGCCTCTGGCCTCCACAGAATCCCTCTATGGCCTGTGAATGACAGACAGAGATTGTGCTGTGCTGTCAGGATATAGATGAGAATAGAGGTAGAGCACAGGGGACTCTGAGACTGGCTATAATGGAGAGTGACGAGAGTGGAAAATGAGCGGAAACATTAAGACATGCTTGAGCTAAAGATGCCGGCTGTGAAGAAAACTACAATCGTAAACTGTATCCATAATTTTAATAAGCCACCAGTTTTACTGTGTTTACTTTTGGAACTGACTGAGCTAAAGTTCTTATCCTTGTGAGTGCGGCAATAGAAAAGCCACTCACATTAAATTAGATGAATTTATGCCAAAGCAGTAAACAAGGTGCACGTTATGCCAGAATTATAGTGTGAATCACAGTGCAGTGTTCACTGATGATATTAATCCATCTATCTATCTGTCTGTCAACCCCATCCGTCCATCCATCCATCCGTCCATCCGTCCATCCATCCATCCATCCATCCATCCATCCATCCATCCTTCCATCCTTCCATCCATCCATCCATCCATCCATCCATCCATCCATCCATCCATCAGCATATGTTTTTGAGTCATTGTAACTTATTAAACTAAGTTAATTATATTCTAACTTAATTTTATAAGTTACACAAGCTGTTTTAAGTCAGTTTAACATAATAAGTTCAATGGATTCATAAACTTAATTTGATTTAGCTTAAAAATTTAAGGCAACAATGATTTTTTTACAGTGTATCTATTTAAAATGTGGCATCCCAGTCACCCCCTGCTTTGCTGAATTAATTTGACCCACAAAGCTCGGTTGGCACATCTGTTTGTAACTAGGTTGCATTGATTCAACTTTTAGCAACAATTACCCAGAAAATAACCCAGGTTTCGGTTACATAGAACTACCCAAAAATTACCCAAATGCCTCAACCCAACATTTGGGTAGAAAAAAATAACCCCAGATATTTTTAAGTGTTTATTCAGTGTATATCTTTTTAATAACTTAAATAGAGCATGAATAGAGAAGTCAAAGAAGGATAATTTAGAAAAAGAAAATGGGAAGATTAAAGGACAGACATTTAAGGATTATAAAAAAGTTAATGTAACAGTGTATTTACATGACAGCAATACTAAAATGATAAAGTGTCACAGTTTAAGAAGTTTTTCATACATAAACAAGTTTGTTAAAATAATCCCAGTTCACACAGATCTACAAAATCCACACACACACAGACACACAAAGTTATCAATTTTGATTGTAAACGAATGCAATATTCCTTAAAAAAGTTTTTGTTGTTGTTGTTGTTGTTGAAAACCAATATAAAAATCTCTAATATTAGCCAGCCCAATATATAAAGCACTTGCATTTTGCACTGATAAATACACAGTCCAGTGTGAGTGTAATTTTTTGCAAGGTACTCCTGTCTTCTCCCCCATGGTGTTATGAAGCGGACAGGAGACAGAGGTAAGGAAACGTTAGGGTGTTTATTAAATGACAACAAGGAGCACATGAAGGATAGCCAGGAGGATCAGGAATGATGTTGGGGGTCTTTTCCTCCGTGGCTGGGTAACAGGAATACACGAGGATGGACAGCACACACCAGATACAGCTGACAGAGGATGACACAGACTTGGAAGGACTGGAAGACAGGACGATTCGGGAGGACCAGGAAGACTAGGAGGAATACAAAGAGAACAGGTAAGTAAATCGTTTGTTTTAGCTGAGGATGACTACGCTGAGTGGTCGCTCAGTTGTCCGCTTTCGTCGAGACGAGCCCGGACAATGAGCGACTGGAGTGCTGTGCTTTTATCTGGTGCTCGTGAATGTGATGCAGCTGTGTGCTCATTAGAAGTCAGGTGATGGTGATCTTCGTGAGTGGGGGTCGTGAGAGCCTGACCAATCCATGACAGTACCCCCCTCCCCAGGGCCCGCTCCTGAGGGCCGACACCTCCGACGCCGTGGTGGTCTCCCTCTGCCTCTAGGCGCTGGGAACTCAGGGTGGCTCTCATGAAACTCCACCATGAGACTAGGATCGAGAATATCAGCTCTGGGAACCCATGTCCTTTCTTCGGGGCCGTACCCTTCCCAGTCCACCAGGTACTCCAACTGGCCACCACGACGTCGGGAACGCAAGATCTCCTTCACTGCGTAGACGGCTCCTTCTTCTAGGAGCAGTGGAGGAGGGGGTTCCTCTTCGTGGTCAGGCTCTGTGGAGGGAAGAACAGGATCGTGATAGGGTTTCAGGAGTGATACGTGGAATGTAGGGTGAATACGGTAGTGAGAGGGTAATTGTAGTTTGTAGGTGACGGGGTTAACCTGTTCCACGATGGTGAAGGGACCAACAAATCGGGGACTTAACTTGCGAGAGGGCAGTCGCATGCGTATGTCCCGGGTGGATAGCCACACCTTTTGTCCGGGTGTGTATCTGGGTTCTTCAGACCTTCTCCTATCGGCGGTTACCTTGCTTCGACGGACTGCCCTCTGCAGATGTTGATGAGCCTCGTCCCAGACTCTCTCGCTCTCCCGGAACCAGTGATCCACTGCGGGGACATCAGATGGTTCGCCATCCCAGGGAAAGAGCGGTGGTTGGAAGCCCAGGACGCACTGGAATGGCGTGAGTCCGGTGGAGGGTTGCCGCAGTGAATTTTGGGCATATTCTGCCCAGCCCAAATACTGGCTCCAGGAGTTCTGGTGACCACTGCAGAAGGTCCTCAGGAACCGTCCCACCTCCTGAATCTTCCTCTCTGTCTGCCCGTTGGTTTGGGGATGATATCCAGAAGAGAGGCTGACGGCCACACCTAGGAGCTTGAAGAAGGCTTTCCATAGACGTGAGATGAACTGTGGACCTCTGTCCGACACAATATCTTCTGGAATACCAAATGACCTGAAGACTTGATTAAAGATATTGTCGGCAGTTTCAAAGGCTGTGGGAAGACCTTTCAGAGGGATTAGTTTGACAAACTTTGAGAATCTATCTACTATGACTAGAATACAGGTATTACCTTCTGACGAAGGGAGGTCAGTGATAAAGTCCACTCCTAGGTGTGACCAGGGACGGTTCGGAATCGGCAAGGGATGGAGCTTTCCAGCGGGTAGATGACGTGGGCTCTTGGATTGGGCACAGTCCTTACAGCCCTGAACATATTGCCTCACATCCCTTGCCATGTTTGGCCACCAGAATCGTTGGGATACTAGCGAGAGAGTATTGTTGATCCCTGGATGTCCAGTGCCTAGCGAGGTATGTAAGGAGTGGATCAGATCTACCCGGTGTTCAGGTGGTATGAACTGCCGATGAGGAGGGCATCCCGGCGGAGCAGGGGCTTCCGGAGTGGCAACGACTGGAGGAGCGTTCCAGGTGATCGGACAAATGGAGATGTGTTCGGGAAGAATCTTCGTTGGGAGTTCTTCATGATCGTGATGCTCGTGTAAACGAGAGAGAGCGTCTGCTCTTAGATTCTTGGGTCCTGGACGATAGGAAATGGAGAAATCAAAACGTGAGAAGAAAAGTGACCATCTGGCTTGACGTGGACATAGTCTCTTGGCCTCTTTGATGTATTGGAGGTTTTTGTGATCTGTGATCACCTGGAACGGATGTTTGGCTCCCTCCAACCAGTGACGCCACTCCTCCAAGGCTAGCTTGATTGCTAGAAGCTCCCTGTCTCCTATGCTGTAATTCTGCTCCGCCGGGCTCAACTTCCGAGAGAAATAGGCACAGGGATGCAGTCGGGGCGGTGTATCATGATGTTGAGATAATACTGCCCCGACGCCGGTGGTGGATGCGTCCACTTCCACCACGAAAGGAAGATTTGGGTCAGGATGAGTCAGGAGTGGGGCCCTTGTGAACTCCTTCTTAAGAAGGCGGAAGGCTGCGGCTGCTTCTTTGGTCCACTCCAGTCCTTTGGGTTTACCCTTGAGGAGATTAGTGAGAGGTGATGTAATCCTGCTGTAGTCCTTTATAAACCGTCTATAAAAGTTAGCAAACCCAAGAAACCTCTGGAGCTCCTTAATGGAAGTGGGTTCTGACCAGGATAGAACAGCCTCAATTTTCTTCCCATCCATACGTATACCGGTTTGGTCAATGATGTATCCCAAGAAATGAATCGACTTCTGGTGGAATGAGCATTTCTCCGCTTTGAGGTAGAGGTGATGTTCTCTCAATGTGTGTAGGACCTCCGCAACGTGTTGGCGATGTTCGGCCTCACTCCGGGAGTAAATGAGGATGTCATCTATGTACACTATTACACAGTGGTGAAGAAACTCCCGGAGGACTTCATGAATGAAGTTTTGGAATACGGAGGGGGCGTTGACCAGACCGTAAGGCATGACCTCATATTCATAGTGGCCAGTAGGGGTCACGAATGCTGTCTTCCATTGGTCCCCCTCACGTATTCTTATCAGATTATACGCGCTGCGGAGGTCCAATTTAGTGAAGACTTTAGCTTCTCGGAGCTGTTCCAAAGCGGCTGGTACCAGAGGAAGGGGATATCGGTATTTTACTGTACCGTTATTTAGGACCCTGTAGTCGATGCATGGACGCAGCCCTCCGTCCTTCTTGGCCACAAAGAAGAAGCTTGAGGCGGCTGGTGATTTTGAGTGACGTATGTACCCCTGACTCAGAGCTTCCCTTATGTAATCTTCCATTGCCTGATTCTCTGGAAGCGAGAGCGGGTAGATCCTACCTCTTGGCAACTGGGCATCTGGAACTAGGTCGATCGCGCAGTCCCATGGCCGATGCGGCGGTAGCTGGGAAGCTCTCTTGGGGCAGAAGACATCATGAAAGGAGCTGTACTCCTTAGGAATGTGGATAGACTGCTTCTCAGGAGGGCTCTCGACCGATGTTGCAAACAAAGAAATGGGGTTCCGACCTTGAAGAGGGAGATTTGGAAAACAGGCAGGTGTACATCCAGATCCCCATTTCTTTATCTCTCCTGTGCCCCAAGAGATGATGGGATCGTGCTTCACCAGCCACGGGCGCCCTAGAATGATGTCCATATTTGCACCCTCCAGAACCAGAAATTGAATCCTCTCTTGATGTAACAACCCCACTTGAAGAAGGATGTCTTCGCATTGTCGATGGATACGGGTCGAAGATCGAGTGCACTGGGTTATCGGTTGTATCTGGTATATATGCGAGGACGCCTCAGTACGGAGGTGGAGTTGACGACAGAGGGATTGGGAGATGAAGTTCCCTGCTGACCCGGAGTCGATGAGGGCTGTGACAAGGAGAGAAATAGAGGCAGTAGTTATTTGTACGGTGGTAGTAAGTGGTTTACATTGTTCAATATTCGTACTGAATACACTCACTGAAGTCCGAATGGGACGAAGGGGACACTCCATACGGGTGTGTCCACTGACACCGCAGTATAGACACAGACCCCGGGTCAGCCTCCTCTGTCGTTCCGCTGATGTCAGTCTTCCAGACTCTATTATCATGGGTTCTGGTTCTGGAGAGGCTGTTGACTCAGGCGATTGGAGGAGTGCAGACGAGGGGGTGATGGTGTCCTGTTGATAGGAACGGAGACGATCGGAACATCGGAGAGAATGTTGGATGAATCTCTCCAGACCCATTGTATCATCTAATGTGGCCAGTTGGATTCGGAGAGTGGGTTCCAAGCCGAGCCGGTACGTGGTCAACAACGATCTCTCATTCCATCCACTTGCAGCTGCTAGAGTGCGAAACCGGAGAGCATATTCCTGTGTAGATAGAGTACCTTGCTTTAGATGATACAGCTGCTCTCCAGCGGCTACTTCCCCATCAGAACGTCCAAACACCTCTTTGAAATACTCCGTGAAGGTAGTGATGGAATTCATGACCGGCCCGGCTTGGTTCCAGATCGTCTCAGCCCATTTAAGTGCAGGTCCAGAGAGTAGAGATACGATGTAGGCGATCTTCGACTTATCTGTGGGATATAGAGAAGGTTGCATTTCGAATATGAGGGAACATTGTAACAGAAAACCATTGCACTCCCCCGCTCCGCCTGAGTAGGGCGCTGGTCGGGCCATGGGACTGGAAGGAAGGGCCGAAGAAGAAACTGTGGAGGCGGAAGTGCTCGGTGCTGGTGGTGCGTTGGAAAGTGGAGCTGGTGGCTGTAGAATCCGCTTCAACTGGTCCACCAGCTCTTGAAGGTGATCGGGGGTGCTCATGTTGTCGTCGTTAAAGGTCCGGGCTTCTGTTATGAAGCGGACAGGAGACAGAGGTAAGGAAACGTTAGGGTGTTTATTAAATGACAACAAGGAGCACATGAAGGATAGCCAGGAGGATCAGGAATGATGTTGGGGGTCTTTTCCTCCGTGGCTGGGTAACAGGAATACACGAGGATGGACAGCACACACCAGATACAGCTGACAGAGGATGACACAGACTTGGAAGGACTGGAAGACAGGACGATTCGGGAGGACCAGGAAGACTAGGAGGAATACAAAGAGAACAGGTAAGTAAATCGTTTGTTTTAGCTGAGGATGACTACGCTGAGTGGTCGCTCAGTTGTCCGCTTTCGTCGAGACGAGCCCGGACAATGAGCGACTGGAGTGCTGTGCTTTTATCTGGTGCTCGTGAATGTGATGCAGCTGTGTGCTCATTAGAAGTCAGGTGATGGTGATCTTCGTGAGTGGGGGTCGTGAGAGCCTGACCAATCCATGACACATGGCCTGGCATTTTCCTAGTTCTTCTCTTGTTCTTGACCCAAATCAGTCATATTGCATGGTAAACATTCCCGTCAGTGCTTTCCTGGCTCCCTGGGACTTATCTGTAGGCTAAGAGCAGGATAAAACCACAGCCTGTTTTCTCACCCCTGTAATTACTGTCACCATAAAATGAGCCTGTTTACATCACTCAGGAAAGTGCAGGACACAGGGGTCCGAGGCTCAGTGGTTCTGGGTCATGGCCAGATTGTGATTGCCAAGGTTAAGAATTGATGAAGATGGGCCCTTAAGTGCCAGACAGAACCGGAGGCTGTATGAGCAGAGGAGCGTCTGCGTCTCTCCAGTGTGTGGGGTCTGCCGGGTCTGTTTTGTAATCGGTTTTTCGAACTCTTGTCTGGTGTCTGTGATTTGTCAGTGCTGAGGAAAGTGGGCCAGCGTCTCTCCCACTGCCTCTGCTGAAGCTGTCACGGCTGCAGCGCTGAGCATCAAACTATCAAAGCGCAGCGAGGAGCTCCAATGCCCTCCAAAGTTACAGAGCGACATTTTTGGACATTCGCATGATAGATGATGAATTAATGTTTTACGCTTGGGGCTGGGCTGATCTAAAAGCATTCTGTTTCTGACAAGCAGTTGCAGGAAATATGATAGATTTTACATTACTCAAGAAATAGTAGCTGAATATGATCTTTTAATATGAGTATGGTCAGCAGATTTCGGTAAAATTGAATTCTGCTCCCATATAAATTTGAATTCAAAGAAAAAAATGTATATATTAATGTTAGTTGTAGATTAATAATATAATATAATATAATATAATATAATATAATATAATATAATATAATATAATATAATATAATATAATATAATATAATATAATAATTCATTCATTTTCTTTTCAGCTTAGTCCCTTTTTTCATCAGGGTCGCCACAGAGGAATGAACCGCCAACTTATCCAGCACTTTTTACGCAGCGGATGCCCTTCCAGCTGCAACCCATCAATTGGAAACATCCATACACACTCATTCACACACATACACTACGGACACTTTTAGCTTACCCAATTCACCATACACATACACTACGGGCAATTTTAGCTTACCCAATTCTCCATGTCTTTGGACCTGTGGAGGAAAACAGGAGCACCCGGAGGAAACCCATGCAAACACGGGGAGAACATGCAAACTCCACTCAGAAACGCCAACTGACCCAGCCAGTGCTCGAGCCAGCAACCCTCTTGCTGTGAGGCAATTGTGCGTGCTGCCCTAATATAATATCATATAATTTTATATGATATTATATTCAAGATCAATAGCTCGAGTTATATTCTGCTCAAAGGGGCTGAATTTATTTGGGAGAGTTATGGTACGGAGAAGCCCCGAAGAAGCATAACTCCCAGACTGTTGCATGCCCAGTTCACAGGGCCTGAATTTATTTGGGAGAGTTATGGTGTTGAGAAGCTTACACCATGTTGAGTAATATGGTAATGTTTCAGATATGTCAGAACATCTGAAAATCGCTTGCTTTTTGTATTCATCCCCCTCATCCGTTTATTCTTGTACACCTTTCTTTTTTCTCTCCCTTCACACTCACTAATTCATATCAAATGGAGTGGAGTAGGTCGACCTGTCAAACGAGCTCAGCCCCCTGCAATAATTAAAGCGAGTGTTGCTTGCCTGTGGCAGAACTTGCCGGAACCCGCTTGCATGGCGGAGCAGCGAGAGGGAAATGAATGTGCAGTGGCACAGAGGAAATAGACCGAATGAAGGAGTGTTTCAGATGGAGAAACACGCTTGGCTCAGTTCAACTAACTGTACATTCACCTCTCTTCAACTCTCAGGCTTCCTCTACTGCCAGAATCTTCAGAAACCACCCAAAAATAAGTACATAAATAAATTATGTACTGTATCATGCATTCTATGCCAGTAGTTTAAAATATCAGTTTTTGAAAACAAACAAATGAACAATACACCAACCACTCACAGATTTTGTAGTTTACAAGGAGATAATAATAGTAATTAACTTTAAAAGTTTGTGCTTTTGACTTTTCCCAAAATGTGCTGAAATTGTTGGAGTCAGCCTTTTCTTGATGGTTTCAATTTTATTTAAAGCTTTAGCATTCATGCAGCTGCTTTGTGAGACATCCAAAGGCAGAAACGCAATTTGGAGCTAAGTGTTTACACACTTGACTACATTACAAATTATGTGTATGGATAAGTATTGTGAACAATTTATATGAAAACATTTACAGGAACACTTTCACATGTCGAGATGTTCATAATATGTGTGTGTGCTGGCACTCACCGGCTCCTTCACGTGCACATGCGTCAAGCAGAGCTTGAAGGTAAACAAACAGCATTTTATCATAAGCATTTTATTGATAATTTTTTACACAGTTGGCATTAAGAAGGAACATAGAAACATTATCTGACTAACATCTAGCAGCTAAATCTGTCTGGAAAAATATTCAAAGGCTTTCATTTTTATAAACCATGGGGGTGTGAATGCGTCTGAGTGTTCTGATTGGCTAAAGTAGACGTCTCACGTCAGCGCGTTCTAGACATGAACGCGCTCTTTCTGGCAATTTTCCTTTTGCGTTCACACAGCGCAGCATTCCGGCAAATTACCGGTAATGTTAAACTTCTCTTTCTGCAAAATTGCCGGACCGAATTTACCTGTATTTTCAAAAAAGGCCTGTTTACACACACAGACCTTTCCGGAAAATTTCCGGTAAAAAGGCGCTAGGCAGGTCTTTATAAAGTGATTTCTTGATTGTGAACAGGTGTGGCAGTAATCAGGCCTGGGTGTGGCTAGATTAATTGAACTCCGGTGTGATAAACCAGAGTTTTTTAACTGACCCTTTCTCACGCAGGACTTTTTTTCTATTATTAGCCAGTGTTCTACCAATATAGTAAGCACTTGCGTTGTGCACTGATGAATACAGTCCAGGATGAGGGTCATTTTGGCTGGGTACTTCTGAAATCTCGTCTTCTTGAACTCAAAAAACAAATTAATTCATGCAGAGGTCTGGGTTAGTCGAATTTCGGATTATAATGAAGGCGTTTAACTCTCAAGTCATGTCTTTTCTTATTTGAATCTTAATTTAGTGCAGCTTTTCATTTCATTAGCAGCAGGGAGCAAACCAAACAAAGGAGGAGAATGCAGTTTTTCTTCAAGGGAGGACTTTTAACCTGTCTTTTTTGTACTTTTTTGCTCATCAGAGTGTGTCTTTAGGAGCGTTGCACCCCGGAGGTGCATTTCAGTTTGCTTTTCTCTTAGCTGTTGAATAGGGCATGATGAAACCTGTGACTGTGACATCCTATCCAAGAGCTAGTGACTTCAAGGACATTTTTTGCTGCCAGACAAATTGGAGTAAATGTCAGCTGAGAAACAGTAATTGCTGCCTAAAGGTTAGGCTAATTTCCACATGTTCGGGCATGTTTTATGGTATTTTCAGAGGCTTTTGGGACACACCTAGTCCTTCGTTTTGTGTCGTATCTGTCTGGGATTAAGGCAGAAGACGTGTTGTGTTGTAAATGTTTCTTATGTAATGTTACGGTTCATTTCCTAATTGTAGAACAGCAAGAGCGTGAGAAAATCAACAAAACAACCTTCAAATCCTGTATTACACCTACCGGTAGACAGCTACTTACCTCACTGTGGGTGGGAACCTGTAATTTGGGCCTCATTTTATACCCAGTTTACATTTATATATATACAGTTATGAAAAATAACAAACCACATGGAAATGATCAGTTCTCTCTGTATTTACCTTTTGAATATATTTCTTATAAATTTTAAATAAATTAGAAATAAAATTGTTGTCATTAAAAGCTTAATATTAATATTTTTCAAAATAACTAAAAGGATGCAAAAATAACTATAAGGATGCCATCCATGTTTATATTCATTTTTACACAGCACAATAATGAGTTAAAATAGCAGTATTTAGTGGAATAACCCTTATTATTTTATTTTATTTTTATTGTTATTAGAAATTTATAGAAATAAACAAATATTGGCATTTTACTCAAACACATACCTAATAAATCTTGCCAATCTAGAGTAACTGAGAATTTTTAAGGGGTGTCTTTTCGGTGTCTCAGTGTAAAAAGTGATTAGTTTAGACTTTACTTTAAAAAGGTAAGTAAACCTGTTGCCTTAAAATTATTAAGTAAATTAACTATATGTGCATAATTATAAAAAACAAGTCAAGCCAACTCAACAGTTTCAAGTTAAAACCTTTTTGAAGTAAAGTAACTAATCTGGGTGTGCACTTCTAATTTGGGACTTCTATCACTGCTATTATATACATAATTGATACAATTGAATTTCTTTCTTTATTTAAAAGAGTCCTTAAGATTTCCTTAATTTATTAAAAGTTATTTAAAAGTTATTTAATACTTCTCTTAAATCTTCTTATGGCCTCAAAGTCTCAAGTCAGTATCAGCTGACCTGAGAGAACAAGTTGGCTTATAGGGGTGTATCAGCTCAGAGATATAAGGTGGGGCAAGACCATTTAGAGATTTAAAAACAAATTAAAGAATCTTAAACTGTATTCTAAAATGAACTGGTTACCAATGAAGCGAAGCCAACACAGGGGAAATGTGGTCATTTTGGCAATAGCTGTCCTGTTACTTCCCACATACAGTGCATTACAGTAATCTAACAGAGTGGTCACAAAAGCATGGATTTCTGTCTCAAACAGTATTTTGGAATATATTGCCTTATTTTGCTGGTTGTCTTAATTGAAAAAAGCTAGATTTAACTACTGCTCTAATCTGATTGTAAATTTCACCCCTAAATTTGTGACTGTAGGCTTAGTATGCTGAGTGAATGAACCCAAATTGATCAAAGGAGGTACCTAAATATACTACTATAATTTTGGGACACAGTTTTCACATAATATATTTTGCCTATTCTATAATTGGGGAGTATTCAAATGTTTTATTTTAATATTCCCGTAACCAGTGCTAACTTTTCCTCAGACACTTGACAAACTTCCCTAGTTACCAGCAGAAAAAGTGTATATATGTCTGCTGTTTCTATTTTAAATCTGTATCTAAAATATACGTTTTCTCATTGACTGCATAGATTAGATGGTGATATATGAGTGTGTGTCTGCATCAGTTTTCTATACTTGTAGCAGGTATTTGTATAAGAGTGCACTATAAATTCTTCACACTCTCTGGCCTCAGATTGGTGGCTTTTCTTCCGTGTTCTGCAGACATATGGCCACCATCTGCTTGAGCCTGGCCGCATCAAGGTACACACGCTGAGCCCCAAGCAGGGGCCTCTGGGTCATGTTAACTCATAAGATGGACAATCTCAGCAGCAACATGAACAGAATCTCAATTTGAAGACTTTTACATTTAATCAAGTTAAAATGTGTGATTAATTATACACTTTGGCTGGTTTTAAGTGTGCATTCTTTAATTTAAAGAGATGGCTCACTAAAAATCTAAATTCTGTCATCATTTACTCACCTTTGGCTTGTTTCAAACCTTTTTAGGTTCTGTTGAACACAAAAGAGGATATTTTGAAGAATGTTGGAAACCTGTAACAATTGACTTCCATAGTATTTCTTCTTCCTACTATATAAGTCAATGGTTATACATTTCTTCAATATATTTTATAATTGTTCAACAAGAAAGAAATCCATAAAGGTTTGAAACCACTTGAGGGAGAATAAATAGTGAGTAAATGTTCGTTTTTTGGGACTAAACTGTCCTTTTAATGTAGTTTCATAAGAAATAAACATTTGAAGTTAGTTTTGACCTGGTTGGTCCGGATTCAGAAATATTAAGAATTAAAGCAAAAACCCAAGAGAAAGCAAGAGTTGCTTTTGTGAAAGACACAGCCTTTGTTTTATCATATTTTTCTCACTTCTTTTTGGTCTCACGCAACTCTGTGTCACAATTCCCTCAATCCCCTCATCTTCCATCTCTGTCCTTCCTCCGCTCCCTGTAAAGCAGATAAGAAGCATGTGAGGAAGAGTTAGGGTTGCGGATAGGTCAGTGAGTGTGGTTTCGCCATTGGCTTTGAAATTTGTGCTTCTTCCCAAGAGTGACTGGTAGATGCTGAGGCCTGCAGGCCAAAGGGCATTTACGTCATGACCTCATCCAGACCATATTTTACATGCACTTTGCAGCTTGTTGCCCACTCAATGTTAATTAGCTGGACAGTCTTACTTTGGCATAAAACATCTGTGCGTACAGACCTCCTCCACTTACAATTTGCAACACTGTTTTTTCTTCTTTAGCATGAAATGAAAGCAAAGTTACATAAATCAGTCACCAAGCTGTGCAAAAACTATATACATATTTAAATACACATAATATGTGATTTAAATAAATTGTTAATCATTTTAGAAATGTATCACAAATTTATGAATGTCATTTATTAATGCATGCCTTAAAAGTCTTAATCTAATAAATTAACTATTGCATTTGAAATTAAAGTTTAATAATTACCTACACTTATTTGTCGTGATGACATCGTAATGCACATTATGATGCTGCAATATCTATTATGACACTGTAAAGCAATTAAAGCATCATAATACCCATTATAATAAGATGTCATAATAATAATATGTGATTGTAATGCCTATTATGATGCCATAACATAAATTATGACGTTGTAATATCAGTTATGATGCCATAATACCCATTATGACATTACAATGTCAATATAACATTTTGATTTTGTGACATCATAATACATTATTGTAATTTGATAATGTAATTATGACATTATAACTCCTATTGCTGTATTTATGTCAATCTACTGCAGGGTTTTTCCACCCAGGAAGACTGAAGATGTAAATACGTTCTTGGCAAATGTGCTTCTTTAATATATTTCAGAATATGAAGTGTTGTTATTTAGGGTTTAATCTTCCTATCTAGTGAGAAAATAAAGTTATTTAATTGCTTTCAACAAGTGCTTTTGATGTAGAAGGTCTCTGAGGGCTATATACCAGTCAGGTGTATATTGTACAAATGTAATATGTTATAAATCAAAATACGTGACCCACGAACCATGCAGAGAACAAGAGGGCCAGAAGATATAAGCGTTTTATCTCTTTTCTGATTGGTTGGTTTTGACTCCATGGCTTTTGCCTGTTGTCCTCTGCCGGTATGAGTCAGTCCAGGCTCGCAGAGCACAGATGGAGAGCAGGAGCATGTTGCAAAGCAGCGTGGGACTTTCTTTTGATCCCATTATATGATGTGAGCAGTGTTAATGATTTGGAGAGTGCCGGTATGTTGGGGCGATTTGTAACATTTGTGATTAAATAACCTTTGCAGTTCATTGACGACTGACTCAGCCAATGTGTCACTTTATTTGAAGTAATCTTATGTAGTGTTGGGAAGTGAGTAACCAATAGCTATCTTTTTCAGTAGCATTCTTTTCAACATAGAGCATGTTTTTCACTAATGAGCTACTTCTTTAATTGAGTTGTTATGTTTTCTTGTTGTTGTCATATGCTCTGTGAAGCAGCAGTCAGATGCACTCTCCTCAAAATGTCCTTTCTCTCTCTTTAATATTGGGAAGTCATTCGTTTTTGTGAGCTTAAATTGTTCATTCAGATGTTTCAGTTGAATGAGCCAGTGCCATGCAACATCTTTTCCCCTTCACAATTGCCCTTATCCTTAACGCTTTGTCAAAAAAGAAATTGTGTTACTAAATAATGATATCTCTAATCAAAGGTGCTTTTCTCAAAGGTGAAGGAAGATTTTTATAGCAAAGCAATGTCTCTTAAGCTAGTTTATTGATCATATGCTTTTATAATTGTGTCATTTATGGATTTATCTCCCTCAAAATTGTAAACACTGATTTTTCAGACACCATCAATATTGTCTGAAACATCAATGACAGCATTGATGGCATCTGAAACATCAATGACACTGTTGATGGTGTGTAAAACATCAATGTTTACAGTTTTGAAGGAGACAAACCTATAAATGACACAATTATAAAAGCACATGAACAATAAACTAGTTTAAGAGACCTTGCTTTGCCCAGTTCTGCTGAAATCTGTCAATCGTTTTCCAGCTTAGCCAATAGCAGGAGATTTGAGAGTGGCTTCTGTAACACGCAGGCTGAGCCAGAGGGTGTTTACATTGCATAGTAAAAAGACATTTACATTCACAAATGATTGCAAGCCAAATTGTGAAGATTTTCTAAAAATATAGTTACAGACAACAAGCTTAATCTAGGATAAACATTGGTTGGGATTTTACAAGATGGACGAAAACGGTTGAATGTTTGTGTTTCAGTAAAGACACTGATGTTGAGGTTCTTCTTGTAAGGCAAGTTAAATTCTTTTTTTTAACTACAAGTAAGGCTGTTGCTGTCCATGTCATTTTCCAATGTCTCCTTTAACGTTCTTACAGTATATCTTATTTTTCAACATTAGATTAATTGATCGGAAGAAGCAAAGATGTACACCCACAACTAGACCGCCCCTCAAAGAAACTGGAAAAATTGCTCAAAAGTCTCCATCATCTTCTTGTGATCAGATCGGCTAAAATACATCTTAATAAAATGTGTAAAAAAAAAACATGCTTTTACTTATGACAGAAAATTAACTGCAAATGAAAAAGTATCACTTATTATATTAGTAATGACACAATCAGGGATTATAAAGCACCGTAGAATTAAAGGTGACTTGAGTTCATCTGAGCATTTATAGTTAGGTAATATAATGTGATTTGTGATTTGAAAAGGCATGAACATTTTGTACATTTCCATCACTAAATACAACGTGAAGAGATTTTCTGGAAATTCTAACCATTCATCAAATCATTTTTAAATTATAGCGTCACAAGATAAGTACAATTCTAAATGTAAAATAAATTAGCAATTATGCATTGAAAAAGAGACTCGCTCTGTAAATAGCTCCATTATGGTTGCTTCATAGTGTATCTAGACGGACTGTAGAATGGCTTTACATTATTAGTAGCTTGTAGCCTGAGAAGCTACAGTTTCTAAGCAACACCACCAGACACATTCCTGTTACAGTGGCAAAGTGGTATTTCCTTGTGACTTCTATTGCCAGAGACAAAAACGAGCACAAGCCGTTTGGGTTTTCTGCACCCTGGATAAAACATGTCTGCATGTGGGCAAAAAGCTCTGACCTAACAAAAACCCACAACCGTTAGTGAGCCATTAATGGGTTAATGTGGAAATGGAATTGAAACACTCCCACAGCAGAATGAAATGTCATCCACTGATAGAACTGTTGGTCAGAATCGCTGTGGTTTGGAATTTCAGTGTCCTTTTCCTAAAAGTAATCTCCTCTGTCAATCATCATTCACACAGAGGCTTTGCCCGGGCCAGTGTCGCTCAATCTTTTTACAGTCCCAGCATGCTTTGCACGCAATCTAAAAGCAAACAATATTTTGCAATTATTGGTTTACTGTAAAATATGTGAAACAGTATTTTTTTTTAACAATTTCTGTTCAAGGTTTTGCTAATTGAGCCTGCTGACTTTTCCCATAGAAAAAAAAACACTTAATATTTTTCATTTTTCAAAATAGCAAATAAAAAAAAAATGTCAGGAAAAACTACTTTTGGCCCTTGAAGTACTTTTTCAAAGATTAAATGAAATATGTTTTATGCAATATAATTCTTTGATTTTCAGGGAATTTATTATTCCCTTATACAGTAAGGACACAATTTCCCATCATATTTCTTTAATGCTGAAAATCATAAAAACAATCAGACAACATGTTTTTTATATAATAAACTTTTTTTAAACCACAAAATTAGACTAAATACATTACATATTTTTATTCCAAATGTATAAGAAGTTTTACTGGAAGTATTCATATATTTGTGTAACAATCACATAGATCGCTGGTGAACTACACACACATTGCAAACTACAACTTCCAGAATGCTTTGCACCAATCAACACCTGCTCCAGCTGTCTGTCATCCGTAAACTCACACACACAGACACACCCAGCTGGAGTGCATTCCACTGCATTAATTTGCATTAAACTTTCATTGTCTGTTGTTATTTTCGTTAACCCGATGATGGCCTTGTGTTTCCTAGTTTACCCTAGTTTTGTTTTGTTCTGGTTTGTTTAATAATTATATACGTTAAATGCTGCGTTTAGATCCTCACCTGTCTTCCTCCTTTGCACTACACATTGGCTCAGAACAATTTGTATCATGTAATATAAACACAATTAACATAGTTTATGAAAAATAGGTCACACTATATATAGAGTACTCAGTACACACTATACTGTATATACAGTACATTATATATTTATATGTTACATTATGTATATGTTATATATTTATTTTATATACATTACATATTTATATACAGTACAGTATACTCTAAAAAATATATATATCTTGCAAAGTTCAAGCGTGGTGAACTCTGACCTGCGAAAATCGCATCACTTGACTGCGTGAGAACTTTTTGGACAGAAACTTAAAATATGGACCAGTCGCTTTCTTTTTTATATGTCTAATCATTTTGTTTAATCCCGCCCTTTTTGCAGCGCCGTACTCCAGAATTTCACAAGCTACAACTCTAGTGTGACCGCAGCTTCATTTTGAGGGGAGCATGTGATATGATTGATCTCTCATCTGTAATCACCAATAATCCAATCAGATTGATTCAAGCTTACAATAAGTAGACAGATTTTGCCTTTATCCTCGTTTTGAAAGGATCCCCCTTCCACCCCATCTCCTCCTTTTCCTCCCTTTACCAGGGGGAGCTATTGAGACCTACCTGATCTTTATACCCTTATATGCTTATTGACCAGGCAGGAGCCCTGGTCTCAATTATCTCTGAGTTCAGGGTTCTCTCCCGGGACAGCATGCCAAACCTGCTAATAGCATCAAGCAATATCTAAGTGTGAACTCTTAAAATTGTCTTTGTGCTTTACCTACAATTGCTCTGGCATTTGTAAAGGTTCTAAATTGGCATAAATGTAACTCATTCATTCATTCATTCATTCATTTTCTTTGCAGCTTAGTCCCTTCATAATCAGGGGTTGACCCACAGCGGAATTACCCCGCCAACTTATCCAGCACATGTTTAACGTAGCCAGGGCTCAAAGCAGTGACCTTCTTGCTGTGAGGCGATCGTGCTACTCACTGCGCCACCGTGATGCCCATTGATGGAATTGTGAGAAAAAAATCTCAGTTAGCTTTAAGAAAGTTTTAAGCCTTCATTGTTAGTGTGTTTAAATTACATTGACCTTTCGCTTTTTTTGAATTTTCAGCTTTACATTACAAAATGTTTATTAATTGAGCTCTGTGGATACTGTACCAGTCAGAAGCACGGCCCTCATTAAAATCTCCCCGTGTCCCTTGTTGATCATATTGCTTCAAGCTGATGTAAAATGTCAGAATGGCCAAATGTTGCCCGTATCTGGCGCAGCTGTGAACCAGTGTGTGTTATGTAGAAGGGGGCATTCACCTCGGTTGTCATGGTGAAGGAGAATTCGGACAGCTTGAGGGGTGTTTTAATGATTTAGCACTTGAGGCATAACCCTGTCTGTCTACACATTTGAACTCTGATTGCACGTAATGATATTTATTCAGCATTTTCTGTCTAAGCCAATGGATGTTGTATTGAACTGCAGCCGCTTCTTTTATTATATGATCAATATGTAGTTTGCAACATATTTCGTGATGTTACGTGAGACGGTTTTGCTCTAAAAAGAGATATACCGACTCCAGCTTCTGCATAATATTTATGCAAAGGAGCAACACCATATGACCCACTTTCTGCAAGTTTAGTGGCTGGTGACTAAATCTGTAAGACTTTTTTAGCAGACAAAATACCAAAGTGTGTAATTATGTATTTTTGAAACATTTTTATGAATATAATTGCATAATTCTAGTGATAGTTCATCCAGAAATGGACATTTATTCACCTTCAATTCATCCAAGATGTAGGTGACCTTTTGTCTTCATTTTTGTCTTCATTTTTAAATCTTAAACTGTGGTCCTTCATGAATCATAACATGCAGGTCAAATGACGCTTCAAGAGTAAAAAAAAGCATGCTTAAACATTATTACTTTTAATCCACAGCCTTAGCCAGTAGTTTTAGCCAGTAGTTTTGAGCATGTTTACAACAGTGGACAAAACTCATAAATGACTTAAAGGGCACCTATTTTACCTTTTTCAAAATTTAAGATAAGTCTTTTGTGTCTCCAAAATGTGTCTGTAAAGTTTCAGCTCAAAACACCCATCATATTTATATTATTTATTCTACCTTTCAGAGCATTGGAATCTTCTGCTTTGAACACAATGTAGATGTTTTTGTTGCCTGTGCTTTTAATGCTATTTCTCCACGCCCACCTTTTCTGTGTGCCTGTCAGAGTGTGCCTCAGTTTCTGGCTGCTACAGATAAACAGCACAGAGACAGACATGAAGGAAGCAGATCTCACGTAACGTTTGTGAGAAATACTGCAGGAAGAACTTTCCCAATGATTATTTGATGTATTTGTTGTGGAGTTAATTCAAGGCTTTCTGCATGTGATGAGTCACACACAATGTTGTTACAAAGTACACGCACACATACAGCGAACACACACACACAGCGCATGCGTTTAACTTTGCACAGTTTTTGCACAGCAAATGTAACAGGTACACGTTAATATCCACTGCTGTAGGAATATCCCTTATGTTAATGTACAAAATAATCGAGATTGAAGCATCTTCTTTTATAATTGTACTGATATGTGACTGTGGTGATGAATTACAGCAATTTTTACCCTCTTTAACTTACTTTATTACAAACATGCACTGTTTTAAAAATGTTTTAAACTTGTAAAACTCATTCTTGATCACATTTGATGATGATTAATGATCACAGCGAGCTGAACGGATCTTTTAATCCTGGTTGCTTTGTCCTGTCTTGTTGATATGATTATATGCGTTACTTATTGACTTATTGTGTTTATATCACTTCAATATGACTGTGGACACACTATACATAAACACAGTTCTGTCCAAACAGCTTTCAAAAGGCGATTTTCATCATAGGTGCCCTTTAACATTGCTTACATTTTTTTACAGTATAGTTAGCTATATCCAGGATAAGAACACCCATTAGAGTACCTGTAGAATTTTAATTGCATCATATAAATCACCAAAATGATGGAGGAGCTAAAAATGTATTGAAGAGTAGTCAGTTACATCTTGATCTCACAGTGAGTACATTACTTGCACATTTTTATTTATTTTTTTTGTTTAAATTTCCCATTTAATGTACTGTGTGACACAGATTAGTTCAGTAGATCTCTTTTTAAAAAAAAACAGCAATCTACATTTGACTTGTACAATTGTACAAAAATAAAGCTGTCTTAATTTGCATTTCCGCTTCATAGGTTTTGAAGATTTTGTCTGCGTGTACTACTTTTTTTTAAATGTTGGAAAATGTGTCTAGATGTTTGGCAGAAAGATCTGGGATGTTCAATCGATGCAGACACTTGGACACACATTAGGCAGTATGCTCTTGGTGGCGTACAGAGACAGTGATAGAGCCAATTCAGTGGATGGTGATGATTGGGAGGCCATGATTGGTAACAGCTGATGGAGGGAATTTGACCAGGACACCAGGATTATACCCCTACTCTTTACAAAAAGTGACCATGGGATTTTTAATGATTATTTATTTTCTTTTTTTGAAGAATTGTTCAAATGAGTAGTTGGAAGTTGTTTAATTGTCTTACCGATGCTGCCCGTAACAGTATATATATATATATATATATATATATATATATATATATATATATATATATATATATATATATATATATATATATATATTTATTTTTTAAATGGATATCTGATAAACCACAGACAGTATCAGAATGGCATAAAGTAATATTTGATCTTATGTCTTTGAAATATATTACCCACTGGTCAAGGGGAAAAATGTATACTTTTTATCAGATCTGGGCTTCTTTCCTTAAGTATGTGGGCTGCAGGAATTCTGGTACCTTTTTGCAAAACCTTAGATCACTATAAGCATTGGTTAATTTATGTATTCTTTTATTATTATTATTAATAATTTTGTATTTTTATTTGTCTTCTCTATGATCTTTAGTATGTGCTGTGAGGATGCTGTGATGTTGAGAAATTTGTTGTTTTTAATCTGTGGTTACCGTTCTGTTGTTTTGTTTTGTTAATAAAGACAAAAAAGCAAAAGAAAACTGTAAATAATGTAGACAACGACCAAAAAAATTGTAAACCCATTTTTCAACCCGCTATTCATAAATCTTCATACAGTAAATCTTCCTCTTCAGGATTTATTACGTTTGACAATTTTACAAGGTGCAGAAATTTTTTATTGGCGTACACTTGAAAACATGCGAATACTGTTTGCAGCTTAATGAGTAAAACTTTCACTGCACATTTTCCAATGTTCTTTGCATATAATCATTCCTTTAATCCATGACTCATAAATAAATACCAAGCTGTCTTGTTCAATGGCAAAAATAGATATTCTGTGAATATTTTCATACACCTTGACATTATCAACTCAAGTACTAACTCAAGCTTAAATATAAACCCCCCCTTTTTTCTTACAATGCATGCAACATATCATTCAAGTGGAAGGTACAGTAGCAGGACCCCCAAATTTTGAGTTTTTGTCACTGTGCATTCTGTATGCGCCCACCTCCATATCCAGCACATCCCCGCCACCCCTGCCAGTCTTTCCACCAATCACACGGCAGCTGGGCAGCTCTGCCCTGTTGCTATGGAGACTTGGCTCTTAATATTCTGTTCGAGTCTCACTCTGATAAGAGACCGGCCGTGCACCGTAGAGAAAATCGATGGGACTTTCCTCCAGCAAATATACAGCAGTGCAGCAAGGGAGGGAAAAAAAGAGAAATTGAAAGCGAGCTAAAGAGTTTTGTTGTCTTTTTTTGCGACACCACCGGCTCGCGAGTGAGTCGTTCCCCCCCGTAGGATACTTTAATTTAGTTAGCGGAACAAAGCTGCTCTCAACCTCTTTGAATTGTAGAGTAATCTTGTTGTTGTGCCAAATTTCAATTTTATACTTTCCTTAAAAAAAAGTTTGATTGTTGTCGCGGAATTAATCTGCATTCCTGATATTTCCTGACTCCATATGTGTGTGTGTCGGAATAAATAGATTTTTTTTTTCCAAATAGCTTATCACTTCAACAGCTGCAGGAAATCAAAACAAAGTGTCTGAGTGCGCACTCAGGAGCAGAAGTGCGTTTCTGTCACAGGAAAAGAATGGGACATATTGATTGTAGATCTAATCATTCAGTGCGGAGCTGACAGAAGATTTCAGGCAATGCTCGAATATACCACATTGCTCACTCTTGCCAGATTACGCCGGTTACAAGCAAGCCAAGAAAGAGAACAATCTGTTGTTGTGTGAAAACTGTGGAAAAAAAAACTGCACTGGCTGCTGTACGCATATGCAAATCTAACGTATACTCTAGTCCATGCCATTTGTGAAAAAACAGTGCAGTTCAGTTTGAGACTGCATTGAAAATCATTTTAAGGCCATAAAAAGTTTAAATGTTCTAAGAAAAGTCATTTTATTGGTTAACTTTACACTGAAACAAATTACTTTTCAGTGTAGTCAAATCTAAAAAACTGACTCTTATAATTTTTTAATTGTAATATTAAGTGTCAATGATAGCTAGAATTTTTTAAGTATATATTTAATATTTACACATTTACTTCATGAAATAAATTAAATGAGTGGAAAGAGTTCAATTTAAATATTCATTTACTTATAGTAATTAAATATTTTCTAATCGTCAAAAACCTAGTAATATTAAGTAAGTTTTAATAATGGATATGGATAGCAATCTTAGGTGTTTAAATCTGAGAGAAAGACTTGTTAGAGTTTGATCATCTTTAGTTTGTAGTTTAAGAAGAGTTTTGAGTGTGTCTATTAATTTAAGGTTACCACCTTGCAAAAAAGCAGTCATGTTTGGGTTTTGGCCATTTGTATTATCAGCATTAATGTTTGACGCTTTCACTCAGAAAACCATAGCTGTGCCAACACTAGCGCTGACATCAGGAAGCATTTATAAGTAAATTTGCTCTTGCTAAACATTGCTTAAGATATAGTGAAATAACACATTTCAAGTGGAAATGTGTGTCTTTACTAAACCAAGTTTCACCAAATGTACACATTTGTAACTAATAAGATTTATTTAAAATTGATAATAAAGCAATGTTCCTATCTGCTAAAACCAGAAAAATGACATTACTTGGTTCATTTAAATAAATAAAGACTCAAAAGTAAAGATAATCAATTAACTTTTACTTAATGTTTACCTAACACTCCTAAATAAATGAAGTATTTTACATGAAATTGACAAGTACCTAATACAAGATTGTAAAATTTACTTGAAATTTGTTTGTGCAAATAAAAAAAGAGTTATTTTTTTTCAGTGTATGATATGCATTAATTCATTTAATTTATCCAGGTTTCAAAAAGGATAGTTCACCCAAAAAATAAAATGTTGCTGTTATTGTTGCAAACAATTTATGTGTTTGAATTTAAACAAACAACTAAATTTTGTAATGTTCAACTTAATTTGTTTATTAAAATTCAGCTCAAATAAATTGTTTACAACCACTTAACTTAACATTTTATAGTAAATCCAATTGGAATCTTCTTTGAATCATTTTTCCAGTTTACTCTCAGGTCATCACAGTGGTAGGTAGGTTTTTTTCTTCTTCAGTAACACATTAAAGCACTTTAATGTATCTTTAGGAGAAGTTTTGGTAGCTGTTTGACTTAATTTTAGACTATCCAAGAACCACAGTTTCAGCTAAAAATCATCTTGAGTGACCTGAGAGTACGAAAATTAATAATATATTTGTTTTATTATTTATTTCTGAATGAACTGTGCTTTTAAAATGTCTTTAAAAGCTTTAATGTTTAAATGTAATTTTTCGTTAAATTAAAAGTCTCAATGTGTAAAGGACCCTGCAGACCCTCTCATTTAATCTGGGAAATAAACTGCATATATTATGAGTTTCACAAAATGAGAACTTATTCATTGTGAGGTAAAAAGATGAAGATGTTTCTGATTTTGCACTGTTTCGAAGTTGCTAAGTAGATTTGTGGCATTGATTATGCGAACGTCTTTGTACAGATGGTCAGATGTTCTTCCACTGAAGCTCAAGATGCTCTTTGGATCATCCCAAATCATGCTGGAGCACATGATTATCTGGGTTTACACAAACTTGTGGAATTTGTGCTGCTGTCATTATAGCAAAGGCCAAATCTGAAGACTTTCAGAATTTCATTTCGAGTTCTAATTTTTATGCAAATTATATAATCAAAATGCAAAAGTAATAAAATAAAATTGGACATAGAAGCATTTTCACTATGTTCTCTGACATCAGTGCTACATGCAAATGCAAACTTAATGTCTTAATGCATCTATATATATTTTCATATCTATTCTATTTTCAGCTCATAACTAGCATCCACATGAAATAATCCATTTGGCATTTAGCTGATATCATTTACCTGCACTTATGGTTTTTCTTTTGCTGCCATCTGATTTGCTGACATTGTGTTCCTTTCCATTTCCTTATAAAGAAAATAAATTGGCTCTTTAAGAAGTGACAGATGTAGCGGCAGAGGGGGATGATGTGATAGTCTGTCGAAGTTCTGGGTTTACCATCAATGTTGAGGCGTCCAAGTCATTTTTGGATTTCACTTAAATCCACTAAAACCAGCAGAGAATTATGGGCCCTTCATCATGGCAGTAATATTGCACATAATGACTGGTCCCAGAGGCATACGTCTTACAGTCATTTAATGAGATTTTAATGTCCATTAGAAGTATTCACTCATATACTGACTGAAGCAGTAGTTTTATACATCAGTTGTATTATTTCTTAAAATACAGATATGCCTTCTCAATGCAGTACATTTCAGTGAATGACTGGATTGTTGTGATTTAATTGTGTGAATGACTAGTTTTGGTAGATTTTGGTAGCTATTTAAAAAAGAGGCATTTTTGACAATGTTGCACAGTTTGTATATAATGTCCATAAAATGCAATTTTACATATTTTCTATAAATCTAAACTTTTGCACCATTTATTTATTTTATTTTATTATTTATTTATTTATTATTCTTAAAAATATTTTAATTATTATTTTATTTATTTGTTTTTTTTTATAATTAATTTAATTTAATTTATTTGTTTATTTATTTATTTTTTATTATTTTTTACTCTTCATTTATTTATTTTTATTTTATTTCATTTAATTTTATGTTGACTGATTTACTGCTTAGTTAAAATATTGAGTAATGATAAAAAATAAAGTGTTTTTTTTAATAACCCTGTTTTAAACGTAGGATATTGTCTTATTTTGGTAAATAAATTGGATTACAAAAGCACAGGATTACCTCTGAACTATGAGCAATGGTATTTAGGTCAGTGAACAGCTTTATATCCAAAGAAGGTTTAGAAAAACTGCAGATTTGACATGAGCTTGGCCTTTTTTTTTTGCAAATCTTTGTTTTGCCAGAAGTTTAATAAAAACTGAGTAAACTGAGCACCATGGGCCCAAAGCTATGGTTGCGTTGCTAAAACAAAGATGCAGAAATTCAATCTTAGATTCATGCCAGCCAAATATCCATCATCATGTTTTCTGAATACATTTGTCCCAGTTCAATCTCTTTTCAGTGTCAGTTTTCAGGAAGAAGTCACTGAATGTGGTTTTGAAAAGAAAGCGAGTGGTCTAATCTTGTCAGAGAGTTTTCAGAATGTTCCTGCAATGGAGAACTTCCCCAGCTATGATTGAAGTGTTTCGCAGCATTAGTTCTGTATTGTTTTTTCCAGTTTGTCTCAAACAAAGTTATTGCAAACTGTTCTTGAGTAGTTGCAGTTCTCATGACTCCGTGTCCTCTCTTTATTTCACTGTTGAAGTGTGGAGAAAGTTTTATGAACATCATGCTAAATATCACACTTTTTGGTACCAAGTCACAATCTTAAAAGTCCCCCTGAAATCAAAACTAATTATTATTATTAGAATAATCTTAATGTTCTCTGTAAGCTAATGTGCTTCAAACAATGGCAACACTTATATTTAGTAAACATTAGCATTCAAAATGTATTGTTTCTCTCACCGATAATCAACAAATTATTATTGTATATTTTTGCAGTTATTATGATAGGACAGAAGTGATTGAAAGGAAGTGTAGGCGGAAAAGGATAGGGAGGTCTTGCGGTATGGGTTGAGAAATATCAGTGAATTGGGACTCAGGATGCAGAGTTGCGCTATGTTGTCTTGCTGATTCCTAGGCTATCGGCACTTTCAGAAGCAACCATTTTTTATGACATCACAATGCACTACAGCTTCTCATCAGATCCTCCGACCAATCAAATGCTCTCTATTATCTGAAAATAAGCCCCTCCCCTTATTCACATGTAACCCAGTGTTTCATCTAAACACTTGCATATATAAAAAAAAAACGGTACACAGTGTTTAGCTGAACTCTTCTTTATTTATTAGACATAATAATGCATAGAAGACCCACAAAAAGCTGGGATGCTAAAACCCTCTGTTTACATGATTGCTCATTGCAAACACACATCAACACTGTTGTAAATATGCTGTCCATAGGTGTGAATGCAGCGTTAGTGCGGTCTACGCAGACCACACACACACACAAAGAATGACACACCAAATGCTGTATTTTTAGAATGAAACAGTTAACAGCTCAGCATTGCTATGCTAGTGTCTGTCATGTGAGATGTGCTTTATCTCAAAGACCCGCAGAGCTGTGATATAAACAAACGCTACTGGCTATTGTTTGGAAGGGGAGGGGATACCTGATGTGTCCTGATGTCTTCATGTTTCTGTTGAAATTACTTCACACATCAAACAAAGATGCGCATTTCAAAGCACTTCAGGGAACCTTTAAGGGACTGCGGCCTCGTTTTTCTCCCCCCGCCCTCTTTACCATTTAAGTTAACCCCATATCAAGTGAAGAAAACACGTTTCAGAAATAAAAATATCTGTTTCTTCTCTCTCAGTGGGGAATACAAGTGCTGGAGAGAGATAACATGGTTGATACATGGCGGGGCGCAGAGTTGGAGCGAGGAAAATGTTCAAACTCATATTCCGTGATTTGACCTGATTGTATGAATATTGCAGAGGAATCTTTTAGTGTCTGTAATGACATTAAAAGTTGATGTACTGAGAGTATAGAGAGGGAGAGGGTGAATAGTTTGGAGAGAGCCGGAATGTTGATTGGGCGGAGGGGTCATAAAATATTGAGGCCTGTTTTTTTCTCCTGGAGTGCATATTTTGGCCCAAGTTAAAGAGTCATGAGAAGATTTCTTGGGATCAAAACTCAGTTTCTTCTTCTCCTGTGGCATTCTGGATTTTCCTGGGGTGGTGAC
Organism: Danio aesculapii; assembly: GCF_903798145.1. Lineage (NCBI taxonomy): Eukaryota > Metazoa > Chordata > Actinopteri > Cypriniformes > Danionidae > Danio > Danio aesculapii. The sequence goes on from NC_079438.1 coordinate 47,303,968, forward strand.
AGTTCACAAGCGCTGCATGTTTTTTTGTGCTTGAGAAAACAGATTTTATCTTATAGATTTTATTTTATTTTATGATTTTAATGCTTTTGTTTTATTTAATTTATTTTCAGTTAATTTATTCATTCATTTAACGTCGCCATCTGTTTCTAATATCTCATATAATATGTTTATATTAATTGTATGTACAGGGCTCAGCTAACTGAGAACACCCATTTTGATTATTCCATTTCTCAGAATATAGGCAATGTATTTTGGTGCATTTAAACAAAACAGATTTAATAAGAGATATATTTATTAAATAATTTTTTTCACCAATTATTTAAAATTGAATGATAGAAGAATTAAATTCAAGCAAAATATTGCAAAAAAAAAATTACAACCTACAAAAGTTCAACTAAATTTTTCAATTTTTTTGCTTCTTTTTCCTCTTTAAAAATTTTTAGCAAATATTTTTCTATACCATATAAATTAGGGTGTAGGTTTTTGGACAGTTATCGTAAGTTATTTTATAGATAAGCTCCAGATTTGGCTTCAGTACTGACTAAACTAATGTTATGCACAAATATAATATTGTATAGCTTCCTATTAAAAAAATGAATTTAAAAGAGAGATTCGTAAGGGGTTTACTATAAATGCTAAGCACTGTATATTTATTGTATATCAAAACAAATTTAAATAAATATATTAAAGATTTTATACTATATCATATATTTTATACATACTAAAACAATTGCTTAATGCTTTACATACAACTATCAAATAAATGTTGATTGCAATAAAACAAAAACCGAACAACATAATTAAAAATACTTGCTAAACGCTAAGTAGAAGTAAAATGAATGAAAGTCCAATTCCCTCTTTGAACCATGACTATGATATAATATTCATGTGTTTTACTATTTATATTATATTTTATTGTTGTGCTTTTTTTGTAAAACAGAACACATTTTGTTTGAATAAAGGTGTTAATTGACATAAAAATGTTAATTGTTTAATTATTTAGTAAAGAATTTGTTTAATGGTTTACAAGTAAAATGCATGAAGTACTTATTTATAGCAAAAAGCTTTTAAAATATAATAAATATAATAATAATAAATATAATAATAATAATAATAATATAATATAATAATAATAATATAATATATATAATAATAATAATAATAATAAAATACTAATAATGTTGTAAATGAGTATCCCCTGTGTTTTTTCTTATCTTGTTTCTGTTTTAGGTTGAGCTCAATTAAATTTGTGTGTTAACATTATAAACTTTAATGACATAGATGCATTAAACTATAATTAATTACAGCCAAATTTCATAATATCCCACAGTACATTTTTGCCTTATTTTTTACCTGAAACATCTGGCAACCCATCTGTCAGGGTTTACGTTTTTTATCTTTACAGTCAAAACAGGTCAAGCAAATCCCTGTAACTTTGTGCGGATTTTTTTGGACTACATCATCCGCTCTCACCTCCTCACTGAACTGTATGAAAACCTCCAGCAAAATGCAGCACCTACTGTAACAGACATCATGATGCTGGCTTGCGTGAGTCTGCGGCTTCATTAAGAGCCGCACACATGAATACATTCACACCTCACACAATACTGCGGCACTCATCACGAAAATAACTTCATCAGACAATCAACAAACAAACGCTTGAACTCCCTTCAAAATTCCTTAAAAGCATCATGTCACCCATGAACAACATTGTGTCTCTTGACAAGCATTCAGCTTGTCTCCCATCTGGCGAATATTGCAGGTCCTCCATTATGCATAAAGTCGTAACCACAAAGAGATCGGGAGCAGCCAGAACTCCCTGTGCCGGGTCATTTTAATCATGGTGTTATGAAATCTTCATGAGTTTTTGTGTTTCTTTCCCTGTGTTGTCTTGTGCTAACGGCTCTGTTCGGTATACAGCAGGAGACAGGATATTTACTCACCTCTGGAGACTGACAGCACAAATCCCTTTAGATGAAGTCAAGCATAACCTGCTTAAAATAACTTCCTGACAGGCTGTTGTGTGTTTGCATGTGGTGCAGGAGAATGTTCTTTTAAAGTACCTTGTTTATATAGTGTTATACTTTATTGCATATTGTTGATGAAAGTGAAACTTGTATATAATCTGACAAAAACTTTCCAGAGTGGATTTTTATGACTGGGTCATTGAAGCATATGCTCAATTGACATTCAAAAACACAGACTCATTTAGGAATAAAATGAGTGCGTCAGAAAACTGCAACATCAATGATTTATTTAGTTTTATAAAATGTTTAGGTCTTTCTAATTGAGTCATTGAATCTACTTAATCAATTCCTTCACAAACAATTACTGAATTAGACATATAAAGCGATTGCTTCAGAAAAAGGATTAAATCCATTGTCTTAAAGGCGACAAGTTGATTTTGCTTAAAATAATTCTGTGATGTAACATTTGCTTAACTTAGTTTTTTATAATTTCACACATAGTTCATGTACTTAATCATTTTAAAGCAATTGGTTTACTTAATTCCTTAAAGTAAAGTCAACTAATCCTTTTTACAGTCTATACAGAAACTAATGAGGTGGGTAATTTCGTGGTCATTGAATGTTGTACTCAACCAACTCATTCAAAACTGTTTTTTATACAGGAACTAATTGGAAGACTATTTTTGAGTCATTAAATAGTATATTCACCTGATTTAAAATCACACATTCTTTCAAGAATGAATTAGTGGAAGATCTTTACAGGGTAGTAATTGAGAAAGCAAGCCAAGTCAATGTTTATTCATAAAGCGCGTTTTTAAAAACAACAAGTGCTTACCAAAGTGCTGGGCACACATACACCATCTAAAACAAAGGACAAATACAACAGACATAAGACTCTCATATGGTATTAAAAGCCAAAGAGTAAGATCAGATTTAAAAACAGAAAGGGTTGTGGCTTGCCTAACATGGAGAGGCAAGTTATTCCAGAGTTTAGGGGCAATCACTGCACAGGCACGGGCCCCCCTGGTTTTTAACCTTTAACAAAGTCTTTTTAAGGCAAGTCATTTGACTCGTTGGCCATCTTTGAAGCACCTCTCAGGCAGTATGCTTGGGCATTCTGTTTGAATGGGGAAACATCAAATTGTCCAAAACTGCTTGCCAAGCTTACAAATGAATTTTATAGTAGGAATCACCAATGAAATTAAACCACAACTGTCTCTTTAGTTCAGATATGCCTAAACTAGGGCCCGCGGGCCAAAGTTGGCCCCATGACAACCTTTGAGTTGACCCGCCATCCCATCTGAGAAGAGAGGGAGAATGAGAGGGATGGTTTAGATTGTCAATTCAAATTTAATGCAACCCTTTGTTTGTTTGTTTTATTGTCAAAAGCTAACTGAAATTAAATGCTTTAATTCAATTTTGTAAATTAATCAGATTTGTTTAAATGTACACACTGTCACCCGACAATGCAGAGACTTTGGTGAGACTGAGTCAATTCTGCTAAGTATGTATGCAGCATTGAACTCCTCCCGTGTTAAAATGTGATTGTTTGGTTACATTGCAATAAGTTCATTTAAAATAGTTATACTGCATAAGTTAATACAATAAAAGTAATGTTTCTTTTTTATTGTGAAATATTTTAAATAAATTAGGAAATTGCCTATGGCAACTTAATGTAATATAGTTTGGTATATTTACCTTCGGCCAGGCTCTTGATATTATTGAGTTTTTGGCCGTTCATACTAAAAAGTTTGGGCACCCCTGTTTTAGTTTCATTTCTAAACGTCCAAATCAGACAAAATCTGCAGAAACTCACATCTGGTTCGAGCCCCTCCCCTGGAGTATCGTCAGTCTATAGCGATCGATAATTGGCTCCTGTAATAGAAGGTGGGCTTTATTCACCATATTGACCATTACACTTTTCCCCATTCCGAAAGATACAAGTGACATGTCTTGTGCATTCTAGTCTTTGGTGTGGAACAGCCAAAAGTAACTGATCAGCACATCAAAGTGCCCTTGATGGAGTGTACAATTGAATTAATGCAGACCAGTATCTTGGTGCTAGTCCATTTAGCCATTTAAACACCGAAACTAAAATCTTAAAATGTAGCCAAACTGAACAGGAAGCCAGTGAAGAGAAGTTAGTATGGGTGTTATGTGAGTCGTTGAATCATATACTTAACCAGTTCATTCAGAAGGGTTCATTCAGGAACTAATCAGATGACTTGGCTTTATGTGTGAATCATCAAATAATTTATACATCTAATTCATTCATGAATCAGGGGTGAGTGAGTCATTGAATAATTTCTCAACTGACGTGTTTAACATTGATTCTTCAAAAACCAAATTACAGTACTATCTACATGAGTCATTGAACCATTTTCTTCATGGAAATGAAACAAGTGCTTTTCTGTTATTGAAAGATTTGTATGAAAGCTGTTACAGTTACAGCATGTTTCTGTGTGGTTCTCCTGTGGTGCAGCAAATGTATGTGTTGTAACTGACAATACTATGTCTAAGCTATAAGATACTTCTTTTTCATTGATCTTTCGTATAAAAGCAATATCACAAAGCAATATAGCTTGTATGCACCAAACCACTTGAAGGCAAATGCTTAGGGACCACTCCAAGACAAATAGTTACAAATATCACCCTTTAATTAATACCAGTTCAGAAACACAATACAGTCCCAACGTGTAAAGCCTTTAGCTCAGACAGATCACTGCTTGTCTGTCTTTATTCACCTGTGGCTGAGCTCAATATCCCATCTGTCATTGCCTATTCTCCTGTTCAAACAAAAGCCTTGGCTGCGGTGCTGTGCGGTAATTTGATTAGGGTTACTGAATGAACATTAGACGACCAAGGCATCAGCCAATACCTGCTGCTGAACTCACCTGTGGGCGCATGGTTTGTTGCAATTTGAAAAAGGTCCAAACACCAAAACAGCAGTTTTAATTGCTTCTGGGGTTGTATGATTTACCTCTCAGACAATAATAATGTCATAACATTTAGCTCTCAAAGTCTCCTGGTCCCATTGCAGATGTTTTGTTGTCTGGTTCTGGCATTTGCCGCATGTTGATTTGTTTTTAATTGTTTGATTCTTGGTCCACAGGTGTATTGAGCCTGCCGGACAGTCTGAACCTGCACCGTGACCAGCAGCGAGCAGGGAAAACTGGAGAGGGCCATGCCTATAGCCAGGCTGAACTCCGCACCATTGAACAGTCACTTCTGGCGACCCGCGTGGGGAGCATCGCCGAGCTCAGTAAGTACTCATGCCTTAAAAATGGGTTAGTAGGTTATAGTTAGGTTATAGCCATAATATGCTACTTGCTGTTTGGGTTTAGATGAAAACATTTGATCATATTTATGCAGTAAACTTGGTATTTAGGATATACCTAAGGTGTGACTATTACTAAAAATACACTTACTACTAAAAGGTGCATCATAAATATTATTAAAATATATTATTATATACATTTTCAGTTTTTAATTGTAATGTATTCCTGTGATGTATTCAAATCTACATGTTCAGCATCCATCGTTACACAATGTAGTCAGCATTACATGATTCAGAAATCATTCCAATATGCTGATTTTATTTTATTTGTAAAAATAATTCCTAAATGTGTTACTCAAAATTAATTTTGAAAAACCTATATTAATTGAAGGTGTTATTAGGATGGGTCAATATTATTCAAGAGAGCATTTGATTGGACAAAACTGTGTGTGGTGCAGGATGAGTCATCAGTGTTTTAGTCTGGTTTTCTGGGAAGAGACAGACTGTACATTTTAATACATTTAATCTGCTAAAAATGAAAGTGGAATCAACATTTATATTTAGCCCAAATATTTATCCCAGAACTAAAAATTGTAGCAGTGACCTTGGTTTGGCGTCTATCCTCTGTTGGAACTTTGTTGAGCTTTTTTACATCTGGATGATCCATTGAATAGACTGTTTTTAGTGTCCTGTGTGGGAGTATAAGGTCAGCGGTCAGCAACTGGAAGGCCCTACCCTAACTGAATAAGGTGTGTCTGCATGTAGCGTCCACCGTATGGTCTTCAGACTCAATAACAGCTCTTTGTATATTTTTCTTGGGGATGGTGGTTAGCATGTGTGTGGCAGTGGATTTTAGAACTCGTGCATACTGCACAACCTCAGCTACAGTCATTTTCTAATCATAGAGAACACACAAAACACCCCAAAAGTCAAGATCCGAAAGACCACGATCATCCACACTGATTATGTCTCCTCAAGCATTCCTGCCAAATGAATGCATGTGACCCAAATGAAAAGGGGAAATTCGATGTGTGCAAAGGGACTTGGGTAAATTACGGAGAGCCAGTGACCCTTCTGTCATTCTAATCAACATTGCATTCTGCCGAGAAACAGACACATCGGCTTTAGCAATGAGAAACAGTTGAGGAAATGTAGCAACCAAGCTATTGCTTGCTGATTACAAATATTATTAAAATAACAAAATCAATTCCTTTTATTTTTTTTGACACACTGTCAAGAGCACTTAATATTTTTGTGAAACCCCTGCCGAGTAATTGCAATGTTTGGATCACCCCATACTGATGGTTTATATAATAAGCATTATACCAATATTATTGCTCCAAGCATCATTGGTAGATGAATAGAAATCCTCAAACCTCCCTTGTTTTGCTTGAAAGACTTAATGCATTTTTTACATTTGGAAGAAATCGTATACTGCTTTAGAAGTTCTATCAATTTATGAGTTGTGCATTCCTGTGCTTTCCTTTATTGAGACTTTACCTCCAGAATCTGCTTCATAACAAGTAGAAGAGGGGGAGAAATAAAAAGTACAATCAATAGTATTCTTGATTAATAATCAAATTATTGTAGTACAGCGTGCTTGTAGTTTTTTTAATATATTTTTTTCTATTTCTTAAATAGAGCTAATCAGACAAATGTATTGAGTGTTAAACAGACGTAGACAAGCACAACAAATCACAAATGATGTGACTTATTTAAGAAGCTGCAGGGTATTCGTCTTATTGCATGTAAGAAGTATTAGCACAGATGTGAAGTTGCTGTCATAATGCGGCATTGGTGATGTAACCATGCAGAATATTAGCTGTTGTGCCACAGATGAGCATAATAATCAGACGTAATTGACTTTTCCTCCTTTCCGGCTTTGTGTGCACAATAAGCATTTATATATTGATTGCAAAGCCTTCAAAAGCCACCTAATTGACCGTTAACTACTTACTGCCCATTTTCACACTATATAACGAAATATAAAAGCCTGGATTATGCAATCGCGTTTTTGTTGATGAAAAATTCTCATGCATATTCATTTAGCGCTGAATCATCTCAGTTTTGGCTATGCAGAATATAATTTTGGTCTATTCTAATTATCTCAGTCTCCTTATCGCAGAATTGTACTGTAACTATCAGTGTGTTGAAATGCAAAACAGTACTTGATAGTAAGTGTGCAGCTTTTCTTTTGAGCGTCTCGCCGTCTGCCACGTGCCACTAATGTTATCCATTACACAAATTTACATGGAAATCTAATACATTGTGTGCAGTTAACGGTGAAACCCACCTATTGCAGAGTTCACTATGCTGAAGGCTATTTATGTTATGCTACAGATGTTCTTGGTTGTGTAATGTGTGTGTATATGTGTTAAAAAATGTCATTGTCATAGTGATCTCTAGTGTACTTTTGAAACTCAAGTAAACAACCACTTTTTTATTATAGTAAATAAATAGTCAGGGGATTTTATCATTTTTTTCCCCCTAAAAATGGTCTGGATTCTGTTCTGTTTGAATTTTAGTGCAAGAAAACCGTGAGAAGCTTTTTTTCCCCTTCAATATGGCTATAATTCGGACATCTGTCTCTCCACACACTCCAAGAGTTCCCTTAGGGGTTCAGCCTGCACTGTGCTTTCTCATTGGTTAACTAAATAATTCCCAGCTTAACTTCACTGCTGAAATCTAAAAATGAAATGAAGAGTGTGGAATTCAAGTTAAAGTCATTATCCATCCATCCATCCATCCATCTATCCATCCATCCATCTATCTATAACTATATCTATCCGTCTATAATTTTATATATTGTTCAACTGTTCATCTATCCATTTGAGATAATATGTCACTCAGTCTTTCATCAATTTTTATCCATCCATGTGTTATCCGTCCATACATACTGTAGATCTAAGATATTGTTCATACATGCACCCACCAATTTTAAAATAATAATCCATCCATCTATTTGATACAAACTTCCCATTCAACCATCCATTCACCCATCCATACATCTGAGTTATTAACCATCCATCCAAATCATCCATCCCATCCTTTCAATTAAATCAACCATCCAAATCAACCATCCAAATCAACCATCCATCCTTTCAATTAAAACATTATACATCCATCCATCCATCCAGCCAGCCAGCCAGCCAGCTAGCCATTTGTTTTCCTTCCATCCATCCATTCATTTAAAACAGTATCCATCCATCCAGCCAGCCAGCTAGCCATTTGGTTTCTTTCCATCCATCCATGCATCCATCCATGCATCCATCCATCCATCCATCCATCCACCCATCCATCCCTCTATCCAAAAAAAATGCTCAATACATTTCTCCAGGAGATAATACAGTCCAGAATCAACTGCTGCTTTTCAAATTGACATTGAATTTATTAGTCTCATTTGCCAGAGGCCTTTAGATCATACATTGAGAAATTAGCAATTACGAAATATTAATAAAACCTCAATCTTGACAAGGCAAAGAGGAAACCCCTCACTGCTCTTGGTGGGATTTGTCTTAAGAAGCTTTAATAAGTCTAAATCGAATATTTACCCAAACTTCTATAAAAAAAAAAAGAAAATGACACATTCAAATTATAAACCTGCTGCTCAGACTATTGTGTCTAGTGTTTTAAGTGGAGTAATAGCATCACAAAATTCTTTAACCCATTTTTTTTTTTACTTCTGTGCAATTATAAGAAAGTTTTGACAAAAAAAATGCACAAAACATTAAACAAATGTTTGATTTTGGCTAACTTGTTGTCATGGAAATTAAATTGCATGACAAAATTTGAAGCTTTTTTTTTCTTCTAGATACTTCTGCTAATATAGCTGAAATGTATACATTTTTAATATAACACTTAAATGTCACCTTCAGTATTGATGCTAATAACATCCAGTGGCAGTGAGAAAAGTGAAATCAACCCCATTTTGCTTCTAAATGAAGATGGTTCAATCAAAAACCCTTATTTCCCATTCCCTGTTGTGTTTCCTGAAGGACATGAGCCATCCGGAAACACACCAAGTGCCTCTTCAGCATCAGAACAGCTGTTAAAAGCTTGGCAAGTTCAGTTATCCACACAAATAGACATCGATCAGCATCAACATACAGGATTGTTGGATTTGGACAGAATAGTGTAACATTGATGTAGGTCAGCAATTGTTTTCATGTTTGTTTGCTTTTTTTATCGGGTCATGGGATGTCTGATGTGTTGTAATCTGTGTCTTGTTTGTGTTTGGTTTCATCTGGCATAAATTGGCCTTTAGAAGAATTTGGCCTAATTTAAATGTGAAAGAAGAAGGAATCTGAAAGTAGAAAGACACACAGGGCAAGTGTTTCGAACAGCAGTTACATGAAATATACATATTTTGTAACCTTTCTGTCACTTTTGATTCATTTAATGTGTTCTTGCTCAATAAACAAATCAGTTTATTTCATTAAAGCGACCCCAAATGTTTAAATGTTCTCTAATTAACGTAATCAGTAAAAATGGTAAAGTTAAACACAGTTTCTATCTCTAAAATGATCTGTAAAAACCAGAATGGTGTTCTTTTATTTTCTTTAGTATAATTTTTTTGTTGAATAGCTCTGCTTTAGAAAGTCAGCATTGTGATTTAAGCTATTCAACTCTTTTGTGAGAAATAAGGGCACAAAACCTAACTGCTCCAGTTTTGCAAAAGACACACTGCTTGCTTTTTAGACCACTTAATAACCAAAATTACTTAACAACCGAAGGGAGGGGGGGGTGATAACAATGTACAAATGCAGACTCTCAGACACATTTCACCCAGTAAGTTTAACTGTCTCTTTAAGGGCGCCTTGTCCTTTAAACCTGACATGTCTATCATTTCTTCATCACTTATTTCTACCTGCTGAGCTCCACAATTTCACCTCAGAGGCCTTGACAGCAGACTGTGGTATAGAAACACAGCTATTTGCTAAACACGCACTCGCATACACAAACTTGCACTTGCACTTGCATTTTGACACACACATCTCCTGCCATGTTAAGCATCTGTCTGAAAGCTCTCTGTCTAAAGGGTAGACACCATACACGTTACTTAATCCTCCTTTAAACTACCGTGTCAGTGATTTAAATGATCAAACGGCCCAGAGAAAACAAATGCCTTCTTGATGCTGTAGGAAGCAAAGTGTAAGACACGAATAATAAATATTATTATTAGCAACAATTAAGTATTTAATATTATATTTCTAAACTCAAACCACTAAAAACAACTTTTAATAATATGCTATTAAATATGGAGATTTGTTTACTATTTGAACATTATGTCAATTTTAATTCATGGTTTGTTGTAATGCACATTCTGCTGTTGGCTATATACATGTAAACATATGTATATAGACCATTTCAATGAGTTAGTGTCATTGGCCCATGAACATTTCCTGCATGTTATCAAACTATTTCTGTAATAGTTGTCAGTTTTACAGACTATTTCTGTAATAGTCTGTAATAGAGGCAATTCAATCATATCTTAATGTTAAAACAGCTGTGATAACATTATTTATCATTAAGTGGACGTTTTTTGATTCTCAGAATCTATGGAAATTGAAAATGTCAAAAAGGAAATACGTTAGGGCCATTGTTTTTGTTTACATCCCTCAAAATGGGTCTATACAATTAGTACTCTTTCTCTTTCAGTAAAACAAGTAGAGATAATAATGACTCCTGCACCACTCACACTTTTGTCCAATCAAATCTTTTGTAGAAAGAAAACCCAGTCCCCAGTGTTCTGCAACCAACTAACAAACAAAATGTGTGACTTAAAATATTGATTATTAAATTCAAAATTGTCAATGGTAAAAAATCCTGAGTTTTCTCTAAATAATCTACTTTGTTTTGCATTTAATCATATAATTTCATATAGTTGAAATTCCAGTGCCTGCTAAAAATATGCATGTAATGAAAACCCTTTATTCTCGGCTGTCTTGAGTGGGATTTTTTTTAAGTAGCTCTATATGCCAAAGGCTTTTAGACTCGTTCAGATGCCTTACATCAACCAAGAAATAGACGAATCATTTTACAGTTGATTGGTTGTTAAAGATTTGTGAGTGCATCCCAGAACTTTAAAAGACAAGCCTCTCTTTTAAACTCAGATGACCAGACAGTCAAGGGCGAACAGGTCATTTTCAATTGACACAAACTGCAGCAAATACTGACCTGTCATTTCTTCAATGACTGACTGACTGACTGCTGACAAAGTAAATTGTGAAACAAACCCCTCAGCAGTCACCTTTCAATAACCACAATTAACGGAGCATTGTAATTTAACAACGGCTGGAACAATTGCTTCTTATTAGTTCACCTTATTATCCCGCACCTTATACAGAGCTGTTCTTGATGACGCACGAAAAAAACGACATGCTGATGATTCAACTGCAATATTCTATTGTTTAATAAAAGCCTCCTGACAGTTCAAATTTGACAACTGTATAAGATAACTCAAACTCTGCCAATATGGGATATAATTGTGCTTGATTGTGGCATAATTAGAATAGCATACATATGCATTAACACCTAGAACAGCTGCTAATTTAGTATAATTGCTTGTAATAGTCAAATGTTAGGTTATCTAACACTTTTGAAACAAGTACTAAATGTAAAATTCCCATGCTAGCACATGTTCTTAACAGGTGTGACTCGGTAAAACAACAAGTCTTCATCTCATCAGCAGTGCCAGACAGAATCTTCAGACTTCATTTTGCTATTTCTTCACAAAAAGATGGTAAAACAAACTTTACGAGTTTATGCAGAATGATTATAGAAGCCGAAAACTTTTTTTGGTAAACAAAGCTTTAGTTAGTCTCTCTTAAATACAGAAATTTTACTTTGCATACTGTATTGTACATAAATCATCAGAATATTTGAATACTATTCAATAATATTACGGAAATTAATATAAAAACTGAATGTGTGTGTATACATTATATATTTACACACATTTACATAAGGAGATAAATTGAATGATGGTCTCATAAATCTGTCAACTATGACGTTTTTTTTCAGGTGTGTCTATTATAGTATATATTATAGTATATGTCATAATATACTGTATACTACTATAGTTCACCATAAAAATGCAAATTTTCTAATTTTTTATTCACCCTCTTGCCATCCAGTGTATATGATGTTGTTTTTTGGAGGAATAAATTCAAGATTTTTTTTAAGTGATAGTAAACTATTATCGATGCTCCAAACTCCATATTTATAAGATCACAGCTGACCAGTGGTGTAAAGTAACAAATTACAAATACTCAAATTACTGTAATTGAGTATTTTTTTCTCAGGAATTGTAATTTACTAAGTAGTTTTAAAAATGTGTGCTTTTACTTTCTTTTGAGTACATTTTTAGTGCTGTATCTGTACTTTTACTTTTACTTTCCTTCAGTCTGCAGTCACTACTTTTATTTTTTCTTGTCTATGGAGATTGGCTAAGTAGTCTTGTGATTCCTGTCCAATCAAATCACACATAGAAGGTAAATCGCAGCATAATGAACTACCTCAAGACATGGGCGATTTATAATTGAAGCAAACTGTTTGGAAGCATTAAAATTGTCCAAGAAGACGTCCAAAATTTTTACACGCATTGACCCTTAGAGTATTTAGATGCATGTCACTGATGAAAAGATGACAGATGTTTACAGTATGATGACCGAAATGGCCTTAAACATACAGCAGGCACAAGACATCAACATGACGTCAGATTGATGTCGTACAGCGTCGTGGGGGCATTGCATTTTTTTTGGAAATGAAAATGGGGTTGACATCAGAACCCAACGTCAGGCCGACGTCAATGTCTAATGTCCAACCTAAAATCAGCCAAATATCAATTGTGACATTGTGTGGACGTTACCTTTGTGAAGTCTATCAGACACTGGATTTTGGTTGCCATACCTTATGAATAAATTTTAGTATTTTAAATCAATATGACGTTGGTTTAAGATGTTGGCTCAACATTGGATTTTGGTCACTTTCTAACACAATCTAAATCCTTAGACACTGGATAGACATTGAATTTTGGTCACTTGACATCACAACCTAAATCTAACCTAATATTAATGTTTTATGATGCTGTGTGCTTGCTGGGCAATAACTAACTGCACTACAGAACATTACGTTTACACACTTCCACAAGTTACATGTAAATGCTTCAGCTTTTTACAGCATAATACTCACTCCTCACTGCTCTTGAGTACTTTTGAAAGGTCTACATTTTACTCATACTTTGAGTAATATGTACAACAGTAGTTTTTACTCTACTTGCACTACATTTTTAGGCAAGTAATGGTACTTTTACTCAAGTATGATTTTTCAGTACTCTTTCCACCACTGCAGCTGACAACTAAAGTTGTGGGGTTGAATAAATTATAAGGAAATGTTAATTTTTTCGTAAGCTATTAATTTAAAGAAATCACTGCGAATCTGAAGGATGTTTTAAAAGGTTTTGTCACACAGCAGTTTGTGTTCAGTGTGGGCAGATGTGTTTTTTTTTATTGCTGAAGCTGCAAGTGTCAGATGGGAAATCTCTTGCTTGAGCTTCACGCATAAATTTTCATGACAACACCCAGTTCGGTATGAAATATGCATTTACCATATGTCTGAATATTGATAATATAAAAATGCACTTGAGCCGAGCTACTTTTGTATAAAAAATAAGGTAAGAGCCTTCAAAATTTAATGAAGGCAAAAGGTCTGCCTCAATGGAGAAATCTCCCACGAGCTGTGCAGCAGATTGCATAGCAAGGTGCCTTTATTTCACGGTCAAAGGAAAACCCGGTAATTATACTTAGAGGGAGTAATTATAAAGGCTCTGGCACTATTTCCTGCTGCTTTCACGTTGGTGGTTAATACTGAGACACCTCCATTTGTCACGTTCCTGGAGACAATCTCGTATGCAGAAATTCCCTTCAGCACCCAGTTAGGACTTGCCAAAGATCTAAAGGGAAGTTGTTGTCAACAATGCAGTGCTTTTCAATACAGCAATTACTTTGTGTGCGGTTTAAAGGGATAGTTCACCCTAAAATGAAAATTCTGTCATCATTTACTCACGCTTCACTTGATCAAAATGGGTTTGAGTTCCTTTCTGCTGTTAAAAACAAAAGAATGGATCTCATAAAGTTTTAAAACCACATGAGTGGAAAAATTATGAGGTGATTGGGTTAACTGTCCTTTCAAATTATAGATATAATGACTCTATAATTAAGGCTATGGAAGTTAAAATCTGTGCCTATTTTTAAGATATGATACAATTTAATAATATCACACAAGCAAGAGTGCTGGAATATCAAGATGTCTGCCCAATTGCAAATGTGACATTGATTTTATTTAATATTTTGCAGCAAACAATACATTAACCCTTATGTGCTGTTGGACATATTTTCATCCACTATGGGGTGATTTAGAATTTTAATTTAATTTTAACCTTCTCTGTGTTTCACCAAATGGTATGATTTTTGGTGACAAATCTTATTTTGACACATATTTTGGGTAAATGCTGTAAAAATGTAAAAACAAAAAAACACTCTGGGCAAATTGACTACCCTTATGTAATGTTGGTGGCTGTTTTTGCCGATTATAATTCACTTCCATTATAATAAAATTTTTTGATTGTAAAGCCATGACAGCATATAATCATGCATTCCTGATTTTCCCTGTTGTGAAGAGGTACAATTTGTCATTTTTAATGTTGATCATTTGGTGCAGTGCAAAAAAAGCTTGGTTTCTGGCTTAAAATTATATGGTTATTTGAAGTATAGTGTGTGCATGTGTGTGTGCGCAAGTGTGAAAGTTTAAAAGAGACCTTTCCGAATTTACCTTGATATGTTTGAGACGATAAAAAATAAGCAGCTCAGTTCTCAGAACATAGTAAATATAGTAAGTGTATTTATGCACGCACACATATAATTTGTTGTTTTACCCCATCGAAAGTCGCAAACGTTTTTGCGCAGGCTTATCCAAAGAGTTAATGCTGCTAACTGATGCTCAACAGTAAAAATGAAAAGTTTTACCTCTTCCCAACAGGAAAAACCACCAACTATCAAGAATGCATGATTATTTGGTGTCATGACTTTGCAATCCAAAAATATTTTAATAATATAAGTCAATGGGGTAAAAACTGCCACCAATATAACGAAAGGGTAGTCAATCTGAACAGTACACAAAGTTTAATATTGAGTGAGTTAGTGTTTAGAGAGAAGTGTTTCTTTTAACAAATCAAGGGGAAACCAATGATTGATTCATAAAGATGTTGTTCATGAATAAACAAGACATTTTAAACAATATATTTAAACAAATTACTCTTTTTTAATTAATTTTTTTAGTATCTAGAAAAGGCATACAATTGTCATATTATTTTCTGGTATTTCTCCGTACTTTTAACTTATTTATTAGGCCAAAAAAAATATTCATCCAAAAAGCATTTACCCACCATCATGCTTTTCTAAATGGTACATCTTTATTTTTTTTTAGCAAACATCACCTTAATACTTTACACCCCGATATCATCCACTCAAGTATGCCACTGCATACACGTCTTGTATTATTTCCCATGTCACCCCTAAGAATCAGTTCAGGTTTTGCGAGATGAGTTGCATTCTATCCACCATCTCAATATATTTCATCATAAAATGAGATTTGGGAGAGTAAAGGTAAGCCCGACTGCCACTCACTAATCCTGCTCTGGACGCACTGCAAGGTTCCCCTGTTGGAGAAGCACCAGCACACATGCATAAAACATGAGGACAGCTTAGAAAGCAACACCCCTGGCAGCTGGAAACAGGGTTTAGGGTTGCTTTAGAATAAATGAACTGACTTGAATCCCTTTAGTGTTACACTTTGTGTTTACTGCATGCCTGAGGTAATATATGTGATTAAATATGATTAATTAAAGATTATGCAACCGTTCATTAGAGTCTTCAGATTTAATATACAGTTCAAATGTACTGGGAGATTTCTCAGTTTGCATCACTCAGCTTTTCTGTGTTTGTGCCTTTAAGACTAAAAATGTTTCTGTTTTTTAGAGGTTTGTGATTGTTTAGTAACTTATTCTGCAAGTTACATCGATTTGTTAAAATGTGATTGTATTAATTAATGAGCCAATTTAATCAAGAGTTTATTCATTTACTTGACTAATTCAAGAATGCAGATTCCTTCATGACATTCATTTAAATTTTGCTAATTTGCATAAACTTGGTTATATTGAATTACATAATCGTTAACTAAAATGACTCATTTCAAAACTATTTTTTTCAAGAGTCAAACACTTGAGCATCTTGAGTCATTTAATAATTCACCCTGCCAGTGTGTCCAAAGACAGTGAGTACGTTTACATGGACAACAATAATCTGATTTTAATACGATTAAGACAATACTCTGATTAAGAGTCTACCATGTTAACAGAGATTTTTGAATAATTTAATCCGATTAAGGTCATAATCGAACTAAACAGAAATCTAATTAAGACATGTGGACTATGCCAATTTTAGCGCATTATTGAAGTGCAGTACAGACATGTAAACACATGCATGAAAAATTCCTGAATGAAAGAGAAAGTGCCAAACTGCACTTAAAGTCAACAAATTAAAAATGAAACACCCGAAATTACATGAAACTCCAGAGGAAATGTGGATAGTGTGGTGATGCAATGACGTTAATCGAATTATGTGCTATAAGATGTGAATTGGGATCATGAAAGGAACATTCAAAAAGCAACTCATGTAAACACCTTAATCACATTATTGTTTTATTCAGATTAAGGCAAATATTTCGATTACTGGTGTCCATGTAAACGTAGTCAATGATTCATTCAGTGAATCAAGTCGGTAACAAAAATGTAAATTTCCAACAATAAAATACTGATATTTTATTGCAGTTTAATTCTGTAAAATAACAGTCATATGCTCATAATCACCTACTCTAAATTTGCAGAAATTTAATAATGCTTTCAGCTGTTTTAAAAAAAGCAAATGAAGCACTACATCAGTCAACCATTTCTTTATTTTTTTTCATTGAGTAAATATACTAGACATGTTAGGATATCGGATAGTAGTAAAAAAGAATCTAACTTGTATTATGCTTCAGAATTTACAATACAGCACTGTAGTAAAATACAAAACAGGAATGTAAAAAATTGTAGAATTACAAAGACATTGCTGCATCAATTTCTCCCAGTACTTTACTGTACTTTAAATTACAGCACAGCCATAAAACAGAAAACAGTATTAAAACTGTAAAATTACAGTAAATCACTGGAATCATTGCTGCCAGCAATTTGCTATATAATAACAGCACAACTGTAAAATGGAGGAAAAAAAAGCGACATAACTGTAAAATTATGTTAAGTGACTGGAACCGCTGCTTCCAGTAATGTCTAAATCAATATTTATCTTGGCTATTGATTTTTTTGCATGAAAAGCAATATTGCACTGTGTATTGGAGTGTGACCATACACAGGCAGTCAGAATGACACAAAGAGTTAAATCAAATTACAAGCCTAGAACTGTTTTATAACTGTCATTAGTATACAGTAAATGCACAATGACTTTATGGTTATGATTTCCTAGAGGTGGTTATTTGTAATGGATGTCATGTTGTAAATGTACCCATAGATGAGACGCTCTGTGCTTCTGGCCTCTGGGTGATGGATGTTATGAGTCGCCATTGTTATGGCGACAAGTCCTCAGCCAGATGAATCATGGCCCGCAGTGGTAGTTTGCCTTTATAATTCCGGTCCATGCAGCCACATAAGGTGGATGAGGGAATCATCATTCTCTGGAGGATTCAGCATGACAGCCTCCTGAGAGCATATGCATACGCAAACACACTGCATAATTTTGTTTGTGGGTTTGTGACTTTTAAATGAGACACCTATTTCGGTGACACATTTGCTGACTGTTCAGGCATAACCAGTGATTCACCGGCCTTGATCTCTTACTGATTGCCTTGCTGATGGGTAGGCCACACTGCTGACTTTGACCTTGAGTCAATATCAGAATCACTGATGATGAGAGACAACATTTTTACTAGTCAACAAATACAAATTAGGAACATTTGCTATTGCTCCCGGTGTTTTAGTTGGTTGAGTTGTAGTTTACCTACTAATGTAAATTCTGTATTCTTTTTCTTATCCTCATTTAGTGGTGTATGGTGTATTGACAAAAATATATACCAGTATTAATATACATATATATGATTAAACAACATTTTAATTAAATCCACTAAACTAAAGTTTAAAAGGGATAGTTCACCCAAATTTTAAATCATCCTTGACTTGTTCTGAGCTAGTTTTTTTCTGTTTCTGTTACAAAAGAAAATATTTTGAAGAATGTTGGAAACCTGTAATCATTTACTTCCATAGTATTTGTTTTTCTTACTATCGATGTTAATGTCAAGATTGAGGTTGTTGAAAGGATGAGGACTCTTTAGACCAGGACAAAAATGGGTTTATTAATTATAAAATAAAACTAAAAAGAAACAACTCAGAGGGGGAAAACATTAACAAAAGACAAAAACAAACTTGGACTGGTCTGGCAGGGAAATGCAGGGCTGGTCAAGACTAGACAAGACTGGACAGGACGATATATGATGAGGAACTGGCACAGGACAGCAGACAAGAGGGAGCTATAAAGGAGAAATAATTGACAAACAAACAGGTGAACATAAACTAATAATGGGTTAGCAAGGAGGTGGAACTAGACGGTAGACAGGAGAGCAAATGACAAAAAGACAACATACGAGCCATGTGCTCACATAAAACAGGACTAGAACACGCAGCCAATGAAAGAACTCATTAACCGCATGTTCACATGAAACACAACAGCACGTGACCAAGTGTAAACACAGGCCATGTGCAACAAACAATGGCAACATAGACAGAAGGCAAGACATGAGTACATGATAAATAAAACACTTACAGTGCACTCACACTTGCATTTTCCAATCCCAACACCAACCAAAAACTAAATTAACGAGACTGGAGTGCTAAGAGCGAAAACACCATGCCGCAAACAAAACAACAAAAATACCAGGATGAGAGCATGCATCCCGAGCATGTCCTGACGGCACTCATACAAAAACAAAGACAGACAATGAGTACGTTTACATGGACACCAATCATTCGATTTTAATGCGATTAAGATAATAATCTGATTAAGAGTCTACCATGTTAACAGCGATTTTTGATTAATTTAATCAGATTAAAGGTCATAAATCGAAACTATAGAGAACTCAAATGGTCGGGGAGGAAATGCAGATAGCTTGATGAAGCAAGGAACGTTAATCGATTATGTGCTATAACAGTAAAATGGATCATGAAAGGAACATTCAAACAGCAAATGTGTAAACGCATTTAATCTTGTTATTGTCTTAAGTCGATTAAGGCAAATAATTTGTTTACTGATGAGATTTTGCCCAGGGCCTGACACAATTTTATTTTGGTTTTGCCTTTGTTTTTAGTTTTTGGTATGGCTAAATTGAAAAATATATATTGTGTCTAAAATTGAACTTTTCTGGAAAACAGCACTCTCTATATCATATCTCATACATATAAGATGAAAACCCCATTCAAGCCCATATGTGTGCTTTCATAACTATAATTATAGAGTCATTGTAATACTGTACAGGCTTCATCATGCAAGTGGAAACCTGTAGACTCTCAATATGGTTGTTTTTAATAGAATTCATGACATTCTCAATAATGTCAGCTCGTACATTATTAAAACAGCAATTACAATATTTTCGTAGAAAAAAAGATGCAAATGTCCTCTACCATCTGGTTTTTTTCAGTCCTGTATGACCTTTTTTATTCCACATGAAAGGAAATCTTCTACTCTGTAGTTTCTGCTATTATTCCGTATATATTTTTTGTATAATAATGTCTGAAAACCTGGCACCTTTTTGTTTTTAAGCTCAAACATTTTATATTCAATTTGGAAGAAATGTCATCCGTAGTTTACAGAACAAAACAAAAACTGTTTTACTCAAGCACATAACTATAAAGCATAAATCCAGAGAAACAGAAATGTCAGGTGGTCTTTTTCCACCATAGCAGTATACATATATTTACATATATAGCTGTATACATACATATGCATATATTCAAAGCACAGAAAATAATACATTTATTCAAACTATTCAAGCACCTCTAGTCTGACAAAGGTGCATTGCGGTGTGTATTTGTTCTTGTGGCCTTGGCGAGTTGTCTGAAAAGTGTCTGAGGAGATGATTGGCCAGCTCTGTAAATGCCATCAGTGAACCTTCTGAAATCAACTTCAAAGAGGCTGTGCTTCTTTGACACCGAAAGGGCAGGGAAGAAAAGAAGGGGACACACTCAGTCTTTCAGCTTTGACTTTGTCCTTTAGTGTCTCTTTGAAGCCTCAGGTTGTGGTTCATCATTATTAGATTGCAAACTACTTAAGATTTAAATTGCTGAAGGTCAATGATGGTTTCTTGTCCGTAGTGAATTATAATGTTTTTACTAAAGTCAACATCAAATGACTTGTGCAACCCACTTTGCTTCCAAAGTGATGGATTTACATATTATAAGAGGATTTTATTATGTCAGAAATTGATTAGACGTATAGACGCTGGTGATGTCAGTCTAAAGTTTAGTATTAGGCATGGCAGGGTAAGTTTATTTATATAGCACATTTCATACACAGTGGCAATTTATAGTGCTTTACATAAATCGGAATAAAAGAGACAAGTATAAAAAATAAAAACAGATTAAAATGTGTTAAAACAGGTTATAAAAGAATGAAAAAGAAAAGACAGACATAATAGTGTGATCTGTCGAACATGGCACAGTGCTCATTCAGTAAAGACCAGGTTTTAGGTCACATACAAGACGTCCCTTTTTAATATCTGCACTATTATCTGCATCAAAAAAGTGACTTTATACACAAAAGACTTTAAATGTCAACTTTAAAGTTTCAAATAAGATTTAAGAAAATAAATATGCATGGGTGAAGTAAGGTTTTGGTCCAGACTTTGATTTAATCATTACAAATTTAATTAAACAATAAATATTAAGGGTTTGTTGTTCTTCCTTGTTCAAATACATTAAAAATGTCTGTGTAATATTCATAGGACTTCTGTTTTTCTAAAAGGTTAAGAAACTTAAAATTAAAACAAAAAAATATGCAGTTTGTACAAAATCATTCAGTGTAGCTCAATCAAGAATTGTAAAATTATTGTTATTAATATATAAATAATAATCCTAGAATGTTAGACAATCTGTAATGTTATTGATGTTATTGAAAACACTCTGAGAACTGTGTATTTTGCAGTTAAATAAATGGTTGTTTGGCAATTGATAAGGCAACCTTGCAAAACCGCATGTCATTCTGTGAAATGCCAAAAGTAAAAAAAGTAATTCTTTGTTTATGATAAAAGAGCTGGAACAAGAACTGGTTGGGATTAAAATGTTTTATATATATATATATATATATATATATATATATATATATATATATATATATATATATATATATATATATATATATATATATATATATATATATATATATATAATATAAAACTCAAGAATGTCAAAAATGGGTAAACATCTAGGTTTTTTTAAGAACAATGTCAAAGAATAAAGATTTAAAATGAAAATTAATTATATTTTGTGGATACAATGTACTATATATTATATATATTATAATAATATATTAAAGTATTGAATAGTTTTATTTTATTTTATTTTATTTTATTTTATTTTATTTTATTTTATTTTATTTTATTTTATTTTATTTTATTTGCACTGCCAAAAAAACTTTTTTCCTCCTTAATTTCACTTTTACTTACCTTAAAACACCTCTTTTAATATTATGCAAAAACTAAACAGCCAGAAAGAAATTTTTTTAGTATTATGCCTCCGTATGAGTGTCTGGGCTTGCGGGGCATCATATTGGATGGGGGCGCGATATGTTCCTCGTAATTACACCTCCTACTCCAGCATCTGCTGAAAGGAGCAGAGAGAAGGAGTTCCTCAGAGTCTTTCTCCGTGATTAATGCAGGTGTGCCTGAGAGGCCTTTTGGGAACGACCGGAGAATAATTACAGCAAAGTATAAAGACGTGCGAAAGCCTCTTCTGACACCCTCCAAACTACACCATCCGCCAAAGAGCAATTAGACTAGAGGAAGGCCGTGTGGAGGATCTATCATTTAGGCTGCCTGTTTCTCTGTGGCGAAGAGGAGATGGGAGTAAAGGGGAATTTGTGGATCTATAATTGGAGCAATTTCAAAAGCTGAATCACACCCAGAAGGCTTGGGAGCCTCTGTTGTATTCTAGTGAAGTGAGAATATGCTTTGTGAGGTGCCTGACTGGATACGTGTACTGGCCAACTTTGACATTTATCAGATGGTGTTTTCAAGCCTGTGGTTTGTCTGCTGGTGTTGTGTGAAGTAGGTTTTCTGAAGGTGTGGTAGCCATTGACTGTGATAAAACTATAGTGTTGCAGTGTTTTCATTCATTCATTCACTTTCCTTTAGCTTAGTTCCTTTATTCATCAGGGGTTGCCACAGCGAAATGGACCGCCAACTTATCCAGCATATGTTTTGCACAGCGGATGCCCTTCAAGCTGCAACCCAGTACTGGGAAACACCCATACACACTCATACACACACACATACACTATATGGTCAATTTAGTTTATTTAGTCTTTGGACTGTGGGGAAAACCGGAGCACCCGGAGGAAACCCACGCAAACACGTATAGAACATGCAAATTTCATTTTATTTTATTCATTTTATTTTATTTTATTTAAGGCCACCTGCCGTTTATTTTTATCTGGATTTATGATTTGTATTTATGTGCTTGAGTAAGGTTTTGTTTTATTCTGTAAACTACTGCTGGCATTTCTTTAAAATCTTAAATGTTAAAAACATTAATATAAAAATATATAAAACTTTTTTGCATGAATAAATGGTGAAAATTGGTCCCACATTTTCACACATTATTATGCACATTTTTATTTAATTTAATTTAATTTTACTTTATTTTATTTGAATTGATTTTTAAGATGCTTGTGCTAGTGCTTGTGTAGAATTTCAATATTTATTTATTAATGTTTGCATAATTGTACTTGAAACAAGACATACATTTTTTATATTTTAGACATTAATACATTAAGACATTAATACATTAATATTTGTATTTGAATAATTAATAATACAAAAATTCTGTAAAACTGATGGGATTTCTTAAAAATGTCATATTAAAAAATATATTGCATGAATAAAAAATAGGTGCCACATTTTTAGAAATACAAATATTAATGTATTCAGTGGTAGAATTTCAATATTTTTTAATTATGTTTAATTTAAGTAAATTTAATTTCATGTAATTAGAACTAGAATGGTTCTCGGTTATGGAACACATTGCCCCTTGAGATTAGAATGGCTCCATCACTATCTATTTTTAAATCACTCCTAAAAACATACCTTTTTAGTTTGGCTTTTTAATATTATTTTAATAGTCCTTTCTACTGCTACATTTTTACATTTTTTCATTCGTTTCTCTCATCTTATTTCTATGTTTTTATATTCTGTCTTTTTATTTTATTTGTTTTATGTACAGTAATTTAGTCAGTCTTGTGACTGTTTTTAAATGTGCTCAATAAATAAATGAACTTGAACTTAAAGAATGCTTCAAAAAATGAAAAAGTTAAAGTGTGATAAAGTAAAACACTAATAAAAAATTTATATCCAGGTAACAAACATGGCTGCATAAAAAAAACCTAATTTAATAATAAACAGTGTACAAATCGTATTATGAGGCATAAACAAAAAAATAGTGAGTTCTGATCGAACCATAACCAGTGTAACCCCCCTTGAAACATAACATAATAATTCCCATAAAAACATTAATGATAATAATTTAACATAATTAGCTGCTATTTACCATGACAAACACAATTATGTGCTTTCATAAGTACAGCATGTTCTTCGACTGACAAACCTTGAATTCTGTCCAGATTTTCATCTCTTATTCCTGCTCTTCACCTTCCTCCAGTGGCTCCAGAAGAGCGACATTCACCTTACAGCAGCAAAAAGCTAAAATAGAGTCTGGTTCGAGCACAATGTACAATGTTAACACAAAAGCTCAGGGTGACCAGCAGCCGCTCTGGAATCAAATCCTTTCTTTTCTCCTCCTTTCTGAGAGAGTTGTTGGCCTCTGCACGGATCACCGCTGAATAACAACTGCAGCTCGTCCTCTTCTCTATTCCTCATACAAGGACAGTTTCAGATGAATGCTGTTTGGCAGAGCTTGAAAGACATGTTTAAGTCCATCCAGACAGGTGAAGACAAAATGAGCACTCCAACATGCCCTTTTTCTGATCGTGGTTTCTAAACCGTTTTTATTTACAAGGCTGGCAGGAGATTTAAAATTTACTGGCGTCTTATTGTCAGTGTAGTGGGCTTTGTGTTCAGTAGTGTAATGAAAAGTAATGTTTATATTTTGCAATATGGTTTAATGCATTAACGTGAATTAACAATGAACAGTATTTATTGATATTGGTTCATTTCTACACGTATCGCTACTTTTCTTAAATATAGACAGATTGTTGAATTTAGTTAATGCAACACAAACAAGCAATGCATTCTAAATCATTTTTATTTACAAGGCTGGCGAGAGATTTTATATTTACTAGCATCTTATTCTCAATGTAGTGTGCCTTGTGTTCAGTAGTGTAATGAAAAGTAATCTTTATATTGTGCAATACGGTTTAATGCATTATCATGACTTAACAATAACCAGTGCTTCTATATAGTATTTATTATTATTGGTTCATTTCTGTATGCATCATTACTTTGCATAAATATCAAATATGGGCCATAATGCACCATAAAATAACATGAACAAGCAATGAATTCTGATTTTATTTACTAATATTATGACATTATGTATGTTAATGCTGTTAAAATGTATTGTTTAAAGTTCAATGCTAAACAATGCAGCAGCAGTAGCAATAATAGTAGTTAGTAGAAGTGGTAGTAGTCGTAGTGGTAATGGTAATGGTAGTAGTAGCAGCAGTGGTTGTGGTAGTAGTAGAAATTGTAGTAGCAGTGGTAGTAGTAGTAAAAGTTGTAGTAGTAGCAGTGGTTGTGGTTGTAGTAGAAATTGTTGTTGCAGTAGTAGTAGTAGTAGTAGTAGTATCTTTATGTGAGCCTTTATAGGGCAATTTATGCAGCATTTATGCTCACAATAGACAAGTTTACATGACAAAAACAATATAAAACATAAAAGTTATCATGTAAGCACAACCAGTCATCATGTATTCACAAGCAGTTAAGATTTGTTGTAGGCACCCTGGTTTCACATAAGATAATCAGGTATTTCATAAGAATTTCTATCAGAGCAAACCGTTGACCGCAAATTAATAGTACTCAGTAATTTTTGATTAACAACTAATCAATAAAACCAATAATTCATAGCAAAAGTTAACGTTTGATCAATAAAAACTTATAAAAACATGATCTATATTAAATCTATCACATATAAGCTGAATAAAATGTAACAGTTTTTTTGTTCTTAATGCAACAAGGTTTGTATTTGCATTATATTTACTGATATAAGGTGTTGATTTAGCATGCATTAAGTTATTTAGCTCATTACTTGGGGGGAAATCTGATTATGTAAGGCGTATAACACCCAGCTCTGCTCTGAAGCATTTAAGTTGGCTCTTTGGGACTATTAAAAACCTGTGGCTGATTGCCTTCTTTAAACCTGCTCTGCTCTATAAAGTCTGAATGAGAACTGTTGTTGGAGTAGATTAGCTTTCAGTAAGAAACCTTTCCTTTTGATAATTCACAGGGCCATTGCAGGACAGCACAGCCAATGCGGTGTAGATCTTCTGAAGTATGTGTGTGTGTGTGTGTGTGTGTGTGTGTGTGTGTGTGTGTGTGTGTGTGTGTGTGTGTGTGTGTGTGTGTGTGTGTGTGTTTGATTCTGCTGGTATTCATGACATTGAGGCACCAAATATCTCCACAAGTATAGTAATAAGAATGCATTTTGACCTTGTGGGAACATATTTTTGTTCCCCATGAGAAAAACTGGACAAATGTGAAACTGCAGAATGTTTTCTTTGGGTGTAAGGTGTGTGTGTGTGTAAAATTGAGAGAAATGTTGTGTTTGTGTGGAGTGATATTCACCAGCTGCTGCCATTGTGCTTCATCCAATAAAATTTAGAGAGCCACACACACACACACACACACACACACACACACGCACACACACACGCACACACACACACACACACACAAACACACACACACAAACAGAAGTTAGGAAATGAAGGTTTAAAGGAGTGTGCAGACTTTCACATGCAGACATTTTCACTAATTGCAATGTGCATACGTGTGTGTGTGTGTGTGTGTGTCTGTGTGTTACTGTTACTGCCGAGATTTCCTAAGAACCAATTAAAGTTTCCTTTTTTTGCAAAGAATCTTCAGTGATTCATCCAAGCTAATATTTTGATCAGTGAAGTTAATCATTTATGTACGCATGTGAATAAATAATTGCTCAGACCAACATATAATTCAGTACAAGTTATTGTATTTGCAGATGCTTTTCTATATCTTACGTGTGTTATTATGTGTTATACTGTATGTAATGATTTTATTGGTTTAATCAACAGACCACTTAATAATGTTCGACTTCCCTGCATTTGCAATTTAATGTCATGTGTTTGACTATAAAGTCATTTTTGTTTTATTCTGTTGACATGTTTGTTTAACTGCTGATGCTTTTTCTTTTCTAAATTTAAAATAAAATATATTGTCATTTAGGGTGTTCTGCCGAGAAACGCACCCCTGCTGTAAAATGCACCCTCTTCATAAACTTTCATTAGCATTCTCAGTCTACATTTTAAAAATAATAAAAGGCCTTAATTGATTAAAAGGTAATATGATTATTATTTTGATGGAGAAAGCAATAACAAGAAGTTAATAGATGCATGTTTCAGAGGGGGTGCATTTTTACGACAGGGGTGCGTTAAACAAGGGCATTTATTTTCATAAAATAACAAAAAGGTGCAATGTTTTTTTTCAGACATGTTTTGTAATTTATTAGACAATTAAATACTAATTATTTAACTTCAGAGGAGTTCTGGGGAAATTTTCATTATTAATTTGGAAGAAATTTTATCAGACCTTTGTAGAACAAAACAAGTGTAATATTTACAAATAAATCTAGTAAATCTGGAGTAAATGAGCATTTTCAAGTGGTCTCTTTATTTTCCAAAGCTGTATATAATTTACTAATATAAATCATATATTAGTTCAAACATTTTCAGACTTTTGTCAAAAACTTAAACAAAAAAATAGATCATACTTTAAAGTAAGGTTTCATTAATTAATGTATTTTTATACATTAAGACGAACTAATCATAATTCAGCATTTACTACTGCATTATTAAAATCCAAATGCATGCTTGTTAACAATAGTTGAACTACAATGAACAACTTTATTTCCCATTACTGTTGTAGTTTGTAGTGAACACGTTAACTAACATTACCTAATACAACATTATAATAAGGTGTTACCAAAAAATAAAGAAATAAAGAACAAAGTTATTGGTGCGTGACTTTGTCATTACAAACTTTATGCCTTTCAACCTTTTTAAAATGTATGAGTTTCTACAAGTCAGTCCAGATGTCCTCAGTTCAGAGAAGAAGCTCTTCTGTTATCATGTAAATCAGTCAGAACTGTAGAGCTTTTTTCAGTTTCAGTTTTAACAGCAATACATTGACATTTTGACGTTTCCTTTCCCTCAAATGAGTAATGTCTTCAGTGAGCCCTGTACCAGATTCAACCCGTGAAGGGAAAAGGTTGTTATTCTGTCGCTGTCATTTCCAGCTGTAATGAATGTCTCCGTGTCAAATGTGGGACTGTCTGTGTGTCTTTGTGCAAGGAGTGATGTACGAGGACTCTAGTTTTATGTCAAAGAACTGTGTAAAAGCTGCATTTAATCTTGAGGGAGGTTTGTAAATGCACACTCTCGTAGACTCAAGCGCATGTCTCTACTGCCCCCTGTAGGTGACCTGGTGTCTCGGGCCATGCATCACCTCCAGCCTCTGCACATCAAGAACCCCAGCAATGGCACTCCTGTTCACCAGAACCGCACCGGCTCTGTTCACTGGGAGCCCGAGGCCCTCTATACTCTCTGCTACTTCATGCACTGTCCGCAGATGGAGTGGGAAAACCCTAACGTCGAACCCTCCAAGATCACCCTGCACACGGAGAGGTAAGATTGCTGCACGATAATGTATGATAATGTGTAGTAATGCACTGGATGGTTATGAGGGGCCTGACTTTTGAAAACCTGCAACCATTGACTTCCATAGTAGGAAAAACATAATCTTATAGAAGTCAATGGTTTCCAACATGCTTCAGTATATCTTTCTTTGTGTTCACCAGAAGAAAAAATCTCAAACATGTTTTGAAAAAGTGAAATGTTTGTAAATGGTGACAGAATTTTCATTTTTGGGTGAACTTTTTCTCTAAGCAGGTATCAATGCCTTATCTGGAGTCCAGAATTTCAAAGAAGAAAAACTAAATGGAAGCAAAGGCATAGCACACCTCGCCAGTGTCATAAAGCATCCAGTGACCTGCTACATGATGGTGCCAGCATTTCATTCACATGACATCTAGTCCATTTCATGTATTACGTTCTTGTTCTGAATGTCAGTGTTTCCCCAAGGGTGTTGCGATCACCACAGGGTTACTTCAAATTGCGTTGACACTGACGGACAACAAGATGAATGTGCTGTAGACTTCCATTCCCAGATGCTACGTTTCAGCACAGTAAAGTACAGTGGA
The DNA here is from genome assembly GCF_903798145.1 of Danio aesculapii. Taxonomy (NCBI): domain Eukaryota; kingdom Metazoa; phylum Chordata; class Actinopteri; order Cypriniformes; family Danionidae; genus Danio; species Danio aesculapii. The sequence goes on from NC_079438.1 coordinate 47,333,051, forward strand.
CTCCTGCAGGAGCAAAGTGTTAATGGATTGCCATAAAGTAACGTTGAGCTTCCGCTGTACATTGATAAATCCATCTGGACATGTCTTCCCTACCAAGTGCCCTTTCGGGATGCCCAGGAAGTGCTTGACAGGATAGGTGCCTTCCCTTGGGAGACTCTGCTCTATTTTATTCATTACTTTCTTTCATTTTCACTGAAGAATGAGAAGCAAAAAGAGAGAGTGAAAGAAAAAATGAAACAGACGGTCGGTGTTGACAGGAATAAGAATGAGTGGAGGGCTGATGAATAGAGATGGAGAAAGAAAACAAGAGATCAGAGTGAAGGAGCGTCTGGAGAGGTTCAGGGTTGTGGCTTTAGATTTCAGACTTCAGTCGAGTGGACTTTTGTTGATCCGCGCGGTGACATTTCATCAAGCTTTCATCATTCATACTGTAGTGGAAAAAAATACACCTAGGGCGGATGAACATCGTACTAACACTGTAATTATCACTCTTTTGGCTTGCGTATACTTTACTGCATCATTTGCGTTGTGAAAGACACTGAATGAGGTAGCAAACACACAGGATTTCCTAGAAACTTCCTTTCATACTGGTTAAGGTTATGTGCTTATATTTGAGATCAGTAAAGTTGAGGTCAGTTAATTAGCAGTTTGTATTTTGTAATTCATCGTGGCTTTACATTCATTTATGCTTTGAATTACATTATAGGATTTAGATCTCTGCTCCGACTTCATTTAATGTTGAAAAGTTTAATAAAGTCAGTTTTATTGACGTTTTGGAAGCTTTTTTAATGATATATTATCTGGGTTAGTCAGTAATTTTTCAAGAGGGGTGTGGATGCAGACTTGAAGTTGATGTGTAGTTGCAAGATGAGCTGCATGCACTGTCTTTAAATGTGCACACCTAACTCCACCCCTCACAGTTATATAATTCTGTCTGAATGGATTCTGAACTATATGTGCACAAAAATGAGCAATGCCCCAGATTTTGCAACTTTAAAATGCTCAATATGCTAAAAAAAAAACATTTACCTGGATTTCCCTTAAAGGTATAGTTCACACAAGATTTTCTCACTAGTTACTCATTTAGAAGTGGTTCCAAACCTTTATGAGTTTCTTTATGACGTGGCAGGTCTGAGATATGCAGTCTTGCAAAGCCAAGTCTGCATCTAGATATTATTGAAATTTTCTTTTATTATAAAAATATTTATTTCTATAATCACAATATATGATAAAATACTACTAAAATACTTTTTACTGTTAAAAATGTCTTTCAACATCAAAAGTTTGCAGATAGAGATCACAGTTCCATAATGCAATTCAAATAAGTGTAAAACAGTTGTAAATCACAAACTATGTTAAGCTATTAAATAGCTGATTTTATTACAATGTATTTTTTAAATAGGTTTAAAGGTCCCGTGAAGCGCTTTGAAATATGCATTTTTATCTGATGTTTGACATAATCTCAACCGAAACATGAAGACAGGATGAAATATAGTGTGGCTTCTCTTTTTTTACAAACAGCCAATAGCGTTTCGTTTTATTACTGCTCTGCCATTGAGAGTGGTTGAGCTCAAGCGCATCAAATCAAAAAGCAAATGAGAAGCGTCTTGAAGGGGATGGAGCATTTCAGATACTTGAAAGCATTTGATTGGTTATGATTTGATAAAACTGAAGTATGATGTGACGTGAATAAAACTGTTGATCCCTTTAGGCGGAAGTGACAGACTACAAGCTTTGCATATTTATATCAGTTTATTATCTTCTAAACGCTGATTTCGTCACTGTTTTAGAGCCCACTAGCTTATAGATATCTTAGAAACTAACATTACTGATGCTGATATCTAATAAACTTTATTTTCCTTTCATGGGACCTTTAATACATGTAATAAATAAAACTGCTATGTTTAATACATGTCTGTTTTTACTCACCAATGCTGCATTTATAGGATTAAATGAACAATTCATAATTTTTAAAAACTTTTCCTCAGTGGCTTGACGTGATCTTTGTAATGTACTTGTTATCCCATCAAAGTACTCTAACGGGATAATTATTTCCATAAGTCAGTGTAATGTATCATAGTAAAATGTTTATGAATCCCACAATATTTTCCAGGTGATCTCTTGCAAGCACATAGCCTTTTAATAAGGAAACTTCCTTCCATAGATGTCAAAATCCATAACACAAAAAAAAAACAGTACTTTCCAGCCAGATGTGGCTTCACTTTTCAACAGCTGGAATGAGAACCACGTCCTCCAAACATTTCTTCGAAGGGAGGGGAGTTATAAAGCAATTTATTCAGGCACAAGAGAAACAGAGAAGGCCTTGCGGTTTGTTTTGGCGGAGCTGGGATTCCTGGCAAGCTCTCTTGCGGTGGGAAGGTGTCCGGGGACGAACAGTGTGGATTGTGCAAAAGCTAGCTGTGAAACGCAGGTCACAGGAAACACAATTAGAGTTCAGGATGAGGATTGACGCTTCTGGTCTGGTTCATTATTTGGTCAAATGCTGTTGTCTTTGTATTTACATCCTAGTGTGTGCAAAAAAAAATCTCAAGTGTAAATTATGATAATAAGCTTAGCACAGGAGGGTGTGTGGACAAGTTTGACAAAGACAAGCAAGACAATCTTGTTGTGTAGGCGGACAAAAACTGTGAAGTCATATTTTTCACTCTTGAAAGCCATAAACTAAGCCCATTTTTCACTTTCTACTGTGTGTTTTTTTTCTATATAGTCATATATAACTGACATTATTAGCATGTTTATCCACAACAACCTGTCAAGACTGGGTTAAAAATATCTGGATATGCTCATCGGAAATGCTTGAGGAAAAATGTTCAGCGCACAATGACTGATCATCATGACTCACTGTAGTTGTCAACGTCCTCATGTTATTTAACCTTTCAATAGTTCTGAGTGTTATGCATGTAAAACTGGTGGTTGGCACATTGCGAAAGTTTAACAGAAGTATATTTTGCAGCCGCTTAATGATTAATCTGTTTGGCGTGAGAGTGTATTCTTGGTAATGAGCAGCTTCAAGTTTCTGTTTCTGAGTGAAAACTTGTCAGGATGGCAACAGGTCTTTCATATTTTGCACACTAATTAGATACAGCTTAGCTCTGGTAATTAGCAGCAACTGTAATCTTGCCAGAGAGCTTATGATAGCTTCTTTTATAGTATCCAAAAGCTGCATGCAAACAGATGTGTCCATCAAAACTGAAATTTTTAAAGGTTATGAGAACAAACAAGCATACGCTGACAGTCATTGAACTGGATTATTTATTTATTTTTTTTTAAATAAAACCTGATCTGAAGGATTAGACAGAGAATAAATTGGTAGACCAAAATAAAATCATAAAGATTATTACTTTAAAAAATGCATTACTTTAAAGACATTTTTTACTTAAAGAATTTACTAAAATGCACCATTCGCTTTCTCAGATTTTGCCATTCATGTAGTGTGTAATGGAGCTATTTGTGAATGTAAAAGGTCTGTGGTTTTAAAGATCAAAGTGCAGATAAATGGATTTATTGCCTCTTAAAATAAGCAATTGAGTCGCCAGTTAATCCAGTCTTTCTGTGCAAACTTATTTAGGCTTGTAACAAATGTACATAATGGCAGCCTTTAATCGTCATTGGCTGACCTCAAACAATGTCTATAGTTCTAACTTAGGTTTGAAAGAGTTTGCACTTCAAAAGAAAATCCATTATTCATGCACTTTTGAAGGATGAGGACTTGGGTTTGAATCAATATAGTAAAATCGCTGTTATAAACCCTAAATGCCTGCAAACATGAGGTCAAGTTGACCAAAATTATTTTTTGGAGTTTAATTTTTATGACTATCAACTAAACATGATGCACATGCATAACAAATCACAATTTTTTTTTTGTTGTTGTTGTTGTTGTTTTTTTTGCATGAAGACTGTATTGTTATTTCTATCCAAATGTGGCACTTTAAAGCCCACTTTCAAAGGTTAGCATTTCCAGTCATCTACAATTGATGTTGCTGTTTTTGTGTAAATGAATGGCCAAAATGTACAAGAGACCCCTTTAATATGGGAATTGTCATTTGGTTTTCATCATGCGCCTCAAAAAATTAACCAGTGAGAACAGACTGTAACATCTTGACCAATTAGAGCAAAGTAGTAAAGAGTTTAGAGAGACCAGATCCTTGAACAAACCATTTCAACCACAAGCAGATAGTGCAGTATATGTTATAAAACTAAAATTGTGGTTTTGGTCTTGAATAGATAGTGGGAGAACTCCAAAACAAAATGAGCAATCATTCAAATCTGCGTGAAATCCAAATATATAATGTTTATTTTGCTAGTGCATATTTTTATTCTTTAGATGAAAAATTAATCTTATGTAAGTTAATCCACTGAAGAAAAAAGTTTGTTTTGGTAATATTCAATTAAAGTCTGACCAGTTGCCTCCACGATTGGAGTGGTGGTCCTTCTCTGACGTCAGTTTGACAGCTTCAGGCACAATATCCTTAAACACACCCCTCTAATTGTTAGTTTGCTTAAAGGAAATGATGGGCATAAAGAAAGCCCTGCCCCTACTCAATATTCAGTTTCAGTTTGAAGTACATCATCATACTGAACTAAAAGTCTCAGCAACTTCCAGTTCAGACTTTAAAATAGCATAATGTAATTGTTTTACGTTAAACAGTTTCCCTAATTATGAATATCTCTGGTCTACCCCTACAGGCCATTCCTGGTACTGCCTCCACTGATGGAGTGGATCCGGGTAGCTGTAGCTCATACTGAACACCGCCGAAGCTTCTCAGTGGACAGTGATGATGTTCGGCAGGCGGCTCGACTGCTGTTACCCGGAGTGGACTGTGAGCCGCGGCAGCTCAAGTATGTCTGGATTCTAACATCCTTTCTGTTCATGCACAAGCACAATACTGGCATACACACATGCACATGTAGAATTAATTAGCAGTTAGTCATGCGTTTTAGGACAGAACAAACAAACATCATGTGCTCATAATGCATCCCTAGAGAATTGCACAAAGTCCTCTTAACTTCTTATATGGTTCTAGTTTCCTGGTGACAAGATTTGGAGTGCTATGAAAGTGGCTTTTTGCATAGTTGTTTTTAGGAGCATGCTGTTATCTTAATAGATGGAGACGATCCTGGCAAACAAACAACAGGCCTTCTTTTTTTTAATGGCAACAATCTATTGAAGTCAACGCTGGCTAAACTAGCCATATTTTCATTCAGATGAAGTAATTATATTGTATTAAAAAAAAATTAAATAGGAATAAGTATATGTTATGTTCTACTGTAATAATATTGTTATATTTTTGCAAAGCGCATACACATATCAAAAATCGAAAATAATCTGTGCATTTATATTATGCAATGTATAATTCATATTTTACGTTATATAAAACAAACAATTTACATATTTAATGAATTTTTGAATTATATAAATATGTTTAATAATATTTATTTTGTGTATATGTATGAATGTATGTATTATTAATAATAAACAACTATATTACTATATATATATATAACACTAACATTATATATTATGGGCAATAACTGCAGTTCATTAATACACAGTTATGAAATTTAATGTATATATGTAATTTATAAATACCATTTTATATATATATATTTCATGTCTTGTATGTTATTATTATGTATAATACAAGTGAACTTAATCTATTTGTGTTGTTATATAACATTATATTAAGTATAATATGTGTGTTTGCATAGTTTAATATTGATATGAATTTTTAAGTACTATTTTAATATAATCTAAAAAATAATTTTTGAATTATTAGCCAAGCCACAGTGCTAACCACTGAGCCACCGTGCTGCACTGTCTTATGTTCAGTCCACTTTAATTTATTATGTTAACTTAATCGATTTGTGTTGTTATATTGTGTTAAGTTTTATTAGGGTGTGTGTGTAAAGTTTAATGTTCATATGAATTCTTAAATACAATTTTAATATTATCTGGAAAGAAATTTTGAAGAAAACATATCAAACTATTAGCCAAGCCACATCCAATTTACATGTCAGAAAATAAAATACCTGTTATAAGTGTGTTAAGTAAATGAGTAGGCACTGTTCATATTATTTGGACTGATATTTCTTTTATTTCACAGAGCAGACGACTGTTTCTGTGCCACACGGAAACTGGACGCTGCGTCCACAGAAGCAAAGTTCCTGCAGGATCTGGGCTTCCGGATGCTCAACTGCGGACGAACTGACCTGGTCAAGCAAGCAGTCAACCTGCTCGGGCCAGATGGCATTAACAGTATGAGTGAACAGGTGGGAACTCATATATTTACACACACACACACAAACACAATCGCACATTTTGAGACATTCATGTACCATTCAGTTCTCAATATGCTGAATTTGAGGCTAATATGATATATGGAATTATACACACACAAGATTTTAGCTGCTTGTTCAAACTACTTATTTAAAATGAGCTGAGGCGACACAATTCTGGAGATTTGTTTGAGAAACTTAATTGTTTTACCTTCAATACACTTAAATTTGTTATGTTAATGGATTTATGTTGGGACAACATGAATGAATTGTGTGGAACCCTACATTTTTATAGTGCATTGCATTATATTGCATTGACAGTAAATAACAAATCTGGATACCATTGCATTTAATACAGAAAAGCAAACCCATTGGCAATTTAAAGTACATTTTTTGAACTAATTAAAAATATAGGCTTAGCGACAAACAAATAGAGTAACAGATAGAGTAATGCAGTTTGTCATTTTCTGAGAAATAATATACATTGCTCAATTAAGCCTAATATGATAAGGACCTTGTATTTGTTTTATTTTAGATTGTACCTTTAAATTGGCACAGCGCCTTTTGTCCATAACACTTTAAAACACACTGACCATGTTAGTCATTTTAAATTGAATGTAATTAAGTACAACGCTATAACAAAGTGTAATTATGTACAGTTCCCCAAAATAATACCACACATCCATTAGGATTAGCACTTGTACTGTAATTACAGTGTAATGTAAACGGCAGTGTACATTTTTTATTTCCCTCCATCTGCAGCAGTTGTTTTCTCTGTCTAATATAGCAAACATTTCTGTGTGAAGACAGGGACATTTAGAGGCTAATCAAATAAATAAAAGAGTTGCGTGACCTTTAAATAAGGAAAAACGCTTTTAATCTGAGCTGATCTGTGTGGGACGTGACTATCGTGACACTCAGCATTACAAATCAAATAGTGTCATCCGTATCCACCGCTGAGTGCATGTTATTGTCACAGTCTGTCTTGAATACAGAAGCCAGTTTATGTAAAGAATGACAGCGCGTGCTGATGCTGACAAAATAGATTAAACTAACATGTAAAAGTGAAGCGACACAGAGGCAAAATCAGACGACAAAAAGAGAATTGTTGGAGTCCAGCTGGGAATCATCGAGAGCAGCTTCATCTTACTCTGGAAGAGCTGTTTCCAAATCACGCTGGCAAATATGCTACTCGTTATTTCAAGAAGAGCCTTGAGGGAAAATGAGACGCAACTGACAAATGAATCTCCATTTTTGTGCTGAAACCTGTTTGAAGAACTGCACTCTCTCGATTTAGTAACAGAATAAAGTGTTTTCACAGGGTTTTCAGGCACAATGTGAAGCAGTGTGACGAATATCTCTTTTAGATCACTGTAACAGATGGAGGATTTAGAGATGTAGTACTTTTATTTAAAAAAAATATATATATAATATATATATAAATATATATATATATATATATATATATATATATATATATATATATATATATATATATATATATATATATATATAGTAAAATCATAAAAACACTTAGGTTCAACAAAGAAATATATTTACAAATAATAAAAGTAACAACATGCAACACAGTGGCTCAGTGGTTAGCATTGTTGCCTCATAGCTAGAAGGTCACTGGTTCGAGCCTTGGCTGGGCCAGTTCGCATTTCTGTGTAGAGTTTGCATGTTCTCCTTGTGTTTGCGTGGGTTTCTTCCTGCTGCTCTGGTTTCCCTTACATCCAAAGACATGCACTATAAGTTAATTGAATTAATCAAATTGGCTGTATTGTATGAATGTGTTTGAATGAGTGTATGAGTGTTTCCCAGTAATGGATTGTGGCTGGAAGTGCATTCGTGGCGTAAAACATATACTGGAATAGTTGGCGGCTCATTCTGCTGTGGCGACCTCTGATAAATAAGGGACTAGGGAAAATGAATGAATGAAAATTGTAACAACAAAACAGTATTAAGTTGAAATAGAGAAAAAAAAACAGTGTATAAAACAAAATTATAGATTTTTCTTAATTTTAAATACAAATCATGTATATTTTGTACATTTTCTACAGTACATATATCAAAATTACATTTTTGATTAGTAATGTGAATCTTTAAGCACTTTATTTAGACAGCTTGATGTTTTTGAACCCTCAGATTTTCAAACAGTTGTATCTTGGCCAAATATTGTACACAACAATGGAAAGCTTATTTTTTCAGCTTTCATGTAATGTATAAATCTCAATTTCCCCCCAAAAAAAGAGAGATTTATGACCAGTGGTGGGGTAACACATTACTCGTAACGCGAGTTACGTAATAATATTACTTTTTTAAGTAACGAGTAAAGTAACGCATTACTAAGAAATAAGTAATAATATTTAAGTTACTTTTTTGAAAATGTAATGCAGGTTACTTTTTAGCTTAATTAATTAGCTTTTAAAAAATAAATTGTTGAATTAAAAAGAAAAGAAAAAAAAATATATATATATATATAAACTTGCAGATCTTCTAACTTTTTGCTAATAATTATACCCGATTATGTCCCATTTGTTCAGCTGGAAAGCATTGAAATAGTTAAAATCCTTTTAAGTAGTAATTTATTTTTGAATTTACCTCTAAAAGGGTATTAATGGTGTATGTTGTTCAAAGACTGTATTCAAAAATGCAGTTAATTAATTCCAGGCTCAATGTGCCTTCATGCACCAGTGCTTGTGTGTGAGTTCCTCTAAAGCAGCTGTAGATTTGATAGTCTATAGAATATATAGTTGTCTGTTTAATGTGCTTTAATTGAGCATCATCCATAAAGACTGCTGTTCCACTCACTTTGTTTAAATGGACACTTAAGAGACTGTTATTAAAGATTTGTTTTTGCTCAATAACCCTTAAAGGGATAGTTCAACCAAAAAGTGAAAATTCTATCACCATTTCCTCATCCTCAAGTGGTTCCAAACCAGTGTGAGTTTCTTTCTTCTGTTGAAGACGAAAGAAGGTAATCTGAGGAATATTGGCAACCGACAGCCGTTGACATCCATGGAAAGTCAATAAATTCCAGTTTCCAGCATCCTTTTTTTGTAGCCCACTGCCAAATTTGGCCCTCAAAGGCATCTAATGCAAAGAATAATTAAAAAATAAAGCATTAATTTAGATAAAATATCATTATGTACTGGCTAAGATAAGATGAGATGTCTTGTAGTGAAAAGTGTGACATTTGCTATAATATCTTTTAGAATGATGAAACTACAGTACTAAAATGGTTGATCTAGCAATATAGAGTATATATCCTGTACATTTTCTCCAAAATTATTATGCATTTAAAATGACTATAATTCATGAGATGGAGACAAAAATGCTTTGGAAACGTAGTTTTTAATAATTATGCAATATAATTTATAAATGTAATATAGTATAAATGTAGTTTTACACATGCTAGTGTGCAGATTATCCTGCTTGATCAGCATGATTGCAGATTAATTGATTTTATTAAAGAGTTCAACCAAACGAATTTATTATGAGGACCCACATGGAAATACAATGGTAATTTATAGTAAATACTATAGTGAGTTTATACCATACTATAATAAATGGTATTATACTGTGTTTATATAATAGTAGTTGCAACATTGTTAATGACTGCACACTGTAGTACTGTATTAACTGTAGCAAACTGATAAACTGTAATAAATACTGTAACATACTTTTGTTTTTACTACAGTAAACTGTGGTGTTTTGTAGTATTATATATGTCAATATCTATACTCATAGAAAACTACGGTATTGGGTAACTTTTTATATATTACTATAGCTGTTGTGGTACCATATCATCTATAGACTTATCACAGCAAATTAATTCAACCATTACTTTAGTATGGTTCAAAAACATTGTAGTATTTACTATAAGTTACTACAGTATTTTAATTGGGGAAACTTACATTTTAGACATAAATTTCTCAGTTGTGCCATCAAAAATAGCTCCAAACATTACTTTTACTTTCTTAATGCAGTATTTTATTTGTAATCAGAGTCTGATAGCCTTTTTATAGCAATAGACTCATTCTTATGGCATGTGCACTCATTGATTTTGTGTGTTTTTCAGGGTATGACCCCTCTGATGTACTCGTGTGTTCGAGGGGATGAAGCCATGGTGCAAATGCTGCTGGATGCTGGAGCTGACATAAACAGTGAGGTCAGTATTCATTCACTGGTGGATGATTATAAAGGGTTTTGTGGCTCTGTCTCTATTGAACTTACTAACAGGGTCTATAAAAAGAACTAACTAATCTCTCTGTCCTCGTCCTGATGCTCTTTGCATGTAGATGTGTAGAAGGCAATAGTGGTTGTACTGTATGTGTTGGTGTGTCTACTTTGGTTGAAGTGATTTTTGTGAATATGAAATTATATTAGATGTGAGTGAGCTTTTTTTGTTGATTTCCACCACAAATAAGATATTCAAGTGTATGTATTTTTTAAAAAGTGCAACAAAATGCAATGATGACCTAATGTAGACACACTGATTGTAAAAACTGTGGTCAAAAACATGAAACATGATAATAAAAGTGTATTTAGCAATATTGATTCATGCAAATGTAAAGGTCATTATTTATATTTAAAGAATGTTTCATGGATTTGCCTCAGAGGTGAATGTTCTGAAACGGTTAAATAACATCTCCAGGTCATATTTCACCAAGTAAATAATGTTGTATAAGGAAAATTAAGTCTTTTTTATGCATCATTACCTTTGCATTATGATATTAGTTTCCAGACAATAAAGCATGTTTTCTCATTATTATAATATGCTTAGATTAGAACTTGAATTATTCTCGAAGAGTCTAATTACTCTTATTAATGTATATAACATAATGTATATGTACATATAGGACATTTAATATAAAAATAGTTAAATTTGCATACAGCTGAAAGCTAAATTATTAGCCCTCCTGTGAAACTTTCATTCTTTTTCAAATGTTTCCAAAAACACATTTTAAATAATTAATAATAGTTTAATAACTAATTTCATATAATTAAATTAAATTGAAAAAATTGCAACAATTCCAACCAAACTAAAAGAAATAAGACTTACAGTTGAAGTCAGAATTATTAGCCCCCCTGAATTAGCCCTCCTGTTTATTTTCCCCCCAATTTCTGTTAAACGGAGACAATTTTTTCAACAATTTCTAAACATAATAGTTTTAATAACTCATATCTAATAACTGATTTATTTTATCTTTGCCATGATGACAGTAAATAATATTTGACTAGATATTTTTCAAGGCTCTTCTATACAGCTTAAAGTGACATTTAAAGGCTTAACTAGGTTAACTAGGCAGGATTGAGTAATTAGGCAAGTTATTGTATAACAATGGTTTGTTCTCTAGACTATCGAAAAAAATTACTTTAAGGGGCTAATAATTTTGACCTTAAAATGGATTTTGAACAATTAAAAACTGCTTTTATTCTAGCTGAAATTAAACAAATAAGACTTTCTCCAGAAGAAAAAATATTATCAGACATACTGTGAAAATTTCCTTGCTCTGTTAAACATCATTTGGGAAATATTTGAAAAAGAAAAAAAATTCAAAGCGGGGCTAATAATTCTGACTTTAACTCTAAGTAATAGAAAATATTGTAAAAATAATCACTTGGAAAATATTTTGAGGCGGGTTAATATGTATATTGTTTCTATAAATATATATATATATATATATATATATATATATATATATATTTATATATATATATATATATATATATATATATATATATATATATATATATATATATATATATAAACTTTATGGTAAATTCAGTGTTTAGACATGCTATCACAAGCAAAAGAAACATGAATAGTATAAAAATATGTCAGTCATTTTTGCCATTGTACATGTAATATATTGTATTATATATACTCTAATATAGTATTATTTTGGGGTGAAATTTGACTGAGTTTTTTGTGAAAATCACTCATCTATGTATCCTGATGTGAAATTGTGCTGTTTTACCCTATGTCCTTTTCATTTGGCCCTTTTACTGTACATGGAGTCTTTGACTTGAGCGCAAAGCACCAAATGCGCATACAATGATATAAGCATGGTTTACAAATTCCTTCAAGCTCAAATACACTATTATCAAGTGGACAGATGTACAGTTATTTGTCTACCCAATCGTTTGCACAAACATTTGTTTAACCTGAATCCCACCTCGAAATGATCCATACCAAAAAGGTCATGTTTGCCCAGAAATGAACAGATGCCTGCATAATTTACCACCGACTACAAGAGAGCTCAATTCTGCATGCAGTACAGCTGTAAGCGTTACATCCAGACAAGCTTTTTTTGGTGCTTTGTACATGAGTCACTGCTCACTTACACCTCTAGCGTTTCAACAATTTATTCTTCCTGCAATCTTCATACTATAAACCTTCAACTAGATCCTAACCGTGGTCAGGATTACGAAGAGGGCTTGTAGGAGTTGTCCAAAGCAAGTAAACTCATGATTAATGTGGGCTGGATGGAAAAAATAAATAAATAAAATGGGTTTGGAGAACAAAAGCAAGCGCTGGCACTTTCTTTCTCACTTCGCTTGAATTAACAAAACAGCCAGAGGGAAGAACTTTCCAACTTTCCGCTCTCTCATTCACTCATTCCTTCCCCTTCTATTTTTTCTTTCTCGTGCTCCTTGCAAATCCGCAATTGGAGTTCAGTGTTCTGGTATATAATGGCTGAATTTTTTTTTCTCTCCCTGAACTTGACCTATATGATTCCCAGGTGCCCAGCTCACTACACAAGCACCCCTCAGTTTATCCTGACACCAGGCAGGGGACGCCACTCACATTCGCAGTGTTACACGGACACGTCCCTGTCGTTCAGGTAGCGCTGTCAATGATTTGATGCCTTTGCACTTTCCTCAGTTATTATTATGATGCCACCATCGTAATAATAATGGCACAAAAGAAAAAGTTAGATGCTAGGCTGCTGCCCCAGTTCTGAACTAGAACTGGATGGGCATTGCTATCAGGAATAGGCTTTATATGTGCCAAGGAAGAAAGAGGAACGCTTTGAAGATAGAAGCTAGTTTATTGACTGTGTATCTCTATAAATACTCTTCAGATTGAAGCGCTGAATCCAGTGACCTACTAAGGCCCACTTATTTAGCTCTTTAACAGGTAAAATGGAAAGGCAAAGTGATATTTTTGTGGATTTTTAATCTCCCAGAAGCACACTTTCACAGTAGTTATCATTTTTATATATATTTCCCACTTTTTTTTTAAAGCAGACACAAAATCGTCCACTTAAAGCATCAAGAGTGAAAGAAGTTATGAGGATATTACCATAAAGATGTTTGCTAGTTGGAGGTTGGCTAGATGATGAAAAGAGCAGGGCTCATGTAATGTAATTACAGCACTTGTATTTACAGATATCTTGGTGATATTAAAGTGAAATCCTCTGGAGTCTGTTTTATAATGACTGCCCTTTTCACCTTATTGAGCAGCTTCTGCTGGATGCCCGAGCGAACGTGGAGGGGGCGATTCAGGAGAGCACAGAGAACTACACGGAGACGCCTCTACAGTTGGCATCTGCGGCAGGTAACAGAAAACACTCGACGACACTGAATTAGTGGCTTTGAAAGGTATCCCGTATGCCAAACTGGAGAGATGTGGATTTATAAGCTAAATATTAAACTAAGCAGCAACTGCAGACATGAAGAAAAAGAAATATGTTGAGTAGTTATTGGTGTTAAAATTATTTTTATTGCACAATATAACGGTACTAGAATGGTATTGCAATACCCTCTTGATAAAAACAAAACAAATCCTCATTTTTGTACATGCACAACCCTTACCTGCTTTATTTATATGTATATTCACGCAGCACAGAATTGAAGTTATTGTTTTTGACACACATAATTGATTATTGCTCTTGAAAGACTTTATGCACATAAAATTCCCATATGTGAAACTAAACAGTTGTGGGAGAATCAGATGTGCATTAGTATACAGAGCGACGTCAAAACCCTGATGACTAATTTGCTGAAAATCTCAAGGAAACCAGCTGTGAATTAGTTTTCAGTGTTTTGACGTCATTACTGCAGCACTTTATTAAATCTGTTTTTTAGATCTTAAAGTGATTTGATTTTTGTGACAAATCTTATTTTGACTTATTTTGGGAAAACGCTGTGATAAAAGGTTTAAAAAAATCCAGTCCACAATTACATTTTATACTGAAAATAAGTCATTTTGTGTGTGTTTTTTTTCACCAAATCAGTGTCATCATTTGTGAGCTTGGCAATCAAAGAGTTAAAATCCTGCAATTTTTAAAAACATTTAATAGTTTTGATCAGGACTGATGTTGAATAACTGATTTCTGCAACAAAAAAAGAAAAAAATATTTGTCTGATGCATTATTACAGCAGTTTAATTCAGTCGATGTTTTCATCCCTAACATTACACGAGGTTAGTAAATTTGAACATTGCACAAAGGTTAATAAACCAGAAATATCTAATTCATGACATTATAATGTGGGTTTTTAGGGTCACAGTAAATTATCATATGGCATGTAGGTTTATAAAAATATGTAGCAAAATTACCTTTAGCTCGGGCAATACGCTCAGAGGTACAGCACTGAATATTATCTACATTTTAAGTGTGCATTTTAAAACGGTAGAGTGATAGTTCACTCTAAAATGAACATAATTGAATTACTACTTGTGTAACAGAAAGTTTTAGAGGGTTTTTTGGTCATACATCCTGCAGTGTTAAACGGTGTTGGGATAACTGGGATAAACTTTTCAATCAAGAAACTCATTGAATGTCATTGAATTCATATTGCTCTGATAGATGCTATCTTCAATCAACAAATTATAGTATATACACCCAGCAAACAATTTTGTGTTTAATAGACATCTAATAGGCATTTAAATGTAGACAGTTTGGCTAAAACAAGGCTAAACATGGACTGTCAGTGAAAATCTAATAAACATTTAAGAATAGCCCAAAACTAGACTAGTCACCAAATGGACAGATTAAACAGACTTTATATGTGTAGTCCTTCATTTCTGCTTATTTGATGACTAGTCTAGTTTTGGCCTATTTTTAGACGTTTATTAGATATTCGCTGACAGGCCAAATTTAGCCTTGTTTTAGCCAAGACGACTATGTTTAGACACGTATTAGACATCTTTTAAAAACAAAAAAATGCCTGCTGGGTATCTAATCTGACAATCCACAGCCTCAATTGTTCAGTTAATAAAAATGGGCACAGACAACAATGGTAACGGACACAGACAGGGAAAACACACTCCAACAAAACCAAAAAAAATGTCTTTGAGTTCGACGTTGATTGTTGTTGGTTCACCTAAAAGTGCAGTGATAACTTACTAATAAAAAATGTAGGTGACGTTTTTTTTCCTCCAGTAGCTTCATAAAATGCAAGTGAATAGCTACCATGTGAATGGCTATTATTAAAAAATTTATTCAAAAAAACAAAATTAATACTTGTGGCTCTTGATGATACATTGATGTCTTAAAGTGAAACGATTGGTCTGCTCAAGAAACTTGACAATTATTTACCGCATTAATACCTTTAACCCACAGCCTGTGTAGTATTTTTGTAGTATATAGTTCTTAAATGTAATAAATTCACTGTTTAGGAGTAAACAAACCACTTTTGAAAGTGATAATCTTCCAACATTCACATTATGGAGACCGACTGTTAAATTAAGTTGCATTAGATGATGTCGCAGTGTACAACCAGGACCTATTTTTTTAAAACGGTAACATTCTGTTCCTTTTGTGCCTCTAATTTCAGTAAAATGGTCCTTGCAGACTGTGAGCTGACAAACTGAAGACATTATACTTTTGTGGCCCAGACTGGTTCCAGAAGCGTAATAGTATTATTCAGAGACTGATGGGGCTGCTTCGCTCTCGAGAGCCCTTTGCAAACTTGCTAATGAGCCTTAGCGACAGCGGCTTTTTTTTTCCCTTAACATCCACTGTGTGAATGTGACAAGTCCACATGGTGGAATGATGTATGGAAACCAGTGCCAAATGAGATTTCATAATCCCGGCTGTGGCAGTCCTATGAATATGAATTGACCTGAGTGATATTCATTTACATTTGCCAAGTGTTTTCCAGCATAATGCTGAAAATTACCTGTCTGACCCACTTAGCGTACAAACTCTTGAAGAGTTGGGTAATTCAGGCTTGAGTCGGCTGGTAATGGACACCTTCTTGGTGTGATAAAAATGGATGGGGTGCACAAAAAATGGTATCATCTCATGCAGAGGAGGAGAATGAAGGAGCACAAGCTGAACCCATTGAGCTGAAATGTCTAGAAACAGGTTTAACCATATGCCTGTTCCCTTGTGACCCACAGAAATGGCTGCGGATGGGATTGTTTGAGCCTCATCGGATCTAAAACCCATCAGGCCTCATTGATTACGCTCCATTTGCTGTATGCTAGGTCAATTACCCCCAGTGTTAGCATTCGGGTTTTCCTTCTAATGTGGAAGCGCTTTCCTTTCATTAGTCCATGTGGACAGCCTGCTAATTTACATTAGCAAATCAATCTGGGGACGTCCTGCTAGACAATCTGAATAAATAAATGAGTGAATAAATAAGCTTTTCTGTAACATCTTAATATCAGCTATTTCTTCTTCAGGACTCATGTATGCTATAATCAAATAAGTCAAAAGAGATGGTAACACTTTATTTTGATAATCCGTTTGACTATTAGACTGTCTGCTTAACATCTGTTGATACTGATGCTAAACAGACATTTAATTGACTAAAAGAAACCTTGCAAGTCCATGTCAACTTACACTAACCCTAACCCCAACCTAACAGTCCACTTACAATCGAATGAGAATTAGTTGGCATGTAGATGCAATGTAACTTAAATTCAACAAACAGACCATCAAAATAAAGTGTCACCAATGAAATAAAGGACTTTATCTTAAAATGTATGCTATGGTATATTTGGAATGAGGGAACTGTAGCTTGAGGAGCTTAGATAACAACAAAACGTGAATTTCTGTCCTCTGAGTAAACCAAACAAAAGAGAATAAACAACACAAAACTTGACTAACTCAATGTTTCAGTATATAGCTGGTAGAAGGAATGGGTAACATAGAAAAATATATAGTAACTAAAAATGTATTGCACTTTGTCTATTGATTGATTGATTACCAATATTACGAATGGCCATAACAACATTTATAACATTTTCAAAGTATACTCATTTGTAAAAATTATTGACATGAATATAGTTCATGCTAAAATCCTAAGGCTGTTATAGTCAAAACTAAAATACTGTAGTTGTTATTAATAAAAGCACAATTATTTATTCGTTTATTTATAAATATTTATATTCTTGACTAAAATATCATAATTTTTTTTACATTTATTTAAGCAGTTTTAATTATTTATTCCATAATTTAATCAATTTATATCTACATATCGACTTGATTATAAATGACTTTTTTGTTTGATCAACTAAAATAATTTGTATTCAATGTAAATTTTTATTTGATCGTTTATTAATTTTTATTTATATATTTATTTTTATCTGTATTACTGGACATGATTGTGATGGACTAAAATAACATTTCACACTTTTACACCATAAACATATGACTGACTAAAAGCATTTTTCCACACATCCATTTATTGATATATTCAACAATTTTTCACTTCATCATCACACAGCAGCACTGCTGTCACAATCTTATTACAAAATCAGACACCCTTTGCCTTGAAATCCATTCACAGGAGGCACATTTTATACTCTACTCATCAAAAACAGCAGTGTCTCTGTGCAGATCTTAATAGTTTGTCTCTTTCTTGCAATAAAAGCGTCAACAAAAAATGTATTCACTATAATTTGTGTTTTACCAGGCAACTTCGAGCTGGTCAGTTTGCTTTTGGAAAGAGGAGCAGACCCTCTGATTGGCACCACTTACCGGAATGGCATTTCCTCCGGTCCATTGGGTGAAATGAACTCGTACAGCCTTGCAGCAGCACACGGACACAGGTAAAGTACCACTCAGCCAATGATTTACCAGCATACGATGTGTATAAAGCCACAGCACATTCTCCACCAACCCAACTTTCATTAGTCCATTGACACATTTGTCATCACATCTCATTATTTTCGTGTCCTTATAGATCATTCTGACTGCAGAAACTTAATCTATCAGATCCGAAACCCCTGATGTGTTGTTATTGGCACGCATAAAAGCTGAGCTGGTGCATTTAACCGCAAAATCCTGTGTAATTTACTACCACAACATCACTCTCGGTGGCTGGTTGAACGGTATGGATGACTGCGCTCTCATTCATTGAGTCTCACCTATGGCCAGCGCTGCATAATGGACGCTCATTTAAATTCACACCACATACAGTACGTCTGAATGAGAATCCAGTGTGTTCGATGGCCAACTCTCCCACCTCTGCGGTATTAAGGCAATCCGTTATAAAGGGGCGTCCAATTGGGTCCAATTGTCTGAGCCAAAAGCGAATGTCTTTGGCTTTAAGTTGTAGAGTTGTTTGCAGCTTTACATGCCGCAGTGATTGCTTGTTTATGCATATTAGATCAGTCGTAGAGTGCTGGAACTTTTATGAGCTTACAAAGACTGTGAAAATGCGGCAAAGCAGGGAAAAAAGCACTGGAATGCATTGATAAATGGAAGACATAAAAGACATGCTCACTGTTTTTCATGTTTTGTACACATCAATTCACTGATTGCAAGCAAGTAATCCTTGTGGTTAATGGTTTTGGCTGAAATAGACTGTTTTTTGCTTTTAACAGTAATTATTTTCTTAAACGAGGTAGTCAATGCATAAATGAAACTTGTTTACTCTTGCTATAATAAGTGTATAAATTATAGTATGGATTATTAGAGGTCTTTTTTGCTCACGAAAGCTCCATTTATTTGATCAAATACAGTATTTTAATAGTATTACAATACTGACTATATTATATAGTATTGTAGCTTATAAAAGGACAGATTCATGTTTTAAAGAGCCCCTATTGGGCATTAAAAAGGGTCATATTTTGGTTTGGGGGTCTCCAACAACAGTCTGATATGCATGCAAGGTCAAAAAACACTTTCATTGTCTTATAATATGCATTTATTTTTACTTAATTATCCTAACAGCTCCCATTAGATTCGCTTAGCGATTCATTTGTTCCCAAACCCCTCCTTTGCGCGATGCTAATTTGCGCTATTCGGTCTGATGACTCTGTCTGTTGTGATTGGTCGACTGTGTTCAGCATAATACAGAGAGAAATGCCCACCACAGCTTATCAACAATTTTGAAGTAGTCAGAGTGCAGAGTGTATGTGTGAGCCCAATGCAGGAGAATTGCTCTATTCTGAACCATGACACACATTCAGTATTAATCCACACAGTGGCCAAAGCTGAAATATTTTGAAACTTGACCGCCGCACATGTGTAGGAACAGCACACAGTGGCCATAACGATGAAAAACGGCAGTGAATCGCGAGCTCACAAACGCATATAAATCCGTAAACATATCGGCACGTGTCGCGCTTTCAACATTTTAATTGCACTTACACTTGTGAAATGGAGGAAGAAACTGATCCATGAACTATGTACTGTAACGTTTCTGTCAAGCTCTGACAAAGTCTCATATAGTCTTTCCTTCCTTTAACAAACGGCCGATGAATCCCCCATTGTAAGCATGTAGATTGCTGAATCACGTGTCAGAAAAATGACAGGAACACACCACAAGGCTATAATGTGGGCTATAATGCTGAGGTATTTTTACAAAAACAAACCTCAACGCATGGCTCTTCACTGCCTCATCTTTGGGTAGGGAAAATAACTCTAACTTTTCCACACACTTGCGACTTGATTCAACCGGGATCTGCTTCAGTGTTTGTCTTCCTCTTTTTCCTTCTACAGTGTTTGTGGGCAGGGCCAGGGGGTTCAATTTTCCCCGGTCTTCACATGCAACAAATGGGCGGGGCTTGAGTTCTGTATCGACGTCACGCTGACACGGCTAAAGATTCGTTATAGCGGCGATTCATTCGAACCATTTTGAGTTGACTCTTTTATAGATGAATTAATAGTTTTAAACACAGTGCTCTTAGCTGGATATTTCACTTCACTTAGAGCTGTGTTACATACTGCATGGAAGGTCATTTTCAAAAACCCATAATAGAGGCTCTTTAATCTATTTTAGCCATTGTAGTTTTTACAGTTGCACAATCCTTTAGAAAACAAGCGTTTAGTTTGGTTGAAACCATGAGACAATTCCTTTGAAATGTTCCTTTGAAATTTGATGAACAGAAACTTCAAAAGCATTTATTTTGAATAATATATATATATATACTGTAGTATTATAGAACGTTTCCAAAGTCATTCACTCATTTGCTTTGCCAGATCTTGCAAAAAAAAAAGCAAACAAGAATCAAAAATAAATTGAAATACCTAATTTTAAAATATTGCTACTTGTTGTATCTATACTAACAAGACAACAAAGCAAAACATTATTTTATTATAATATTATTATATTTTAGAATTTAAGTTTGATATATCTGTTTGCGTTATAGCTATTTAAACATAAATCGTGGCCTTTAATTTTAGGTATACTTTATGTTTTATATTTATTTTCATCTTATTTTCAGTTAAATTCACATTTGTATCATGATTCGCCCAAGTGAGTTTGTTTTGTACATTTGGTCCTGCAGGAACGTCTTCCGGAAGCTTCTGTCTCAAGTGGAGAAGGACAAGGGGGACGTGTTGTCTCTGGAGGAGATGCTGGCTGAGGGTTCGGAGGCCGTGGAGAGGAGAGCGCCACAGAATGAAGGCACCCTCCGGACAGGCAAGGCCAAACTAAGAGCCCTCCGCGAGGCCATGTACCACAGTGCCGAACACGGCCATGTGGACATTACCATAGACATCCGCAGCCTGGGTTAGTAAAAACACTGCACGATCACCACAGACATGCTGCCATTAGTCTCAGCCTCAGATCACGTTCATAAAATGATAATATCTGCCATAATAAAAGAAGTAAAGGCACAAAGCCTGTTCTATTCAATCAGACCACTGGAGTTAATGTGATGTATATCTGAGGTTGAACTAATCTCTTGCCAAAGTTTACCAGGTTAGTGGCATCAAATCTTTGAAAGACTGTCTTTGAAAGATGTTTGAAGCCCTTAGTTGCTGGTTAACTATGAGTATCTTTTTTCTGCCTGTCACTATCCCTAAACATCACATTTATCCACTAACACTATGTATTTACACTACCGTTGGGGTCACTGTGATTTATTTATGAAGGAAATTATTATATTTTATATTTCAGATTTCTTTTATTAGGTTTTCTACATGGAATATCAATTATAACATGCATTTTATAATTATCTTTCTATGTTGATGTTAGCATTAACAAAAAAACAAAAAAACAAAAAAACACTTCCCTCCCTCAACAGCCTTTAACTTAATGTTGAAAAAACAAAATAAACATAATTAATCAGTAAAAATAAATAATAATAATAAAGATAAATAAATAAAAATTGAAAATGAATAATAAATGTGTATTCATATATTATTGCTCAGCTTAAGAATCAAGAGAGTTAGTCAGCAGATAATCTAAAAAGGGGTGCTACAACTTGTCAAAGGTCTTGAAAGAACCAGTAAGTGATAGTATTTTTTCCATTGTAAAACAAGTAAACTTCTTTTATGCACGAAAGTAGGGTGAAGAGACATGCTTTTACTTTAACAGGATGCGACGTATTGCTAGTAAAGTAGTAGTAAAAGCTAAAGCCTTTCGCACCATTACTGAAAGTTTAGCATCTACTGCCAACCCAAAAATGGCCAGAAGTGGATTTGTATTCAGTTATCACTTTTATTAATTTAAAATGTGCATTTAGAGTGCACATGAAATGTTTGTTTTTAAATTAAATATTGTTCTCGTTAGACTTTATATTAATCAAGAATACATTTCATAAAACAATTTCAAGCAACACAAATATTTGTAGTATTTATAGTAGTCTGCATATTGGAATGTCTACTGAAGGGTCATGTGATGCTGAACCCTGGAGTAATGATGCTTTCCATTACAGAAATGCATTAGATGTTTTATTATTTTAAGAAATAAAAATTTGAATATTTATGTAACCGTTTCAGTTAGCATTTAGCATTTTACAATATTTCAGCTTTTACTTTATTTATCTGACCGTGTTTACTTTTATGGTTTCAGTATGCATTCGTTTACTTTCATATTTGTGGCCTTCACAGAAATAAGTTAGATTTTTTAAAATATTTAAAGAAATGACAATTAGATTTTATCTTAAATAGCAGTCGATTCAGTTGTTGCTGTATTGATTTGACCATATATTCTTTTATTGTACATTTACACCACTATTGTACCTTTGGATGTCAAAATTATGCCTGCTCACATCAATCTCCGAAAATGTCACAGAATGCAGTATTTTGCATGCCAGGCCACAAGATGATGATGTCACTTTGTAAAGAAATGCTACATGCAATGCAAAAAATAATTCATTTTTCAGTTTTACGTTTCCCCCTGCATGCTGTGCCATAAAAAAAAACCCAAACTATTTACTGTAACATGTTCACAGCATGCATCACATTAGCGTTAGATTGAACAGCACAGGTTGAATGTTTTGTGTTTTTCTGCACAGATTTATTATGGAGTCTCCCGCATACATTATCTGATATATTGTTTGTATATGCAGGCGTACCATGGACTCTGCACACATGGCTGGAGTCTCTGAGAACATGTTTCGTGCAGCAGCGGCGGCCACTGATTCAGGGCCTGTTGAAGGACTTCAGTTGCATTAAAGAAGACGAGTACACAGAAGAGCTCATCACACACGGACTGCCACTCATGTTCCAGATTCTTCGAGCCAGCAAGGTCCATTCTCAATTATCTGTTACTGACTGATCCAGTATCAGTTCTTTATTCTTTGCCTGATCTGATCATATCACAACTCATTCATCATGTGGAGCTTTAATCTATTTGTTGCTGCTTGTTGAAGCATTTAAATTCAGAGCACCTACATTTCTCCCTCTGCTATTCTAGTATTTATTAATATTTTATTATTTAGCTTTTGTTTTGTGACTTTGAAATGTTCCTTATTTATTTAAAAATGTTCCATTCATGATTTTTTAAATCTAATACGTTATTTTATTTCAATTAACAAAACGTTTTCATTTAGATTTTTATTTTCATTTACGTTTTCATATTTTATATGCTCTTAAAATGTTTGTTTATTAAACTCATATTGGGGTTTCCTGTTTTAGTTTAAAGCATTTCTTTCATATATAAATAATAGGATATATAATTATATATAATTTGATAGGAGAAAGTATATATTTATATACACTAAAAGTTTGAGGTCAGTGAAATTTTTAAATGTTTAAAAGTAAGCTTATCCTATGGAGTCAATCTAGGGCTGTATCTACTTGCAAAATAAAAGAAGGTTTTGCAAGCAAAAAATAAAGTATTGAGCATAAATAAATAAATAAATAAATAAATAAATAAATAAATAAATAAATAAATAAATAAATAAATAAATAAATAAATAAATAAATAAATAAATAAATAAATGCAAATGTTCAAAAATCACAAATCGCTAATTCATTTTTGAGAAATAAAAATTAATTTTGCAAACAAAAATAACGGCAAAAAAATTCAAGCAGTGCAAAAAAAAAACGTAAATATTTGCATTTTAAAAAAATTATATATTTGCGAAACATTTTATAAGTAGTTTATAATTTAATTTAATAATGTATTCCAGTTATTTTAAAGATGATTTTACAGATTCCATACTCCAGTCTTCAGAGTCACATGATCTTTCAGAAATCACTCTAATATTAATAATAATTATTATTATTATTACTATTATTGTTATTATTGGTAATAGTAATAAAAGCAATAATGACTGGGGTAATAATTTCATTCAAAACTACATACAATAAGAAAGCAGTTATTTGAAATTTTAATAAATATTTTAAAAATGTAAAAAAATGTTTACATTTAATAAATGCTGCTTTGATGAACAGAGTAAATTTCTTTAAAAAAAAACTGACCCCAAACCTTTGACCCGTAGTGTATATATATTTTAATTAATATTCCAAATATGTATATGTTAAAATGCTTTCTTTTCCATCTAATACTAATTCAGGTCTTTTTTGTTTAATTTATACAAATGTAATTTGAAGCATATTATTTGTGCCTTATTTTCTGATTAAGGTTATGTATTTTAGTCTCTCTACTACTATAATACTACTATAGCACTGTTTAAATAATGTGCGGCACTTGAGAATTTAATGTCCCTCATAAGTCTCTGCATTATTGTTATCACTGCGTGTCAGTCTGTGACTCCGAGCAAACAGGCAATCAACGTCAGCCACGCCAGATTCAGCTTTCTCCATAATTACCATGATAAATCCTCTAATTACAGCGCTCTTCATAAGTGGCGTGTTGGTATTACCATAGGCTTGGATGCGTTTTACTTTTAGAAAACAGGCTTTAAGGTCTGACTCCAGCATGTGTTTGTGTGATCTGCAGAACGAGGTGATCAGCCAGCAGCTCTCAGTCATTTTCACCCAATGCTACGGTCCTTTCCCAATCCCCAAACTCACCGAGATCAAGAAGAAGCAAACGTCTCGCTTGGGTGAGTTTTTCGCTCATGTCTCTTCATTAATCTCGGCTTCAAATGTGATTTTTCTGCCTCCACATTACTGAAGCCCTGTTCACACCAAGCATGATAACTATAGACTAGGGCTGTCAATCGGATTTAAAAAATTATGCATTAGCAAATTTAACATATATGATTTAACTGTAAATATGCAGCACTAAAATAAAGCAATGCATGACATGACATGCTCTTAAGTAGGCATGATAACCTTATATCACGGTTTCATGGTTTTGTGATTACTGCTCTGAAAGTTCATTTTGAGTTCGTTTCAGCAGTTTGCCAAAGCAACATTTTTGGAATTTCACATCGCATTTAGATTGCCTTGAGCCTTTAGATTGCACAAACCGTTAACATTTCAGTTGATTCTGACTGGATGTCAGTGTTTTAGGATTTATTAGCTGAGAAGCCAGCAAAATATCATTCAGAAAATGATACCAATTATATTGTTTCTCTACATCTTTATCATTATAGCTGTGGTCTGAACTCTGCTGTTGTTTTAGATTCTCAATACTTTTTAGAACATCGTCTTTATTGTAATTGTGCTTGGTGCTCAGGGGCCTTAACAGTATTATAATTGAGCAATATTAATCAAACAAGAGAGTATGGTTAATTCATTGTGCACTTTGATCCTTTCCATTCACAAACAGCTATTTTACAAACTACACGAAAGGTAATCACTGAAAGGAAAAATGGGGTGTACTTAAAGCATTAAATCCATTCACTGAAACCTTTCGAAGACATTTTACTCAGGAGACACAAAAGAAGTTCAATTACAGCATATTTTTAGTCTTAGTTTAGTTTCCATTTCTAGTTAATTTTACTGACGGTTTTAGAGGAACACTAGTGCCATCTAGGCTTTGGTTAATCTATTGCAAGACATAGAGTTATAAAACAGACATCTTTCATTCTCTTTCTTGTGTTGATGACAGCCTGTCAAATGTAAGACATGCTACTACTACTAAATAATGAAGACGCCTGTGTAATCCCTGCTGTGTAATGTTGAATGTCTGACTTGGGGACTCGATTCTGTTTGATTTGTTCCCTCTTACAGACCCACACTTTCTCAATAACAAAGAGATGTCTGATGTGACGTTTCTGGTGGAAGGAAAGCCCTTTTATGCCCATAAAGTGCTGCTCTTCACTGCCTCGCAAAGGTTTGTGTTGTTGTGCTTGAATTTATGACCCAGTAGAACGTGGGAGGAACCATCTATTCTCTTCTTTTAGTGCATACGCTCAGATTAGTTGGCTCACATTAAGAGCACTCTAATATTATTCTGTAGACAATAACTCATTGTAGTTTTAGCTCGTGATATTATTTTTAAAAATGTCATTTGTGCTCATGGGCAAAAATAACTCAAAATTTCATGTAGAAAAATAACTCTTTTGAAATTAAATTATTAATTCATATAGTCATTTCAGTTCTGTCTATCTATCTATCTATCTATCTATCTATCTATCTATCTATCTATCTATCTATCTATCTATCTATCTATCTATCTATCTATCTATCTATCTATCTATCTATCTGTCTGTCTGTCTGTCTGTCTGTCTGTCTGTCTGTCTGTCTGTCTGTCTGTCTATAATGCATCTTTTATCAATCATCCTTCCAACATTTCTCCATCTATTTGTCATATATTTATTCATCTTTCCATCTATCATTCCTCTAGTCATCCATCTTTCCATGTACCAATCTGTCATATGTCCACTGCTCATCAATCTTTCCCTCTTCCATCAGTCCACCCATAAATCATTCATCTATCATCATTCATCCATGCGTACATCTTTCTATCTGTCATCCATCCATCCATCCATCCATCCATCCATCCCTCCATCCTTCTATCTATCTATCTATCTATCTATCTATCTATCTATCTATCTATCTATCTATCTATCTATCTATCTATCTATCTATCTATCTATCTATCTATCTATCTATCTATCTATCTATCTATCCATCCATCCATCCATCCATCCATCCATCCATCCCTCCATCTATCTAACCTTCTATCTATCTATCTATCTATCTATCTATCTATCTATCTATCTATCTATCTATCTATCTATCTATCTATCTATCTATCTATCTATCTATCTATCTATCTATCTATCTATCCATCCATCCATCCATCCATCCATCCATCCATCCATCCATCCATCCATCCATCCATCCATCCATCCATCCATCCATCCATCCATCCATCCATCCATCCATCCATCCATCCATCCATCTATTTATCTGTCCATCTATCATATATCCATTCATCTTTCCATCTATCATTCCTCTATTAATCCATTGTCCGTCAGTTTTTCCATCTTTCATATATCCACTCATAAATCAATTATCTACCCATTATTCATCCTTACATCTTCATCATCTGTCATCTCTCCATCCATCCATCCATCCATCCAGCTGTCATATATCCATTGTCCATCCATCCATTGTCACATTCATCATCTGTATGCCAAACTTTGTCAGTTGGGCTCTACTCCATCTCAACATATCATTTTAATAATAGAAGTTAGAGAAAGAATATCTGAGCAAACACTAGACCCTTTCTAAATCTGCCAGGTCCACTAGAATAATAATTCACACAAAATGATGGTCTAGCTAGGATGTCTGCATGAGCTCATTCATATTCATGAGCTCATTATAGTGTGCAATGACATCACAGTGTGCTCATTTACTATACCTGCACTAGAACTCAATCCCGCTCAACTGCTTTACTCTATATCTCACAGTGTTATAAAATTTTATGAGCGTTTTTACTGAGCTCTCCATAAATGTTTGTAGTAATACAACTTATAAAGGAAGTCTGTGAGTCTCTTCATCTCTTTCTGACCTGCAGGTTTAAGTCTCTGCTCTCTAACAGACCAGCGGCGGAGAACACATGCATCGAGATCAGTCACGTCAAGTACAACATTTTTCAGGTTGGAAACTCCTGACTCATAAATCCCACTCAAACTCATGTCGGTATTACAGTCACATCGCAATACGCTAATTCCCATTTCTGTCAGCCCATTTCAGCTTAATGACAAAAATGTGTCGGTACAGTTATGACTAGTGCTAAGCTCATCTCTCCTCAAATGTTTCTTAGAAGTCTGAGAGCATCTCGTTGTTTTTTTCAGTTGGTAATGCAGTACCTCTACTGTGGCGGCACCGAGTCACTGCACATCAGGAACACTGAAATCATGGAGGTATTAAACATCCTTTATTCTCATAATTCCTGAAGTCTCTTTCATCAACACACTTGTGATGACCTAATAAATGATGACTTGAGGTAATGTTGAATGTGATGAATTAGGGGATTTTCATGTTCGTACCAGAAAGTCCTATCAATGCTCAGATATTCAATCTTTCATTTAACTCCATCTTTAGCAAATGGAGACTCTCTTGCATGTAGAAGTAATATAAGTGAATGCACATGGTTATTTTTATCATTTAATTTAATGATTGCTTTTGATTGTAAACGGAAATGTTTGATGTGTTTGGCTCATTGATGCTCACTCTGCTTCAAAGCTCCTGTCTGCAGCCAAGTTCTTCCAACTTGATGCTCTTCAAAGACACTGTGAAATAATCTGCTCCAAGAACATCACCAATGACTCCTGCGTGGACATATACAAACATGCCAGGGTACTCTGAAACATTCATTTGTCTATAAGTCATTTTGACAATTTTATGACATTAAAAATAATAATATGGCAATGTGTGTGTTTTAATGTTGTTGCCATATTTAGTCTTTAATTTTATTGATAATAAGAGTAATATTTGCTTACTATTGTATTAATATTCATGTTTCCTTATTTATATGCTATTTAAAAATGATTTATAAATGAATATAATTGTGTTTTATCATTCTTTTTAGCAATTTAATTGCAATATGCAAACATTTTATCAAAGACCAAATTGGGGAAAAAATGGACAATTTGTATTAATTCCTTCTTTCATTTAAACATTTACATTGTAGTCAATTGCCAGATATAATCCAGGGATATCTTGCTGTTTGTTTCACATTGGTAATACATTTCCCAGAACTATTTATTTAAGATTGCACACAGTAAACCATGGCTTAACAGTCTTATTTGCATATCTATGAGGTTAATGACAATGATTAGACAAACACCAACACCAACTAGAAAGCAATCTGTTTTAAAAATTACATTTCCATCTGTGTGAATTTCACTAGCTAAATTCAGTCTGCTAATTTTGAGTTGTTAAAAGAGAAAAATAAGAAGGAAAATGCAAGGGTGGGTCACACTTGAATGTACAGAGTAAAATGCTTTTACTTTGTACCTCTAGTTGCTGTATACCTAGCTGTGACGAGCTTGCAAGTTTTTAAAATACGTCGCTATTCTCTCTTAAATCGAACTTAGATTTTAAACAGCAGGTGCTGCTCTAGGCTAGTTTTTAACGGCAGGTGGCACTCTAAGCTAATTTTTACAGCAAACTGCATTCTATGCTAGTTTTTAACAACAGGTGGTGCTCTATTCTAGTTTTTCTCATTTTATTTTTAACAGCAAAAAGCACTCTAAGCTTGTTTTTAACAGCAGATGGCGCTCTCGGCTAGTTTTTAAACAACAGGTGGTGCACTAGTTTAGTTTTAAACAAAACAGTAGGCTAGTTTTTAACAGCAGGTGGCACTCTAGGTTAGATTTTAACAGCAGCTAACTACATCAACGATTATTATATTTGATGTTTGTAAGGAACTAGATGAAAACTAAGCAAAGAATTGATTAAAGAGAGAATAGCAATACATTTTGAAAATGTAGAATCAATTTCTTGAATAATTTTCACCACAGCTCTATGTAAACCTTAGCAAAGCTTCATATTGCAGGATTAATTACAACATAATTAAGGAACAATTACAAGCTGTTAACTCAGAATAGTGTTGAAAGCTCTTAGCAGGGTCAAGTCTCACATTGTCACTATATTTCACACATCCTCAGTTCCTGGGAGCCCTGGAGTTGGCAGGCTTCATCGAGGGCTTTTTCCTAAAGAACATGGTACTACTGATTGAGCTGGAGAACTTTAAGCAGCTACTGTACGAGGTTCCTGCAGACAGCCCTGGCCCAGGCCCGTCCTATGATGTGCTCCATGACCTGGAGCAAACTCTGGCCCTGCGCATCCGCTCCATTCATCTTTCCACCTCCAAGGGCTCCATCGTCTGACACATCGTCACCAAACTCACGCCAACCGTTCCTTACAGCGGTTTCATCGAGTGCTCCATTTTGTGTGCCAACCTACTGGAGACATTTCAAACATCACCGCCAACACGATCAAAGAGGGGGTTTGTAGGGAAAGCCGACGCGTTTTTACTCAACATCTCCACCGTGTTGCAGAAACGTCAGCCTGCAGAACTCCATTCCAAGGGCTTCGTACGTTATGTTGTGGAAACATTCTAGCAATGTTGTGACAAAGCTAATCGTGCCCAGCAAACGTTAGCGCCCAGCCTCTACGGCGATGCATGCGAACGGGTCTGCTTCAATTCTAGGTGGAACTGTCTGGGGAACGGTTGTCATGCTACCTACTGCAGACGGTTTTAGCAACTCACAAGGTTATATTACTCTCAAATCAATGTAATATTGTTAGCCTGCCTTCTAACCCCCCCGAATTTGTGTAACATTCCCTGACACTAAACGCTAAGCAAACGATGCATGTTGAGTTCGGTAGGTGATGCTGCCATTACGTTTCCTAAGTGTTCACGTTGGACAAAAACTCCACTAGATGAAGAGTTTTAAAACTAAGATGTTTTATATATTAATACTCACCTCCAACTACTACTTTTGGTATTTGTGTCACTGAACAATAATATGCCAGCTGTTGAAATCCTAGCACTTGTGTTTTAACGCTTTGCAGTGTTAAGGAATAGGGATTTGCTACCTTTGGTCTTTTGTAGACTGATTCGGCAGACATTATAGTAGACTAAACTTAGGTTTTAGTTTATATTTAATCAACAAAAGTTTACCATGTCCACCAGTGCATCGGTTCAAAGCAGATTATTTCATCCTAAGGCCGTAACCATGTCTAGTACATTGAGGAGAACTAATTTCTCCATGAAATGAAACATTGGGAAAATTCTGTCAAATTTTAGTTGGGAAACTATTTTCAAGTAATATTTTACAATATGTGCACATATTTGTATTCCTAGTTTCTTGCAAATGCAAAACATTTCTTGTCTTGTCACAATTAGTAATTTTCAATTCTAAACAGCTAAATTTGAGGACAAAAACTGTATATTACTATTGTTTCTGTCGTAAAACAGTTTTCATATATAATTAATCCACTTAAAGGGAGAATATATAAGTAAATGGATGTTTTTATTTTATTTTTCAATCAAATATTGTGAAGTAGGCTTGTGCAGTTTAAATATGAATGAAAAATGGATCTTAACACCAAGTGTAAACATGCCCTTTCTACTTTACGTACTGTTAAATCAGTAAATCCCTCCTACTTTTTTGATTGGCCATACACTATTTTGACACTGGCCATTTTCGATTATTGTAGTCCACTTGTCCTCCTCAATGTCTACATTGATCACGGGCCTGTTTTAATAACCCTCCAGTCGACCACTGTGCTTCATACACTCCAAACTGAGCAGTTCATCCTTGCCTTGAGGTCACACCACCTAATCTGCATGGGTCCTGTTTGGAACTTTTGTGAAATAAGCTCATTTTCCTTTCAAGGATGCAGAATTACTTACTAACGCCCTTTTGTGCAGGACTCTATGGTCTTTGTTGCTTGCGAGTGTGTCGAAATTGTGTGTTATGAAAGATGTCATTGCACTGGTCGCTACCTTCATGACCCAATGTACATATTCCCGGTCCTCACCTGCTGCACTGCTTTCGTTCAATGTGAAAAATGTGAAGCCAAGCTGTTTTAAGTGTGCATGTTTTTCCCTGTGTTCGTTCGTAACCCTTCAAGATGTCGGTAAGTTTGACACTGTACTGGATGTACGATGTTACCAGCAGATGATTATGTTGACAAGGCTGAACCCAAAGTAATAGATTTCGAAGTATGTAAAAGGTGCTGATATACTCATAGCGAAGTTGTTTTTCGTTTTTCGTAAGCAGCGGTTTACGATTAGCAAACATTCAGATGCCATCTACGCAGCTAAGACTTCATTTTTACAGACAAAATCATCAAAATAAACAAAAATTAGTGCCAAAAAAAGAAAAAAACTGTAGTTAGAATAGTTTAAAATGTTTACAATCCAAATCTTTTCCAGAAAGCTTACTTAGATGAGCCATTTAGAACTCCTGAAACCTAATTTCGGATTGATATTAAATGAAAAATTTAGATTCGAGTAAATTGGTCATCAAGGTATTTCATCCAAAGACTATCCAGATATCTAAAATTCATCCTAATAGTCAATTATTTGATAATATCCGATCAGTTATCTTACCATAATGTGCTGGTAGTGCTGTCTTAGAGTCCTATTCTGTTGTATGATTTGTATTTTTATGTGCGACTCCGTTAATAAACATCCTGTTAATGGGAAAAGTTGCTAAATTTTAAAACGAAAATACATCTTTTATTGATATGTAGCTTATACTATGGAATAATATCACGATGCAAATAATTTAAAACTGTGAAGATGCATTTATTTTAAAAGAAATTTAGCATAGTTACTTTATTTTCTTACAAAGTACATTTATTGTGCGATCCCTGTCTGCTATTTTGTGATTAGTCGTCATGATGTATCGCTTTGAGAAGGCGACACAAAAATACAGACAGAGATAAATCGTGTCATTTTAAAAGATTAGACCCGCGCTTATGTCTCCAAAGCCCGCTGGTTGTGTTCGCGGTTTAAATAATGAAATAAAATTTGGATTTGTTAAAAGCAATACTTGCCACAAATGTGTCCATGCAAGGTTAGTGCTCTTGTCTGAGCTTTTACTTGTGCGTAGCATGGATGCTTCTCCATGTAGCCAAATGTAAAGCAGAAGTCAATGTCATGAAGTGTTCGTAAACGCTGTACACACACACACACACACACAAAAAGAGACTTGCTCAGTGTTCCTTAGCTTCGGCTTTTCTCTGCTTTACTGCTGTTAACTCTTTAGTCTCCACTAATGCACACCTTTTGACATGAAAAACCTGCATGCTTTGGCTGGATCAGAGTCTAACGGAAATTGTTCGCTATTATTATTTCACTCGGTTGAGACATTGTACATTGTACAAAAGATATATAGAGAAATATCTATAGAACTTGGTGTAAATATAAGGGATGTGGTTGAGTTTAACGATCGAAAAAAATC
Organism: Danio aesculapii; assembly: GCF_903798145.1. Classification (NCBI taxonomy): domain Eukaryota; kingdom Metazoa; phylum Chordata; class Actinopteri; order Cypriniformes; family Danionidae; genus Danio; species Danio aesculapii. The sequence continues at coordinate 47,366,283 of NC_079438.1, forward strand.
AAGAATGTCACACTTGTGCTACAGTACAGTTGTTCGATGACATGCATTTGTGGACAGTCAATAGAAATGACCACGATTGACCACTGTGTTGGGTCGTCATTAAATTTCTGTGATAAACTGTTGACTCTTGATTGATTGGTACATCTGAAGTGTTTAGCATAGTTTATCTGTCATTTTAGTGAGTGTGTGGAGGTTTTGCCACCTAGAGATTATGCCCCAAAGAACCACTTTTGGTGCACCAAAGAACCTGTTAATGAACAGCTCTTAAAGGAATTGTTGAAAAATTGCAGAATTGGCTCATTCTGAAAATGTAGCCCTATATACATTTCTGGAAATTGTGAATTGTGTAGCCAGAGCTACGTATGGCTGCATTTTGTCTTTAAAATGAACGCTACAGGATAGTATGATGCCATTCCTTTTCACGCGTCCAGCTGACTGCTTACCTCCATATGGACGGCTTTCCCGCTGTTACCAGTTTGTCCAGTGGCTCGCAGCGTACGTCGGCGGACTTGAGACGCAGATAAGAGTTGACCGTGACAATGAGGTTCCAGTCTGGAGAAGAATGGTTCCAGAAAGCAGGTAAGACAAAAGCAAAGAAATAAAATAAACAAGTAAATAACAGGGTGAGAATGTGGTCAAATCTGAGGGCTTTTCTTTTTCTGGTATTGCTTTTTTTAAAAGTTGGGTGGGTCATGGGTGGTTGGTCAGTCAGTCAGTCGACAGTGACCTCTGGTGGATTCTCGCGAATGGTGCTCGTGAGAGAAATTTGAGATCTCAAAAAGCATACACATTGGTCTCTAGGGGATTTGTGAAAACAAAAACTGCAAAAAAAACGTAGCTCCTGGGACGTATTTACGCTCTTCAGAGATGTATATAGAGGTACGTTTTCTGAATGAGCCTTGGTTGAAAAAATACCCTGTAATTTACTCACCCTGAAGCCATCCTCTGTGTATATGACTTTCTTTTTTCAGACTAACACAATCAGAGTAGTTGAACATGGTATCCAGACCTTTTCATACTGTATAATAGTGTTTGGTGGTGGCTTTTATTTTAAAGCATTCAAAAGCACATAAATGCATCAAACTAAACCACAGTATGCCAGGGGTAATGCACGTCTTTAGCAGATCAATGTGTTTATTTATTTCAAGTTTTGCATTTTAATCAATGTGTTTTTGTAACAGAAATATTTTACATTCTGATCTCAAATCACTGACTTAAAGCACATTCATCAGCAGCCGGAAGTCAATGATTTGGGTTTGTAATTGAAACATAAGAAATAATTTTGTTGCAAAAACCCATTGATCCACTTTATAAGACATCCTGATGGCGTATGTGTTAGTTTTATGATGTATTTATGCACTTTTGAAAGTTTAAAGAAGGGCCATTACCCAACATCATTATACAGCATGGCAGAGCCAGGATAATATTTATAAGTACGCTAACTGTGTTAATATGACAGAAGAAAGTTATTTATACTGAGGATGGGATCATTTTCATTTGGGATCATTTTCATTTCAACTTTTTTTTCTCCATTTCCACAATGTGAAATTTCTGATAAGTGCAAGTTTCACCTGATATTTATTTGAATGGATTGAGCACTATGATGTCTTAAATTGCTCCTGGACCAGCAGTAGCACACACTGTGGATCTCATCTGAGCTCCTGCACAAGTCCAACTGTTTAAGAAGTTTCATCTGGATCTGAAAGAACTGGATTTTAATGTTGTGTTTGAGTGTCCCAGGATCAGGTAATCTATTTCTCCTTTGTCCCATTTTCCTATTTTTGATTTTGAACAACTTCTGATTGTTTAATCTCTGATGAGTTTCACTGAATATAAAGTGATCAATTACAGTCAACATTAAATATATAATGGTTTTTTTTTTTGTTTAGTATGAGCATTTATGGCTGCTTTCCTCTCATAATATATGGCTGTCTGGCAGTCAAAAGAATAAAGGGGCCCAAAAAATCACACCAGAACAACAACAAAAATATGAGGTGCAGTTTGCTTTTAGGCCTCCAAAGCCAAGCCATTGATAAAAAATAAATAAAATGCATGCAATTTACATAATGAGCACACAATAACATTTAATTATGAATCACTAACTGAATTTAACATTCACTTTTCATAAAATATTTGCAGTTTTCTGCACGTTTGGGCTGAGAACTTTGAGCATTTACAGATGTGACCAGAAGACGTCACCAGTCTCGAACCATTCCAAATAGTGAATCGTTTTAAGCTGTAATTGATTCAATTGATTCAAAGATTTGAAAGATTCGTTTTTTCGCATTACTAAGTGGGAATGACTATTAATATTAACAATTTTTACCATGAAATACTCACGAACACACTTAAACAAATTCTGTGCATGGTTTACATTTCCCGTTTTATAAATTAGCTTTTTTTATGTTGGAGTTGGCTAATCAGCCCAGTGAGAGAGAGAGAAATGCACTTTTTATAATATATATATATATATATATATATATATATATATATATATATATATATATATATATATATATATATATATATATATATATATATATATATATATTATTTTTTTATTTAAAAGTTAATTATAAAAATTATCCAAACCACATCGCCTCCTAGTGCCGAAATAGTAAAACGTCAAAAGGATTCAAAACAATTATGCCGTAGCAAATCCTCGTTACTGAAGATTCGAGTCAACCGATTCGCAAAGGTTTCAAAGCTTAACGTAATGACGTCACTCGTATTCCGCCCTCTATACAGGAAGAGCTTGTCACTTTGACAAGACAGCTAACTTTCTAGTAAAGCTATTCTTAGCCTTTAAGTGTTATTATCATTCCGTGATACTTGACAGAGTACCGTAAACACCGCAGGAGAAAATGTCCTTCATCATCAACGTGAGTAAATAATGTTAAATTTAACAAAAAACTTGCAGAACATTCGTCGTGTTTTATGCAAAACGTAACTGTATTTTCAACTGCAATGTCATATTTGTGAGTTTAAAATGATATTTGATCGCTTTAAAGGATGCTAACTGCATTGAGAGGTTGTCTGTCTTGCAAACAGCAAACAGATTGCTTCAGCCTGTGCAGAACACACCCTTAATAATTGATCTATGGTTATTTTTGGCTTTTTACTGCATGCCTAGTAAATGTTTTAATTTTCTCTTTGTGTGTGTGTGTGTGTGTGTGTGTGTGTGTGTGTGTGTGTGTGTGTGTGTGTGTGTGTGTGTGTAGCTCATCACTGGTAGCTTTCAATTCGTCTTTGATTTTCTCCGAAGACTCTTTGGTATAAAGTCAAGACCAGCCATCACCCTTGAAGACCCCAATGTGAAATATCCATTGCGTCTTGTTGATAAAGAGGTGTGGTTACTTTAAAATAACATGATGTGCATAATATAACTTTTGTTCAGTATCAGATGCTTTACATCCCTCTCTCTCTCTTAAGATTATAAGCCATGACACAAGAAGATTTCGATTTGCTTTAAAATCACCCGATCATGTTCTTGGACTTCCTATTGGTGAGTGCAATGTATATATACACACTGTATTTACGTCTATTGTTATTATTGTACACATAACTTTAATATGTTCATTTGCATTTGTAGGCCAACACATCTACTTGTCTGCCAAAATTGATGGCAACCTTGTGGTGAGGCCTTACACGCCGGTGTCTAGTGACGATGATAAGGGCTTCGTGGATCTGGTTGTTAAGGTATAACATTGTTATATATTGTTATATATATATATATATATATATATATATATGTATGTGTGTGTATATATATGTTTTAATATATATATGTTGCCTCATTTATTTCAGATTTACTACAAAAATATCCATCCAAAGTTTCCAGATGGAGGCAAGATGTCCCAGTACTTGGAAAGCCTTCGCATTGGTGACACAATTGATTTCAGGGGACCAAGTGGACTGCTGGTTTACAAAGGCAAAGGTTTGTAGTCAGCTAAAAAATGTAGACAGAGTATTGAAATCCACTCAGTCTGAGAGAAGCTAAGAAAACATCTGCTTGTAAAATTGAAAAAAAAAACTGCATTTGAACAGACTTAATGCAGAAGAATTAAAAATATTTTAATAATAATATATTAATAATATATCAATGTATATATATATATATATATATATAAAATTAAGAATATACTGTGCTTAAAATGGATTGTAACAATATAAAAATATAATGTTTCTTGCTGTATTGATATTTCTGCAGGATCATTTGCAATCAGGCCAGATAAGAAATCAGATGCTGTGATAAAAGCTGCTAAACATGTTGGCATGATTGCTGGGGGAACAGGTGAGCACATGGTACCGATATTTGAGTTTAAGTTTGGAATGCAACAAACATTAACCTGCACCAGGGCTGTCAAATCTACTTCACCATAGTGGAATAAGGAACACTTCTATAGTGACAATCAGAAATGACAAATATAACACTGATGTTATTATTAGTCACAATTGCAAAAGGGAAACATATGTTGATCAGGTGAGAAAGATGTAAAATTTGCATTTACTTCCTCAGCCATTGTTTGGAAAACTGGTAAGCACCACTTCGTGAATGTTTCTGAAGGTAGAAACATTAAATAAACATGAATTATTACAGTGTAGTACTGTACATGTGTTGATTATTTATTTGGTTTATAAAATACAACCACTTTGAATTATAATATAATTAACTGTGGACACTACAGCAGTGCACACCTTGACAAACATTCATTCATTTTCTTTTCGGCTTAGTCCCTTTATTAATCAGGGGTCACCACAGCAGAATGAATGGCCAACTTATCCAGCATATGTTTTACCATGCTACCCACAGCGTCACTGTGCAGCAAACGTTGATAAATTCTGATTGGACGAATGTGTAATTCGGTAGAAGTTTTAGTTATTTAATTTATTGCTGCAGTGAATTTTAAAATATTTAATTTGAATTATTATAATAACTTATGATTCAAGCCCTTCACCTGTTTCACTGCTGGATGAATTTGAGATTTGAATGAATTTCTGAACCTCTTTTTGCCAACTACTGGTATATCTATATAACTGAGGCTGCATTCATTAGCACTGTTACTTTCAAAGTGTAACTTACTCTAATTATACTTTGTTTTAAACCAAAATAATGATGCCACTAGATTAAAAAGACTAAAGCTCTTTGCTCATGCCTCATCTTTATATATATATGTGTATATAATGTATGTATGTATGTATGTATGTATGTATGTATGTGTTTTAGGCATTACTCCTATGCTCCAGATCATCCAAGCGGTCATGAAAGATCCAAAGGATGACACAGTGTGTTACTTACTCTTTGCAAACCAGGTGAGCCATGTTTTTTTTTTTCCATCTTTATATATTTCTGCATTACTGGTGCAGCAGGTGATCTGCCTAAATGCTATCCATTTAGCATTTTAAACATAGTCCCTCCCCTGCCATCCAAAGCCACGCCTCCTGTAATCAAGAATGTGTTGTGTAGCAAGCATACTTGTCATAATGTGGAATATTTCATGCATGCAAGGATTGCTGGTCTCACTCTCTCACGTGCTTTGTCCTAAAGCGACTACTGTATGCTTAGTGGTTGGCCGGCGGGGTACAGGAATTACACTTATTATTAAGCCATACTTGCATGCTATTTCAGACTAAATATTCAGAGTAGCATGGTAAACAATATAGGAGCACGTCATAAAACTAGCACAACAAAAAAATGTTTCTTAAGACAATCACCTACTGCACCTTTAAAAAAAAAATCAATCAACTAGTACATTACTATTACCAAACATGTTCTGTTCAATCTGAGTGTAGTTCCTATGCACAGAAAAGTATGTCTTTGGTTCAGTGTGATTAAGTATCTAAAACTAACAATTACACTCACTCACTTCTCTTTTTGTATCTTCAAACAGACAGAAAAAGACATTCTCCTACAGCCTGAGTTGGAGGAAATCATGGCCAATCACCCGACACGTTTTAAGCTGTGGTACACCGTCGACAGAGCACCAGACGGTAACATATTTGACTTATGCTGCCTTTATGTGCCATCAGAATTCTCAAATATGAGCTTGCTAGTCAGAAATTGCACATTTATGGCTAGGAAACTCTCTAGATATCAGAGTGTCTCTATATAGCAGGACATAAACATTAAACATGGAAGAGATCAGTTGCTGTACTAGTATTTTAATTAGTTATATACAATAATAGCTATGTTACCTCATCTTATCATTTAAAGTTTTGTTTATTTGGGTATTTGATACATATACAGGACACTATATATTTATTACAGGGTATCCGTGGGGTCTTAGAAAGTCTTAAAATATCTTAAATCTCAAAAGCTAAATTTTAGGCCTTAAAAAGCCTTAAATCTACTGAAATTTCAAAGCTGCGAAGATCCGCTGGTCTGTCTATGAGCTGATATATAAGCGATCTGCTAATGGATCAACTGATCTTCAAGGCTTTAAAACACTCCAGTGTCCCTGTATCTGCACTGAAAACAATAAATGATGTTCATTCATTAGATAGGTAGCTGAAAGCTCATGTATTTGGCCACAGTAAACCAAGTTTCTGTTTGTTTCAAGCCATCATTGTTGATGAAATGAACACTGAACTAATCAATTCTCATGATAGGTTGGGAGTATAGTCAAGGCTTCATCAATGAAGACATGGTGAGAAAGCACCTTCCTCCTCCCGGAAACGAGACACTCGTCCTCATGTGTGGACCTCCTCCAATGATTCAGTTCGCCTGTAACCCAAGTCTGGACAAGGTGGGGCATTCCAATGACAGGCGTTTCATGTTCTAGATGGTTCTCAGAGGGGAATCATCTGAAACTAAGCAGATTCAGCTTCAACATATTGCAAAAAAAAAAATAGCCAAGCTACTACCTGGCTATTTCTATATTCTAAAAGAATTGGGATTTTGGAGGGTGCAAAATAAATCAGCTGTTTACCTGAGAAGCCTCCGCATGCAGAAATCTGTTATTGCCAATCATTATGTGTGTTTTATGCCTTAAAAGCAAACAAAAGCAGTTGCTTTCGTTATGCGAGCAGGTGATGTTAGAATGAAATCACTAACATGATTCACTTGCATTCATATGGGTCCGTTCACTTTGCTTAATTTATGCGTCTTTAAAAACACCTATATTGGTGATTATTATTATTTTAGTTTGCGGTGTTGCACATTTTTTCCCATCAACAGCAAGAACAAGCTGTTTGTTAAACGTACAAGCTTTATGTTTATTAGTTTTACACTATGCACATTACTGTAATCATGTAACAGTGGAGCCTGGTTTTCTTCCTTTTAACATGTATGTTGTCTTTATTCTGATCCATCACAATAGTTTGTTTCCCTCATCTCAGTCAGTTTATCAGTCGATTAGGAAAAAAATGCAGTTGGGAGTTTGAGATGAGAGAAAGAGACAAACAAAACATCAAGAACCAGACGGTCATCTATGTTAAACTGAAGTGAACAAATCAAGATTTCTTCTAACAATATTCAGTCTGTCCTTTACATTAAGTGCCTTTCTGTGAACACGTTTGCATCCAGTTTGATTCACGTCTAGTCGATGATTCCATACAGTTCTTGCTCATATATAACATTTTGTATTCCACTGCCTGTTCGCAGTTAATGTTACTTGTGTACATGGACAAAAAAATACAAATATTTTGCTATAATTTGCATTGACTAATAAAATATATACTTGAGTTTGCATTTCTACTTGTTTAATATGTTATTTTCTTTTCAAACTGCAAAACTGCTCATCAGCTCCTAAAAATGAGCTATATTTGTGATTGCTGTTTTAATATAAACTTGCTTCATTTCTTACAGTATCTGTATTTTCAACATAGACCATATGTATATGCATATACACCATTCATGCGCTTCAGATATGTCTAAACGTTCGCCATCTTGGAAGTGTGTTAATGGTAGAAATCAATGTGTTTTCCAAGATGTCACAACTCTGCAGAGCCTTGAGTCGCTGAGATTCTCCAAGAAATAGGACAGCTTTTGATTTGTAGGTATTTTATACATGTATTTCACTTTAAAATTGCATGTTTTAAAACTAGGCTAACACTTTAAAGTCATGTAAGCTCACATCTTCCAACAAAAGATGCAGTTAGTAGTTCTTTAAAACAGTCACTTGTAACTTTGAATGGAAACTGTCGCCATCTACTGGCTAAATAATGCATGCAGGAGAACGTGTAGTTGTTTTTTTTAACGTTTATGCAGTTATAAATCTCAGTGCATATTAATATCAGTGCACGGTCATCATCAGGGTCTCACTTCAGAAAAGTAAACTACATTCATTAACGATTACGTATTCTATACAACTTCATATACAGATTGCAGATATAATTTGTCCACATGGGGGAGCAAACCAAACACTGATTCGACCTTGAGCATGTACCTGCATGACTTTAAAGTGTTAGCCTAGTTTTAAAACATGCAATTTTAAAGTGAAATACATGTATAAAATACCTACAAATCAAAAATCGTCTCGTTTTTGTGTCTTTGAGTATGTGCCTTTGAGTTAAACTTTTATTTTTACCCCATCAGTTAATGTTAGTCAAGCTAATTTTACTCATTTGCCTAAATTAGTAAGTTCACGATGTTTTACTGGCCGATTACCTTACAACATGTTAGGTTTGCAGACCTCACACACGCGACTTCACTCATCATCCACAAGAGGGCGCTAAATTGAAGGATTTAATAAATATTATTTTATTTATTTATTTATTTTTACCTTAACACGTACAGATTTATAAAGAAAATAGTCTGCTTCAGTTTAAAATTGATTTAAAAACAAGATTTTTTAAATTAAAACACAAAACCGATTCGTGCCGTTTTCCCTCCGCTCCACTAGGCGGCAGAAGCGCGTTCACGTTCACTCAGACCGACAACCTGCAGCTCCTGAACAACAGAAGAGGAATACAGAAGACGCCCTCTTCATATCATGTGAGTCACAGAATGAAAACAAACTGTCATTTGCTTTATTTACACACACCATGTTTAATAAACACGGGAATTCGTTTTGACATTATATAGTCACTAAATAAGGTAATAAAATATGACGACATTGTCGTTAATGTGTGCGTAATTTCGAGTTTCTGAAAATGTTTACAAGAGGCTCTGTGTAAACATGGCAGCACCTGCACTTCAAGCTAATTTGCACTGTATAACAAACTGCACAAACTCAACAGACTGTGGCAATTCCAAAATAAATGTGTCCTAAACATTAATGAAATGATAAACATGCTGCTTTGTGAGTCACTTTCACAACGTTACTGAAATGATTAAGATATTTGGCAGCTGTTTATGCGTAGATTTTGTTCAGTCTACCGTATAAATCATTCAAATAACATTTATATACCCTCTATAAACCCTCTTTGTAGAGTAAATAAACATTTACTCGCGATTAAAAACTGATATTATGAATGTTTATGTGCTGTCAAACTATTTGATTGACTGTCGAAGTTGACCAATACGGGTGGACATCACATCATGTACGGGAAGGGCGGGGCTTAGTGAAATCGTAGAACCAATAGCAACACGGATAAAAGAAACAAGGGCGTGTTTATCAGGTCTCTCAGTCTGATTGGATGCCTCTGATGAGAAGTGATTTCCAAAAATAATATATATATATATATATATATATATATATATATATATATATATATATATATAATATATATATATATAAATATATATATATATATATATATATATATATTTTTTTTTTTTTTTTTTTTTTTTTTTTTATTATTCTTTTTTTTTTTTTACCTGAGAAGTGCATATGTATTATTGGACTAAGCTATATACTACTCTTAAAAAGTGAACATTATGAGTATTGTTATGATACTGGTCCTGTTTCTAAAAATACAACATTCAAAAATACAACAAAAAAGACTTAAGTTAAAAAGATTTATATGTCATTTCTATTTCTTTCTTACATACAAACATGTAAAAATGTCTGAAATTCTTAAAGGAAAGAATTTAAGTTTGTATATATTAGTTAAATTGAATGGCGTATATGCACAGCTAGTGTTTTTTAGCGAATGATGAACTTCTGGTGAAAAGTTTATGTCACTATTTTCAATTTCATAAGGTTCCTTTTATCACATTGATGTTGTAACGTCATTAAAATACAATCAGTTAAATAGACTTAAGCATGCATTTGGTTGTTAAAGCGTAAAAAGAGACAAGAGACCGCCATTAGCAGGAGATCAGCGCAGAAATTCCATTGACAATACTGGGGTAAAGTGAATTTCCATATTTTAAAGAGATGGCGTGGAAAAGTATAAGTGAATGCAGTGCTTCTTGTTTGGTCTGATACCCACTTTATATTGTATCTCAGCTGGGCAGTGAAGATCGCTAAAGGAATCAGATCTTAAACATGCCGATTTTGTATGGGATGACAATTCACCGAAGCCCTGGGGCTGGCTGAAATTAAAAGTCTGTGTGCTTATACCCCATTTTTTTTCTTGTTTCAAAAATTTCAATCACTTTCTTTCACTTTAAGCACCACTGAAAAGGCCTAAATGTTCTTTTAGTTTCTTTTGGTTCAAAGAACTGCGTTTAGGTTATGGTCTATATATAAATATCTTTCTGTTTGCAGACAAAAATGAGCCTCATGTCTGTTAGTTAAACTAAATATATTTAATTAATTATTTTAACAATGCATCAGTTTTTATGAGATATTCCCTCCACACGTGCTCAACATTAATTTGCAACCTCTAGGTTTTTGTTGTGTAGCATTTGCCTATAATGTGTGTTTGTTTGTTTTGTAGATTTGTGATTCTCTGATTCAGCGTTATATCAGAGTCTTCGCCCTCGACTTCCTGGCCTTCTGGTTTTTTATGCAGACTGGTAAGTTAATCATTTACCACAAGTATTTTCACACCTGTATCTAGAAAACATACATTATCATTCAAGTTAAGAAACATTAAGATTTCATTTTTAAAAGAAGTCTCGTCTGCTTACAACAGCTGCATGTATTTGATCAAAAATATTATAATAACATTAATGTAATGGAATATTGTTTCAATTTAAGTGTTTGCTCTTAAATAATTGTTAACTGTTGTATGTTAATTATTTTTAAATGTATTTCAAAAGTGCATTTAGCTTAATGTTTATGTTTTATCAATGTTTTATGTTATTTCTGTTTCATGTTTTTGTAGAAGCTGTGATATGTTTGATTTTTCCAGATCGTTTGATGAAAAGTTCATTCATTTATAAATTTTTCTTCGGCTTAGTCCCTGATTATCAGGGGTCACCACAGTGGAATGAACTACAAAAAAGAAAATATAACAACAAACTAAAATAACAATTTATGCCAATAGCAATTTGGTCAATTTAACATATTTTTATTTGACATATTTATGTTTTATTGTAGTTTTGATCTGGTACATATCACAGTTTCCACATATATAAGAATCATATTCATATGGTCGGCTGCACCAACATGGATTAAGCTTAAATCTATAATCAAGGTTTAGCTAATAATTCTGCTACACTAAACATTCAATCTTGTTTTTAAAAATAAGCAGGTTAACTTAATATCAGCTTGATCTTAGGTTTAAATTTACAGTAAACCTGGATTAATTATAGAATTGTTACTCATTAGGATTCCCTCAGATTTTTTAATTTGATCAATAATGAATGTTATTTTCAGATCGAAATACAGAAAAGCAACCATTTTAAATATACTTTGGGTTAGGGTTATTTAGCATTTTTTTAAAATTAATGGTAGGAAGAGCAATATCAACTGTTGTAAATACAACCTCTTAACATCAGCCCAGCAATGAAATTTATATATGATCACTTGAATAAAGTTGTGTGTATCTGTATACATATATAAACATAAACATTAGCTCCTGTATATGTTTTCCCCGATTTCTGTTTAACTGAAAAAAGTTTTTTCAACACATTTCTAAACATAATAGTTTTAATAACTCATTTCTAATAACTGATTTATTTGATCTTTGCCAGAATGGCAGCACATTATATTTAGCTGGATTTCATGATACTAGCATTAAGCTTAAAGTGCTAGTTAAAGAATTTAACTAGGTTAATTAGGCAAGTTATGATGATTAGGCAAATTATTGTATAACAAGGGTTTGTTCTGTAGACAATATATATGCTACACATTTAAATAACATCAGACCATTACAAGAAATCACATGTAAAAGCTTTAGCCACAGGTTAAAACTTTGCTTGAAGTTCACCCAAAACTGAAAATGAACTCACTATTTACTCCCCCTAGTGTCTCCAAGAATATTTTGAATAAAGCTAAAAAACCTGTAACCATTGACTTCCATAGTAAAAACCAAATACTATTGAAGTCAATGGTTACAGGTAACCAGCTTTCTTCAAAATATTGTATTTTATGTTCAACAGAATAAGAAAACGCAAAGAACTTTGGAAGAACTGGAGGATGAGTAAACGATGACATCATTGTTAGTTTTTGGTGCGCTGTCCCTTTAAGTTAACCCTTTTGGTGCAACCCACCCATTATGTTTCCAAACATTTGACTGTTAATGTAGTCTTTTAGATTTTAATATATAAATTAATTGCATGCTGTAAAAACTTTGGCAATAAGTGATCCTGGGGTGTTTCTTTATTATTTATTTCTTACATTTACAATGTGGAGTAATGTTGTCATTAATGTGTTTCCTCTACAGAAGCAGAGGTCTGGACATGTGGACAGACGTTTGCTGCGGACAGGTAAGACCTCACTCTCGTTTTTGTGTTTTGTGCTATCGGTTACCATCACTTCCTTTCTGGAGGGTCAACCCCTCCAGAAAGGAAGTGATGGTAACCGAAACGGGGAGAGAAGGGACGGGGACCCCTTTTTTATAGAGCTAATTTATTTTTTTAGTAAAAAGTAGCATAACCCCTGCTGTACATGGCCCCGTAGGTCAGGGGAGGAACGCTCCATCCTCCCCCTTCATTCACTCCGACACTCACACATATCGCAGTGATCTGGCTGGGATTGAACCAGCGACCTCTTAACCCTTGAGGCAATGCTCTACCACTGAGCCACAGTCACATACCTAATGATGTGCTGGAACTTATATTTGACCTATTTGCCCATTGGTGGACCAAATGCAAAAGTGAGCAGAGCTGGGCTTTGAACCCAAGTCTTTCTGAGAGGCTTTACTGTGGAGAACATGTGTTCAGCCAACAGGGCCACCTTGGCACACACAGTTAGTAATGAGCTGGAACTTATATTTAACCATTCAACTGCTCAATAAAGCAGTAAAGCTTGTGTGAGGCTTGAACCTGGGTCTCACTGATGACAGCACAGTGCTTTACCCACCAAGCCACAGTCTCTCACACTGAGATATGTTTTGAACAAGCTTTTATTGACTGGTTTTTTTTCAATTAAACATAAGAACTAAACAATTGCGAGACTCAAGTCTCCATACTGAAAGTCCAGCACTCTACCTACTGAGCAACTGAACCTATTGTATGTTTCAGTGCTTAGGCCAGATATTTATGTAGTACTTCAATTTATTTAACTTAAGAACTAAACATTCATCGGATTCAAACTCTGGTCTGCCTGGTGACAGTCCAGCGCTCTACCTACTGAGCAACTGAACCTGTTGTATATTTCAGTGCTTTGCCCAGGGATTTATTGAGTACTTTGTTTTAGTTGACATAGGAACTCAACATTTGTGAGATTCAAACTCTGGTCTCCCTGATGACAGCCCAGTACCCTATCCACTGAGCAATGCAAACACTTGTGTTAATTGTAGATTTAAACAGGAGTATATAGATTGTTTTATTCAACACAAAACTTCTATGGACGTGGTATTCGAACCAAAGCTTTATGATTTGAAGGCGTGTGATAATCCACTACACCACCAAGCTTGCGATGCTATAAGTTGAATTTTATTCCCATTCACTTATTGTCCACAAGCGGGGCTGTTTTCACATTTACTTATGGTCCACAAGAGGGAGCTGCTGCTTTTACATTCACTTATTATCCACAAGAGGGCGCTGCTGTTAAACATTTATTTATTGTCCACAAGAGGGAGCTGCTGTATTCACATTCACTTATTGTCCACAAGAGGGAGCTGCTGTTTTAACATTCACTTATTGTCCACAAGAGGGAGCTGCTGTTTTCACATTCACTTATTGTCCACAAGAGGGAGCTGCTGTTTTCACATTCACTTATTGTCCACAAGAGGGAGCTGCTGTTTTCACATTCACTTATTGTCCACAAGAGGGAGCTGCTGTTTTAACATTCACTTATTGTCCACAAGAGGGAGCTGCTGTTAAACATTCACTTATTGTCCACAAGAGGGAGCTGCTGTTTTAACATTCACTTATTGTCCACAAGAGGGAGCTGCTGTTATTACATTCACTTATGTCCACAAGAGGGAGCTGCTGTTTTCACATACACTTATTGTCCACAAGAGGGAGCTGCTGTTTTCGCATTCACTTATTGTCCACAAGAGGGAGCTGCTGTTTTAACATTCACTTATTGTCCACAAGAGGGAGCTGCTGTTTCAACATTCACTTATTGTCCACAAGAGGGAGCTGCTGTTTTAACATTCACTTATTGTCCACAAGAGGGAGCTGCTGTTTTCACATTCACTTATTGTCCACAAGAGGGAGCTGCTGTATTCACATTCACTTATTGTCCACAAGAGGGAGCTGCTGTATTCACATTCACTTATTGTCCACAAGAGGGAGCTGCTGTTTTCATATTCACTTATTGTCCACAAGAGGGAGCTGCTGTTTCAACATCCACTTATTGTCCACAAGAGGGAGCTGCTGTATTCACATTCACTTATTGTCCACAAGAGGGAGCTGCTGTATTCACATTCACTTATTGTCCACAAGAGGGAGCTGCTGTTTTAACATTCACTTATTGTCCACAAGAGGGAGCTGCTGTTTTAACATTCACTTATTGTCCACAAGAGGGAGCTGCTGTTTTCACATTCACTTACTGTCCACAAGAGGGAGCTGCTGTATTCACATTCACTTATTGTCCACAAGAGGGAGCTGCTGTTTTCTCATTCACCTATTTTCCACAAGAGGGAGCTGCTGTAATCACATTCACCGATTGTCCACAAGAGGGAGCTGCTGTCTTCACATTCACTTATTGTCCACAAGAGGGAGCTGCTGTATTCACATTCACTTATTGTCCACAAGAGGGAGCTGCTGTTTTCAAATTCACTTATTGTCCACAAGAGGGAGCTGCTGTTTTAACATTCACTTATTGTCCACAAGAGGGAGCTGCTGTTTTTACATTCACTTATTGTCCACAGGAGGGAGCTGCTGTATTCACATTGACTTATTGTCCACAAGAGGGAGCTGCTGTTTTCACATTCACTTATTGTCCAGAAGAGGGAGCTACTGTTTTAATATTTACTTATTGTCCACAAGAGGGAGCTGTTGTTTTTACATTCACTTATTGTCCACAAGAGGGAGCTGCTGTTAAACATTCACTTATTGTCCACAAGAGGGAGCTGCTGTTTTAACATTCACTTATTGTCCACAAGAGGGAGCTGCTGTATTCACATTCACTTATTGTCCACAAGAGGGAGCTGCTGTTAAACATTCACTTATTGTCCACAAGAGGGAGCTGTTGTTTTCACATTCACTTATTTTCCAGAAGAGGGAGCTACTGTTTTAATATTTACTTATTGTCCACAAGAGGGAGCTGCTGTTTTCACATTCACTTATTGTCCACAAGAGGGAGCTGCTGTTTTTACATTCACTTATTGTCCACAAGAGGGCGCTGCTGTTTTAACATTCACTTATTGTCCACAAGAGGGAGCTGCTGTTTTCACATTCACTTATTGTCCACAAGAGGGAGCTGCTGTTTTAACATTCACTTATTGTCCACAAGAGGGAGCTGCTGTTTTAACATTCACTTATTGTCCACAAGAGGGAGCTGCTGTATTCACATTCACTTATTGTCCACAAGAGGGAGCTGCTGTTTTCATATTCACTTATTGTCCACAAGAGGGAGCTGCTGTTTCAACATCCACTTATTGTCCACAAGAGGGAGCTGCTGTATTCACATTCACTTATTGTCCACAAGAGGGAGCTGCTGTATTCACATTCACTTATTGTCCACAAGAGGGAGCTGCTGTTTTAACATTCACTTATTGTCCACAAGAGGGAGCTGCTGTTTTAACATTCACTTATTGTCCACAAGAGGGAGCTGCTGTTTTCACATTCACTTACTGTCTACAAGAGGGAGCTGCTGTATTCACATTCATTTATTGTCCACAAGAGGGAGCTGCTGTTTTCTCATTCACCTATTTTCCACAAGAGGGAGCTGCTGTATTCACATTCACTTATTGTCCACAAGAGGGAGCTGCTGTTTTCACATTCACTTATTGTCCACAAGAGGGAGCTGCTGTTTTCAAATTCACTTATTGTCCACAAGAGGGAGCTGCTGTTTTAACATTCACTTATTGTCCACAAGAGGGCGCTGCTGTTTTCTCATTCACTTATTGTCCACAAGAGGGAGCTGCTGTATTCACATTCACTTATTGTCCACAAGAGGGAGCTGCTGTTTTCTCATTCACTTATTGTCCACAAGAGGGAGCTGCTGTATTCACATTCATTTATTGTCCACAAGAGGGAGCTGCTGTTTTCTCATTCACCTATTTTCCACAAGAGGGAGCTGCTGTATTCACATTCACTTATTGTCCACAAGAGGGAGCTGCTGTTTTCAAATTCACTTATTGTCCACAAGAGGGAGCTGCTGTATTCACATTCACTTATTGTCCACAAGAGGGAGCTGCTGTTTTCAAATTCACTTATTGTCCACAAGAGGGAGCTGCTGTTTTAACATTCACTTATTGTCCACAAGAGGGCGCTGCTGTTTTCTCATTCACTTATTGTCCACAAGAGGGAGCTGCTGTATTCACATTCACTTATTGTCCACAAGAGGGAGCTGCTGTTTTCTCATTCACTTATTGTCCACAAGAGGGAGCTGCTGTATTCACATTCACTTATTGTCCACAAGAGGGAGCTACTGTTAAACATTCACTTATTGTCCACAAGAGGGAGCTGCTGTTTTTACATTCACTTATTGTCCACAGTAGGGAGCTGCTGTATTCACATTCACTTATTGTCCACAAGAGGGAGCTGCTGTATTCACATTCACTTATTGTCCACAAGAGGGAGCTGCTGTATTCACATTCACTTATTGTCCACAAGAGGGAGCTGCTGTTAAACATTCACTTATTGTCCACAAGAGGGAGCTGTTGTATTCACATTCACTTATTGTCCAGAAGAGGGAGCTGCTGTATTCACATTCACTTATTGTCCAGAAGGGGGAGCTGTTGTTTTCACATTCACTTATTGTCCACAAGAGGGAGCTGCTGTTTTCACATTCACTTATTGTCCAGAAGAGGGAGCTACTGTTTTAATATTTACTTATTGTCCACAAGAGGGAGCTGTTGTTTTCACATTCACTTATTGTCCACAAGAGGGAGCTGCTGTTTTTACATTCACTTATTGTCCACAAGAGGGAGCTCCTGTAATCACATTCACCCATTGTCCACAAGAGGGCGCTACTGTATTCACATTCACCCATTGTCCACAAGAGGGAGCTGCTGTATTCACATTGACTTATTGTCCACAAGAGGGAGCTGCTGTATTCACATTCACTTATTGTCCACAAGAGGGAGCTGCTGTTTTAACATTCACTTATTGTCCACAAGAGGGAGCTGCTGTTTCAACATTCACTTATGTCCACAAGAGGGAGCTGCTGTATTCACATTCACTTATTGTCCACAAGAGAGCGCTGCTGTATTCACATTCACTTATTGTCCACAAGAGGGAGCTGCTGTATTCACATTCACTTATTGTCCACAAGAGAGCGCTGCTGTTTTGTTCGTAAGAGAGAGCTATAGGGTAAATGCACAGCTAGTGTTTCTTCCTATACTGATAAACTTCGGATGAACGGTTAATGTGACCATTTTCAATTTTGAACGGCTCCTTTTACAGAATTGATGCTGTAATTTAATTTAAATACAATCAATTAAATAGATTTCAGATTTCATTGAGCTGTTCAAGCTTAAAACAAGATAAAAAGCCATTTTATATTCATACGCTCGTCAGGATCAGCAGGCGAGCGCAAAAACTCTATTGAAAATACTGAAGTAAAATAAATGTTCATATTTTAAAGACAAGGTGTTGGTAAATTTTATTTAATGCAGTGCTTCTTGTACAATCCGAGGCCCACTTTATATTATATATCAATCAGGTAAGTTGATTTTTAAAGAAAACAGACCTTAAACGCATTGATTTTGTAACGGCATACAGTTAACCGGAAGTGTTTGACCCAGGATACTGCAAAATTAAAAGTCCTACTGCATATGCTCTATAGGGTATATGCCGAAGCATGCTATCAGGAATTTTAATTTGCCAGTAACCTGGGTTAATCGTTTCTGGTGAAGTGTATGCCAATGCAAAATCGGTGCGTGTATCGCCGGTCTGTTTTCTTTAAAAATCAGCGATCTCCACTGGTTGAGTGATATCCGATATAAAGTAGGTCTCAGATTGTACAAGCACTGCATTAAATTACATTTTTCCCCACCGTGTCTTTATAATATGAGCATTTATATTACCCCAGTATATTCAATGGAGCTTCTGCGCTAGCCTGCCAATTCTGACAGGTGCGGCAAGTAAACGGCTTTTTGTTTCGTTTTGCGCTTGAGCGACTAAATGAATGTCAAAGTCTGTTTAACTGATTGTATTTTAATTACATTACAACATCGATGCTATAAAAGGAACCGTATAAAATGAAAAAAAAAACTCACAATAACAGGTCACTGGAGGTTTATCAGTATGGGGAAAAAAACACTAGCTCGGCCTATACCCTATTACCTCTTTCTGGTTATTTTGTCCACAAGAGGGGGCAGCTGTTTTCATATTCACTTATTGTCCACAAGAGGGCGCTGGTGTTTTCACATTGACTTATTTTCCACAAGAGGGCGCTGTGCCTGTTATTTTTAATTAGTTAAAAACTTTACTTTTTTATTTAAAACAGCTGAAGCAGCTCTACAGTACTAATTTATTCATTTTCTTTTTCCGTTTAGTCCCTTTATTAATCAGGAGTCGCCAGAGTGAAATAAACCGTCAACTTATCCAGCACATGTTTTACGCAGCAGGTGCCCTTCCAGCCACAACCCATCACTGGGAAACATCCATACACTCATTCACACACATACACTACAGACAATTTAGCTTACCCAATTCCCCTACGAGTCTTTGAACTGTTGGGGAAACCGGAGCACACGAAAAAAACCCACAGTAACACAGGGAGAACATGACTCAACAGTACTGCTAGATGAAAATGAATAGTGGCTACACATGTTCAGGGTCAGAGAAGACTGTTTTCACATTCAGTTGTTGTCCACAAGAGGAAGCTATTGCCTCTTTCTTGTGGTATTGTCTACTAGAGGGCACTGTGCCGGTTATTTTAATTAATGGAAAAACTCATTTTATTTTAAATGCTTAATATTTGATTCAACAAATTTACAGATTATATTTGTTGACAGTGACTTTGACTCAAACGATAATGAACAAGAGCCCACAATGTGCTGAAAGTTTTTTTTTTTTTTTTATAAATATATCACAATTCATAAGACATCATTGTTTAAAAAAGAAATACACAGTGAACATGCACATATAAATAAGATAAAAGATTCTTGTTTTACCATGTTAAATCAACCTCTACTGTAACATGAAATACAATTATTGAATGTAGATCAAGCAGAAATTCATTGGTTTGATTGAAGTGGGAATTCAAAGTTATTTTTAAAATATTATAAATAAAAAACAGAGTAGGAAAGAATATAACGCATGAGTTTTGAAGTGGCTCTCAAAAAAAAAAAAATTAAACAAAAACCTTACATTCTATGATAATTTTAGCACAACTCTGTTGAATGATTGCTCCAGTTCAAATCCTGACTGCTGTATAGTCGTTACTTAACCATTTTAATCCCATTCATACGGTCATAGAAGATTCAGCAAGATTTACAATTTATTTAAAAAGGAAAGGCACAAGGTCAAGTTTGGTAAGCCATCCAAGTATACACACACACAACCAGAGGAACACTTACCACAAACAATCCCTCCTGGTGTCCAGACTGAAACCTTGAGTCCAACTGTAACCATTAGCTACAGAAGGTTAAAATAGAACTTTTCCACCAGAAAACACAAATTGGCAAAAAAAAAAAAAAATCTTCCTTTGGGATTTGTATATATCAAAAAAAAAAAAAAAAAAAAAAAAAAACACTTGTATCTAAAAGGAGTACAAAAAAAAAAAAAAATTAACTATAAACCACATGCATGAAAATTTGCAACCTTTTATGACTGTACATTTTATGAATGCACTGGTACAAGTTTGACGGTATAATAACCTTATTTAATTTTAAATAAATAAATTAAAATATCTTACACACACAAAAAAAAAACTGTTAGGAAAAAAACATACTTTAGAAGTCAATGACCACAGATTTTCAGCTTGTTGTTTTAAACATTTTGTTTAAACTCAAATAAGCTTGCAACAAGGCAAAGTATGTGTGAAAGTTAAATTTCATTTTTAGGTGAACCATCCCTTTAAAATATTTTCACATGCAAGTAACAATTATATTTTACAACATTTAAATAGTAAATGACATTTTCAATCAAAATTCTCTTTGTAAAATACATAAAGTTGATTTCAAAGTTAAGGATTTAATAGTTTGAAATTAAACAACTGGGTTAATTTAGTAAACTTAATTTCTGACAAAAGTCTCGTTTTAGTCAGGTTGGATATCCATCTTTAACGTCACTTTTTAAAAAAAAAAAAAAAAAAAAAAAAGTGGAAACAGCTTCAACAATTATTTTAATATACTTAGTTGAAATTTAGGGGTTAGTGTTTGGGATTTTATATCAATTCCAAGTTTCAAACTCAATTCCTGGAGGGTGGTGCTTCTGCAAATAGCTCCGATTCACACCTCTCTAATGGTTTCTAGCAGTCTTGAACACCTTGATTAGTTACATCAGCTATGTTTGATTAGGGTTGAAGCAAAACTGTGCAGAGCTGAATAGAGTTTGAGACCTAAGATCTATTAAACCATGGGTGTCAAACTCATGCCCTGCACATTTTAGTTTCAACCTTGCTTCAAAACACCTACCAGTAGGTCTCAAACAAGCCTGAAGGACTCAGTTTGAGCAGGTTTGAATCAGTTGAATTAGGGTTAGAACTAAACCGTGCAGAGCTGCAACCTGCGTGGGATCAATTCTGTAGTGTAAAATATATTTGTGCACATGTTTAACTGTGAATATATATACAAAGTTGAGCACAAAATGTTTCCCCTGTGAAATTTCTATTGTTTCGAATATTTCCAAATAATGGAGCAAGGAAGGGTTTACAATATTGTTTTTTTCCTTAGTCTTATTTTAGTTAAAATAAATAATATATACATAAATTATTATTTATTAGCTTCCTTAAGATTCTTTTTTTGTTCTCAATAAATTACAGAATAAACCACTTTTCCAGCAATCTACCCATTTACTGTTAAGGTATAAATTTGCACTTGAAGCTCAATACTAGCATCTTAGAAACAAACTAGTTAAATATTTTGTACTCATGGCAAAGACTAGTTATTAGAAATTAGTCATTATGTTCAGAAATGTTGAAAAAAAAAAAAAAAAAAAAAAAAAAAAGCACTTGGGAAATTAACATTTAACAAGAGGGCTAATAATTGACCTCAACATCTAATATTTAAAAAAATAATAATAATTTATTTGAGGGGAAAAAATGACTTAGTCGGCTCATTTTTCCACAGCTGAATGTTTGCTCAGTTGCTTGCGAGTCTGAGAGTTACACAAAATGTAGTTTGGCGTGCAACAGTACCAGGATCGGGACTGTGAGAAAATGAAAGCACACAGGCCCACACTGATAGAGCAGCAGAGAATTTCACACAGATCTCAGGGCATTGTGGGAGAAAGACGTCTCTGGGGGATGAGCTGCCCTTCAAATACAGATAGAAAAAGTCAAAGATGGAAAAAAAAAAAAAAAGGCATCACAAAACGCTGGCATTCTAGGGATAACTAATCAGAGCCTTTACAGACAGAGGTGAAATATCTAAAATGGGTGTCCAAACGCAATCCTGGAGGGCCGGTGTCCTGCAGATTTTAACTCCAACTTGTCTCAACACACCTGCATGAAATGTTTCTAGAAAGCCAATTAAGAGCTTATTAGCTAGCCCAGTTGTGTCTGATATGGGTTGGAAGTAAACTTAGCAGGACACCGGCCCTCCAGGACAGAGTTTGGACACCTCTGGTCTAAAACATGACCAGAACTGTATAAATCATGTCTTAATCCCTGGAGGGCTGCAGCTCTGCACAGTTTTGCTCCAACTCTATTCTAACACAGCTGACCCAACTAATCAAGGGTGGTCTTGAACACCTTGATTAGGTGTTTGATTAGGGCTGGAGCCAAACTGTGCAGAGCTGCAGCCCTCTAGCAGAGTTTGAGACAGAGTATGGTACACATGAGAAAGGACTGGAAAATACTTGCATATTAGGGTCTCTATAGCATAAATCCAGACCATAAAATGCCAGATTAGGGAGTGTGTGAGATTAAGTCCTTCTGATACTCACCAATTATGCCCTAAAAGTTCTTAATCATTCAGGAGTCACATAAAATAGACTTAGTTAATAGAACTTTATGGAGACACTTACCTCAGTCATTCATTCATTTCCACAATTACATCGAGGGAAACCTGAAAACTGACACGTTTAACCACCATGATAATGGTTATTCTAGAAATATTTTCCTTATAAATCCAACACAAATAAATCCAAGAAGATACTTACATTAATGGTTCACACAGGGGCGCAAACCAAATGTTGATTCAACTTCGAGCATGTTCCTTGATGTTCAAAACTGTATTAGATACACTATAAAAGTTTCATTTGTTTATAGACTATAGAAATACTTCTACAAGGTTTGATAGAAATCTCTGTAAACGTTGCATGCGCTTTCAAACAAACAAAGCATCAATTAAACTGCACATTAAAATCTGATGCACAAAAGTAATAAATGAAAAATAAATAACAGAATATAATATACATAGCCTACATGTTTGTTATATTGGGTATCTAAAATATATTAAGCAGACACAACACAGACACTTGCAATAAGATCATGTAGTTTTGCATGTTTGCACTTTGAGCATGTCCTTTTAAGTTCAGCACAGCAGTTTATGGTTTATCCCATCAGTTAAATTCTCCTGTTAAATTAATTCTTTAATATTTTAACTTTATAAAAAAAATTAACCCACATAAAATCAATACCTCACTCATCCCGCTCCACAATTTCATCTCAGGGTTAACATGGAAGCTATCAGAGACATCTCTAACAAGGTTTAATAAAGGTTGTGATTATACTTAAGATTAATTTCCTTAAATCCACCACACAAAAAAAAAAAAAAAAAAAAGCCAAGTTACTTCCATAATTGGTCCACACGGAGGCGCTAAATGATTCAACCTCGAGCATGTTCCTTTGTTCAAAACAACTGAAAACACTTTAAAAGGTTTCAGTCATTAGTTAAGATACTTCTACAAGATTTTACAAATCTCAGTAAAATGTTGCAAGAATTCATAAATCGCATTAAACATACGATGCACATTAATAAAGAAATGAACAGAAAACATACCCAATATAACAACCCCATAGGCTACCTAAATTAAGCATGCACAAAACAGACACACAAGATCGCATCTTTGTCTTTACACTTTGAGCATGTGCATTTCAGTTCAACACCGCATTTAAGTTCTTAGCCAATCAGTTGAAAACTAACCTTATACATTCACTAAGACTGGTAGAACGTTTTGCTGGTCGACAGCCTTACAAAATGATTAGCAGACCTCACACCTGCAACTATTTGCCTCCATTAATTAAATTAACAAATGACAATTTTGCTCATTATCCACATGAGGGCGCTCATTTACAGATTTATTTTACTTACACAATTTACATTTTACTTCCTCCTGTTAAATTAATTCTTTAATGTTTTACGCCAATTTCTGTTTAACTTTATAAACAGTAATAACAAAAAATATATAAAATACACTTAACTATATAAACACTTACCTGATTCACTTATTCTCTCTCCATAGTTTCATCTCAGTAAACATGGAAGCTATAACTGAGAAACATTAACAATTTACTTGCATTAACTGTCATGATTAATTTTCTTATGAATCCACCACACACAAATGTCCAAGGAAAAAAAAATAATAATAATTCAACCTTGAGCATGTTCTTTATTCAAAACACTATTAGATACATCTTAAAGGTTTCAGTCATTTTAAAAAAAAAGCCATTATCAAACTTCTACAAGGTTTGATAAAATCTCTGTAAATGTTGCATGAACTTTCCAAACTACATGAAAGCATTAAACATACATTGCACATTAACAAATAAATAAAAACAAACTCATGCACATAAAAAAGCATGCCCAATAACAACCAGATAGGCTACCTAACGTATATTAATAAGCATACACAAAAAAAAAAAAAAAACAGACATACAAGACCGTATCTTTTTTTTGTCTTTGAGCAAATGCATTTCAGTTCAACACAGCATTTTACAGTTCTTACCCCATTAGTTGAAAAACTACTCATTCATTCACCAAAACTGGTAGCAAACTACATTTTGCTGGTCGACAGCCTTACAAAATGATTAGCAGACCTCACACCTGCGACCACTTGCCTCCATTAATGAACAAATTGTTATTTCGTGTAACCCACAAGAGGGCGCTCATTTGCAGATTTATTTTACTTCCTTTTAATTCTTTAATATTTCCCCCAATTTCTGTCTAACCTCATTAAAGCTAATAAAAATATATAAATAGACACTTACCTCATTCATCTTTTCTCTCCACAGCTTCATCTCAAGGTAGACATGGAAGCTATTTCTGAAAGACATTAACAATTTACTTATATTAACTGTCATGATGATTATTTTACAATAATTTCCTTATGAATCCACCACACACACAAATGTCCAAAAAAAGAAAGATACTTACATTAATGGGGCAAGAGGGAGGCGCCAAACAAAAACTGGTTCAACCGAGCACGATCCTTTGTTCAAAACACTAGTATATGCACTTTAAAAGGTTTATTTCAGTCATTAGTTTATTGGTGCTAGACATCAAACTTCTACAAGGTTTGATAGAAATCTCTGTATGCTGCATAAAACACAAACACAACATGATGCACAAATACAAAAACTGATAAACATTTAAATATGAACATATACGAATATCATAAACATATAACCAACATAATTAAACATATAGGCTACCTGAAACAAACAAATAAGCAAACACAAAACACATACAAGAAGATCGTATGTTTTTTGCGTGTGTTTGCACTTTGAGCATGTGCATTTCAGTTCAACACAACCTATTATAGTTTTCTTACCCACTCAGTTGAAAACTAATCCTATACATTTACCAAAACTGGTAGAAAACCACGTTTTGCTGGTTGGTAAGCTTACAAAATGGGAGATCAGCAGACCTCACACCTGCGACTACTTGCCTCCATGAGGTCGCCATTTAATGAATAAATTGTTATTTTGCTCATGATCCACAAGAGGGCGTTTTATATACACATTTTCTGATTTATATACTTATTTTTTCTTCCTTTATTTTAATTTTGTTGAGTTACACATCTTTTACTTTGTACATATAGACTGCTTAAGTTTGAAATTAAGATTTAGTGGCCAGGTTTATTAGTTAAAACGACTCGTGCTGTATTTTTCTTCCCCTCCACTAGGTGGCAGAAGCGCGTTCACGTTCACTCAGACCGACAACCTACAGCTCCCGAACATCAGAAGAGGAATACAGATGACGCCCACTTCATATACACGTGAGTCACTGAATGAAAACAAACCCATTTGCTTTATTTACACACAATATGTTTACTAAACACCCGTATTCATTTAGAGGCTATATAGTTAATAAATAAGGTAATAAAATATGGCGACGTTGTTGTGTAAAATGTGTGTAATAACAATGGCTTCTCACTTTGAGTTTCTGTAAATGTTTACAAAAGGCTTCCTGTGAACATGACAACATCTGTTTCACAGAATCTACAAACTAAACACACAGTAGCCATGACTAAAGAAATGTGACCTCCAAAAAATTCATAAAGCTTTGTAAATCACTAGCATACTGAAATGATTAAAATAATAAGCTGCTGTTTGTGTTTGCAAGTTGTTTTGTTTGCAAGTTATTGTCATTGTTCACGTCCGTCTACAGTATAAAGCACACCAAGGACAATAGTTCAATCCGTTTCGTTGTTTAAATAAACATGATGTTATGAGTGTTTATGTGCTGTCAAACAATTTGATTGACTGTTGAATCTGACCAATAAGGGTGGACATCTGTAACTCATCTCACAACGCATTGGTTGTTGTACATAAGGGGCGGGGCTTACTAAAACAGTAGAACCAATAGCAACGCAGAGAAAGGGAACAAAAGATACACACATACACACACACACACACACACACATATATATATATATATATATATATATATATATATATATATATATATATATATATATATATATATATATTTAAACACTTATATGAGTAGTGCATATTAGATATAAAACAAGGAAATACTGATATTAAAATTAACAAAAAAGCAAACAATAAACATAAAGGAACATAGTAGTTGTATAAATGTATTAATAACAATATGAAAACGACGCTTCATTCCGCTGTCGCAACCCCTTATAAATGAATCCATATATCATATTATTGTACCATTTCTATAAGTTCGATTAATGTAAATGACTATTTATGTATTTATTTATTTTTCACATTAAAAGTATATAACCAGAATTTATTTTTCTTACTTTATTTAGAACTTCAGAGCCAATGTTTGAGTAAAAATGTAGAAATATAATATTAAAATATAAAACATGTTTAAAAAACTAATGATGACAGGTCCAAAATAAAAATCGCTACATAAAAATAAAAATGTAAACATTGTACTGTCGATATTGCAACTTTCTCATGATGCTGTTATTCATGTTTCTGTCTGCATCCCTGTAATAATGTATAATATTGCACTCAATTAAGATTGCATATCAATTATAAAAAAGAATTATCATTATCATTAACCATGCTTTTTGCGACACCACGACATAAACGATAGAGCATAAAATGAAATGAAAGACTTTTCATTTTGTCCATATAATAAATAGTGTCATATTGCATAGCCATATAAATATATAACTTTCTATTTACTGACAAAATGAGCCTCATGTCTGTAAGCTTTACTAAACACATCTAATCAATTATTTTAACAATGCAGCAATTTCTGTGAAATAATCCCTCCACATCTGCTTGACATTAATTTGCTAATAATAATAATAATAAAAATTTGCATAATAATAACATTGTCTCTGTTTTTGTTGCGTAGCATTTGCTCATGATGTGTTTTTTTTGTTTGTTTGTTCTTTGTAGATTTGAGATTTTCTAAATCAGCGTTAATATCAGAGTCTTCACCTTCGACTTCCTGGCCTTCTGGTTTTTTAGACACACCGGTAAGTTATTTATTATTAATTATTATTTATATTGTATTAAATATTTACCACAAGTATTTTTACATCTTTATCCAGGAAGTATACAATATTGGTCAAGAAAAGTTAAAGAAACATTTAGATTTGTTTTTGAAAGAAGTCTCTTCTGCTCACCAAGGCTGCATTTATTAGATCAGTTATTTTATAAGTAATATTATAAAATTTTGTTTTGATTTAAAATAACAGTTTGTTCTAAAACTAAGGGTAACTGTAATATTAAATGTAATTTATTCATGTCATTCAATTTGTGGTTTTTCGAGAAAGGTCTGACCCTCAGACATGCATGCTTTTAATATGAAGTCACTAGCCTTATTTAGTGCACGTGACTGAGAGAGGGCATGACTCAGTGTGCATGTGCAAGTCTGCAGCCAGATACTATTGCAATTGTCATTCATTCATTCAGTAATTTTCTTTTCGGCTTCGTCCCTTTATTAATCTGGGGTCGCCACAGCGGAATGAACCACCATTGCAACTTTCAACATAATATTTTTATTATCTGATTTATCTGATTCATATTCTCATGGAAACTGTGATACATTTTGTACTGTTCAGGGCTAGTTGATAAAAAAAAATTCTAATATTAAATTAAATTAAATGAAAATATTTTAATTTTAATGAAAATTTTTTTTATATATTATTTATAGATTTATATTTTTATTTAAAAAAAACTTAAAATAACTATATAATTAATAGATTTTATATATTTTTATCATTAAATTTACATATTGGTAAGTAATTCAAATAATAAGTAATAAATAAAAAAAAGAAATACATAAAATATATTGATACATATCACAAAATATATCAGTTTCCACAAAATATAAATCAATGTTTTAACCAATAATATTCTTCAGAAATATGCTGTGCAATGTACACTATATAATGTATAACTGCAGGCTGATATACAGTGCACCGCATAAATGAGTACACTTCCTTTTGAAAATGACTATTTTTATACATTTCCCAGTGAATATATATTATAAAATAAATTCTGCTGCATTTACAACAATGGTTGTATTAAATAGTTATATCCATTAAAATAAGAGTTTGGTCACTGAACCTCATAAGCAATGGAAAGATAATACATTTACAGTTGAAGTCAGATTTATTAGCCCTCCCTGAATTACTAGCCCCTCTGTTTATTTTTTTCCTCAATTTCTGTTTAACGAAGAGATTTTTTCATCACATTTCTAAACATGTTAGTTTTAATAACAAATTTCTAATAACTGATTTATTTTATTTTTGCCATAATGACAGTAAATATTTGACTAGATATTTTTCAAGACACTTCTATACAGCTTAAAGTGACATTTAAAGACTTAACTAATTAGTTTAACTAGGCAGGTTAGGGTATTTAAGCATGTTATTGTAAAATGATGGTTTGTTCTGTAGACTATCAAAAAAATATATAGCTTAAAGGGGCTAATCATTTTCACCTAAAATGGTTTTTAAAACTGCTTCTATCCTAGCTGAAATAAAACAAATAAGACTTTCTCCAGAAGAAAAAATATAATCAGACACACTGTGAAAATTTCCTTGCTCTGTTAAACATCTTTTGGGAAATATTTAAAAAAGAAAAAAAATTTAAGGGGGCTAATAATTCTGACTTCAACTGTAAATACAAATGAAGTGTTGCCAAAACCATAAGACAAAATATCAACAAAACTTATTTTATGTTTTATTTTAAGTAAAAAAATGTTTAACTATATTTTACGTTTCGGTTTATTTTTCCTTTTGATTAAAACTTGGTTTATCATTTTAACTATAGCATATTAATTGTGTGTACTGTTTATTGACTGTGATTCTAAGTTATTTTGTTAAATTAGCCCTAGTTTTGGCTTTGGTACGCACTAATCTACACAAATATATTATTGTATATCATCCTATAGAAAATATTAAATTGAACGCGAGGCGTGTACTCATTTAACACCTGATTGTGAGTTTGTCAACCTGTTTTGGAATGATAATTACTGTGAAAAACATTATACAGATAACATTGAATTGAAATATTTCTTAACTAGCAAATCAACATATTAGAATGATTTCTGACACTGAAGACTGAATTACTTGAAATGCATTTTTAAATTTTAAATCTATGAACAGAGCAAATTGTTCTAATCAAAGTCATTTTGATCAAATAACTGTAGCCTTTGTCAGCTGAAGAGACTGTGAATGGTGGGCTGCACCTATAGGATTTAAGCTTGGTTTATCTAAAATTTATCTAATATAAACTTTAATGCTTGTAATTAGCAGCTTAACTCAACAGCAGCTTGATATTTTAAGTTTAATTTTACAGTAAACCTGGATTAATTATATAATTGTTACTCATTTGGATTCACTCAGATTTTTAATTTTGTCAAAAAATGAATTTTATAGTCAAATCGAAATACAGAAAAGCAACTATTTAAAATGAATTTAGAATTTATTTAATTAATGGTAAGAAGAGCAATATCAACTGTTGTAAATACAGCCTCCTAGCCTCTTAATTCAAGGGGTTTAATAATTCTGACTTCAACTGTATATATATATATTTTTTTTTTTTAATTTTTTTATTTATTTATTTATTTATTTTTATATATGTGTGTGTATATTTATATACAGTTGAAGTCAGAATTATTAAACCCCCTGAATTATTAGCCCCTCTGTTTATTTTTTCCCCAATTTCTGTTTAATGGAGAGATGTGTTCAACACATTTCTAAACATAATAGTTTTAATAACTTATTTCTAATAACTGATTTATTTTATCTTTGCCATGATGACAGTAAATAATATTTTACTAGATATTTAATAAGACACATCTATACAGTTTAAAGTGACATTTAACTAATTAGTTTAACTTGGCAGGTTAGGGTAATTAGGCAAGTTATTGTATAACAATGGTTTGTTCTGTAGACTATCGAAAAATATAAAGCTTAAAGGGGCTAATAAATTTCACCTAAAATGGTTTTTAAAAAATTAAAAACTGCTTTTATTCTAGCTGAAATAAAACAAATAAGACTTGTTCTCAATTCTGACTTCAACTGTGTGTATATATATATATATATATATATATATATATATATATATATATATATATATATATAGTTGAGGACCAAAATATTATGTTTGTTTTTATTCTTCTTTACATGTTTCTTAAGTAATATCTAACAGCAAGGGTATTTCTCTGTATTTCCTATACTTCGTCTTCTGGAGAAAATCTTTTTTATTTTGGTTGGGAAAGAACTGTTATAAAAATATCATATGTTTTTTCCTTTACAAACTTTAGGGTCAATATTATTAGCACCCTTCCGATTTTTTTTTTTCTTATTGGCTGTATATCAACTTGTCTAATTAATTTAACTTAATAACTAGTTAAATACAGCACTTGGAAAATATTTTTTAAAGAATTAAAATTTCAAAGGAGGGCTAATTATTTATATATATATATATATATATATATATATATATATATATATATATATATATATATATATATATATATATATATATATATATATATATATATATGGTGTTGGTGGTGTCATTACGATCAGTACGATCTGTCATGCCAATTAAATAAAGAATATTACACTATATAAAAGATGTGACCACATTTAAGTAACATACATCTACAATATATATATATGCAACATATTAAAGGTAAAAGCTTTAACCACAGGTTAATGTTTTAATCATAGATTTGTTAAACAGAGTTTTAACATTTATTTGCAAGTAAACTAACAAATTCTTTAGTAGCTCTAAACTTTGCTTGAAGAGTAAGTTCACCCAAAACTGAAAATTAACTCACTATTTACTCCCTCTAGTGTCCAAACCTAAGTTGAACACAAAAGAAAGAAAATATTTTTAATAAAGCTGGAAACTTGTAACCATTCTTCCATAGTAAAAAAACAAAAACAAATCCTCAATGGTTCCAGGTAACCAGCTTTCTTCAAAATATTTTTTTTTATGTGCAACAGAGTGAAGAAACAACAGTAAAGTAAACGATGACATCATTGTTAGTTTTTGGTGCGCTGTCCCTTTAAGTTAACTCTTTTGGTGCAACCCATCCATTATGTTTCCAAAAATTTGACTGCCTTTAACATTTAAATATGTAAATTAATCACATGCTATAAACAATTAGACAAATAAATGATCCTGGGGTGTTTCTTTATTATGTAATTCTTACATTTACAATGTGGAGTAATGTTGTCATTGATGCGTTTCCTCTACAGAAGCAGAGGTCTGGACATGTGGACGGACGTTTGCTGCGGACAGGTAAGACCTCACTCTTATTTTTGTGTTTTGTCCTATCGGTTACCATCACTTCCTTTCTGGAGGGTCAACCCCTCCAGAAAGGAAGTGATGGTAACCGAAACGGGGAGAGAAGGGACGCGGACCCCTTTTTTATAGAGCTAATTTATTTTTTTAGTAAAAAGCAGCATAACCCCTGCTGTACATGGCCCCGAAAGTCAGGGGAGGAACGCTCCATCCTCCCCCTTCATTCACTCCGACACTCACACATATCGCAGTGATCTGGCTGGGATTGAACCAGCGACCTCTTAACCCTTGAGGCAATGCTCTACCACTGAGCCACAGTCACATACCTAATGGTGTGCCGGAACTTATATTTAACCATTTAATTTCTCAATAAAGCAGGTAAACTTTGTGTGGGGTTTGAACCCAGGTCTCACTGATGAGAGCAATGTGCTTCACCCACCGAGCCTCTGAACAAGCTTTTATTTATGCTTTTGTTCTACTTATCATTCAAACTAACCAACTGTGGGATTCAAACTCTGGTCTCCCTGATGAAAGTCCAGCACTCTATCAACTGAGCAATCCATTCAGTTGTATTGTTTGGTGCTTTAGCCATGGATTTATGGAGAGCTTTGATTTATTTAACACAGAAGTTGTTCACGTGTGAGATTCAAACCAAAGCATTCAGACTTGAAGACAAGTGATTATCCACTGCACCACAGAGCTTCTGACACCTGCAGTAGAGGGATTAGGTGATCTTAATGTTTTTGTTAATGTCTAACAACTCATTAAAGCATTGGTCATTTTAATGGAGTTAATAACTGATGCAATTATTTTTATTAAGTTTAACATAAAACTTTGACTATTTCTCACTTGATTGTAATTTTCACTTTTTCACTCCATTAATTGATGCTTACTAATGAGACTTTATTGTAAAGTGTTACCTATTGTACTTGAGCAGTTTGATTTGTTTTAATTATTTATTTATTCTAATTATGTATATACAGCAAAACAAAACAACCAAGTATTTATTTGTTATTATATCTGCTAAAGTAATTTTTTTCAGCCAATTTCGGGTACCGTAATACCGTAAACCATCATGAAAGCTTCAGCAATTAATTGCAACAAGAAATGCTGATGCTATATCAGTAGTCAAGCTTTGACTGTGTTCTTATTTGTATTTACCACACTTTTACCAGTAGGTGTCAGAGCTTGAGGTGTGTAGAGCGTTCAGTTAAGTTCAATTAAATTCAGTTCAATTCAGTTCAGTTCAATTGATTCAAAGTTTTGGAAAGCTCTGCTCTTCACATTAAAATATGGAGCTCTGTTGGTCTCCAAGACTGGATTACTAAAAAAGTTAGTGTTGTAGATCCATTTCAACAAAAGTCATGCAATAAGAAAAGAGGGAAACATGAGGTCATTTAACAAATGTTGCTTTATTGAATTTAATTCCAACTGCAGGATCACATTAATGTTGCACTCAGTGAACAAAAACAAACATGCACATTTTATTTTTCCCTTCAGAATTAAGAGTTTGCATATCATTATTCTTATTTTCTTCATCAAAATTAAGAGTTTACATAATAATTCTGTCTTTTTTACAGATTTGTGAGTTCGCAATCTTAAATTGCTTGATGCAAACCTGCAATTCTGAGGGAAAAGTATGAATTGTGAAATATAAATCACAACTGTGTGAAAAAGATTTGGAAAAAGTGAAGATGTCATCCCATCAGAATCCAGTCCAAACATCAGTAATCCTGTATACGATGCTGCTCCTGCCACTAAAGAACAACCACCAACGGTCAGTGAGTCAAACAGAAGAGACCCAAACGAACACTACACATTCATCTATAGCTGCTGTTTGACTATTATTTAGGAGAATAATATGAGACGACTTTGCCAAACTCTATTTTTGTAACCAATATCTAACCTTGCCACAATGTTGCAGAAAGGATCTCTGTTAGAAATAATTTAATTATATATTATTAATCATAAACTATTCATAAATTACAAGATTACAAGAACTTGTTTTAGTAATTACCTAAAGAGAGCATATTTAAACATTCTGTATTGGTTATTTCTACATTAAAATTTGTAATCATAAACCAACATTCCCAGATTTTGCCAAGGACATTTTAGCAATATTGATATTAATAAGAACATGCTTTATAGATAATATTCTTTTATACGTTTATAACCAAAAACATCTTATAATGTTGCAGACACGTTCTTTGTAATAACCTATACATAAATAAACCCTATACAGAGCATTCTCTGATGTTTACGCACACTCTGAGGTTTATTTATTTAATATATTTTACCTTAAGCTTACCTTTTCAGAACTTTAGATTAGATTAAATTCAAGTGTATTGTCATTACACATGTATAAGTACAAGGCAACGAAATGCAGTTTAGGTCCAACCAGGAGTGCAATAGCAGCAAGTGCTATTTTCAGAT
Organism: Danio aesculapii; assembly: GCF_903798145.1. Lineage (NCBI taxonomy): Eukaryota > Metazoa > Chordata > Actinopteri > Cypriniformes > Danionidae > Danio > Danio aesculapii. Next base: position 47,400,587 of record NC_079438.1, read on the forward strand.
TGTTCATGGTGTATTAATTCTGGTACTTTTACCATAAACCGACATATCAAGCATTTGGTGGAGGCTGATATTGTAGAAATTATGGGATGTGTTGAAAAAACAAAACTAGCGACATTAGGAGTTGAGAAATGCAATCCATATTTTTTCTTGGCAGGGCAGTTAAAGGGTTAACTTATACCTCTAAATTCTGTTGTATTAAGATCATTATTAAATGTCCAACATGCTTCTTCTTATAAGGTTGCAGACACATTCTATTTAATAACCCATACCTAAAAACAACCTATACATAGCATTCTCTAATCTTTACACTTATTTTGAGGTTAATTTGTTTAGTTTTTACCTCAACCTCACCTTTTCTTTTGATTTGATTTTAACTTTTAACAGTTTTAATGAACTCTTCTGTTTAAAGCACAAATTATATAAAAATAATGAAAAACAGTGTTAAGGTTGTGGATTCTGTTCATTGTTTTTCAGGGTTGTAATTATTTGACACATGCTTAATTATGTAAAACACAAAGCACCTACAATCTCTAATTATGTAGACTGCCCTGCTTAAAGCGGAAATTAGAAAAAAAGAATGGATTATTGTTTATTATTATTCATTATTTAAATGATTGTTTTATATAAATTATTATTGTCGTTGAGTTTTTTTATCATTATTTTTTTTCTTTCAGTTTTTTGTTTGTGTACTTGATGTTATTGTGTTAAGCGTGTCATTGTTATATGTGAAGCACCGCCATGTCAAAATGAATTGAGGATTAATAAAGCTTCAAACTAAACTAAATGTAATTTATATATATCCACAAATTTTACAGTAAAGGGTCGTTTTATTTTATTTCTCTGAATTATAGGTCTAAAAAATCTTTAAAAGTGCATTAAAATTAATGTGATTTGTCTTTTGTTAAAGGAAGAAGACAAGCATCAAGTGATTTCCAGTGGAACATTTGACCTCCTGCAGGACAGCTGAAATCACCTCTCCAACCAAGCAGTCAGTGCAGCTCTCTTTATGAACACAAGAGGAATGTGAACTCCATGTTACAGTGATGAGACTTTACATGCTAACACTAGACAGAGGTCTAGACAGACATGTGTGCATGTTTTTGATTGGTGTGTTTGCTTTGGATGAGTGTGAATATGTCATTTTTAAAACTTGTTTATAAGCAGTTTCTAAATTCAGTTGTATTACAGGCATTAATAAATGTCCAGCATGCAATGATTGAAATAACTGCCCTGCTTACAGCACAATTTAAGGAAAAAAATGGAAATAAAATAAATAAAGAAGTGTTAAGGTTGTGGATTATTTCCATCTGCTTTAGTTTTCTTTGTGGTTGTGATTATTTGACACATGCATGCTTAATTATCCTGCACCTGGCATCATTTTCAGTTCGGTTGAATGATGAAAATCTACACCATCATGTTGGCCTTTGGGAAAATGGTGTACTGATTGCCCTTAAGACAGTTCAATCGGCATTTAGGAACAAAATATAATAGATTTTGCACCTGAAATATTGGAGGAAGGTGAACAGGTAAGAGTACGTGCTTTAAGAACTGTGTAAAGATTGTATGTCAATGTTTAACACATTTTATACCAAGAACTCCATGATATATAAAGATGTAAACATCAGATCAGATTTCTATTATCTGATTTCGTCAAAGCAAGATGATTTGGATGATCTATCAAAAATTAATCCATGTTATTCTGGTCGAGATCTTGGCAGAATCATATTTTAGTTTTTATTCTCACCTCTGGCTGAACACGAATATGTTGATACACTTATTTTCCACAAGAGGGAGCTGATGTTCATATATTTCTTAACTGCCTAATACACAACATTTATTAACATTATAATATTGACATTTCATCAAGTATAAAAATGTCAACATGTATGTCGTTTTGGAATATAGTCAATAATGAAGGAAATCTCTTACGGTAGAAACTGCAGTTTTTCATCCACTCCACTAGGCGGCAGAAGCAATGTTCAGCTTGAATCAACACGAATCAGGTGGGAAGACGTAGAACTTCAGTTGACAGGAGCACGCTCGTCATGACAACGTGAGTAATGAAAACAAACACCACGTTTTGCGTTTCCAAAACACTTGTTCAATGAAAATGTGTTGCGCTGAATATAATATGAACTACTGAATGTAGTCGACTGAATAGAGTCGTTTACAAAAGGTAATAAACTGTGGCTTCACGGTGTGGGCGTTTCTGCTGTTTACAACAGCGCGTATTTTACATTGAGTTTCCAGAACACGTTAAATAAAGGCTGATTGAAATGCGGCATCGACCACAAGCCTCAATACTGTAATAGTAGCAAAAGAAATGTGATAGATAAGCTGACACATTTATTAAAGTATAAATGAGTTTCGTGTTTACGTTACGATGTATCTGTGTTTTTCTTAGGAACCGGACGAACGTCTTTATCCTAAAATAAAGTATTGTAAATCGAGCACAAACGTAAAGACATTTACACATATTTTACTGCACTTTTTGATTGAAATGAACACACTTTGTCAGTTATCAAAATGTAGTTTCGAGAATGAGTGTTTACACGCTGTCAAACAACGTGATTGACAGCAAATCTGACCAATCAGCGTAGAAATGATCGCGCTTCCCTTCCCGGATTGGTTATTTTTCAGGATGTGGCATAGTTGACCAATAGCAACCGTGGGAGAAAAGTTAAAAAAAGGGGCGTGTCTAAGATTTTAGACATCTAAATTTTTATCTAAAATCTAAATGTATTTAATTATAAATTAACTTAAAAACTCATTCGAATTGATTTATACTGATAAAATCCCTAACCCACACTTGTTATTGATTACTAACCATATATATATATATATATATATATATATATATATATATATATATATATATATATATATATATATATATATATATATATATTATTTGTGTGTGCTTCTTTGCTCTCTGAATTTTTTTTAGTAAACCTAAACATTTTTTGTGTGGTTTCTCTACAGAATGAGGGATGTGTTTGGACTGTACAGTCAACAGGTGCAAGGCTTTGGGACGTGTGGACTACATTTACTGGCGTGATGGACATCTGCTGCGGACAGGTAAGACCTCTCGCTCGTTTTAGTATTTTGTGCTATCGGTTACCATCACTTCCTTTCTGGAGAGGTCACCTCTCTAGAAAGGAAGTGATGGTAACCGAAACGGGGAGAGAAGGGACGGGGACCCCTTTTTTATAGAGCTAATTTATTTTTTTTGTAAAAAGCAGCATAACCCCTGCTGTACATGGCCCCGTAGGTCAGGGGAGGAATGCTCCATCCTCCCCCTTCATTCACTCCGACACTCACACATATCGCAGTGATCTGGCTGGGATTGAACCAGCGACCTCTTAACCCTTGAGGCAATGCTCTACCGCTGAGCCACAGTCACATACCTAGTGATATGCTGAAACGTATATTTGACCTGTTCACCTGTAGGTGGCCACAGAGTAAATGTTAGCAGAGCTGGGCTTTGAACCCAAGTCTTTCCAACAGCCTTGACCATGGAGGACATGTGTTCAGCCAGTAGCGCCACCATGGCACTCATGTGTGTTTCAGAAGTTTATGGGACTTTGTTGCACATAATGACACTAAATTATTGTAATAATGAGGTTTGAACTCAGTGAGGTTTTCACTGAACCCATGATGCTAGCCAGACCAGAGTTTCACCACTAACACCACTGTGGTTTTCACACTGAAAGCTGCTCTCTGAGCTCATTTGTTTTATATTTAATGGCTACAGTGGAATATAACAATGATGGGATTTGATCTCAGGGCTCCATGTTTACAGTTCAACACTTGTATCTGCTGAGCCACTGAATCTGTGCTGAAGCTCCATATCAAGACTTGTAGAGTATTATAGACAATCACATAACCATGACAAACAAAGCCAGAGACTGAGCAAAACATCAATCACTTGATCATTTCTAGCACATTATCTAATGTATGTTCATATGTATGACACAGCAGTTTTTTAATGTTTCTTTGGTTTTTATTAATAGGAAAGGAGCACAGAAGCTTTTAGATTCTTTTCTTTGAACCAGTTCGATTCATTTGAAACATTTACAGCGGTTCAATTCAATGAATCATTTAAATGTATTCAATTCAATTGATTCATTGATGTTTGGACTGTGTTCTTATTGGCATTTACACCATTTTGACCAGCAGGTGTCGAGCAGTTCAATTTATTTGAAGTGTTCACAGTTCAGTTCTAATCAACGAATCATTTAAATTGATTCATTCAACATGTTTGGACTGTGTTCTTATTTGTAGTTACACCATTTCAACCTGTAGGTGTAGAGCAATTCAATTCATTTGAACAGTTCAAAGCAATTCAGTTCAATTCAATGAATCATTTAAATTGATTCAACTAAATCGATTCATTCAACATGTCTGGACTGAGTTCTTATTTGCATTTACACCGTTTCAGCCTGTAAAGAAATCCAATTAATTACATTCTATTCAAATCAATTCAACTGAGGTGTTTAGAGCACTGCAGTTCAATTCAAAGAATCGTATTAATTGATTCACATAAAACATGAACTGTCATTTAGTAACTTACAATATAAACATTTCTGAAGCTAAATAAGCCACCATTATATGAATCATTTCAAATGTGTACATGTTGTTGTGCCTTCCAACAGACAGATGCAGTATCCCCGAGTTAGAGGAGATCATGATCACACACTTGAAGCTGAGGATCACCATCAAATGGTAAGCACATCTTGTTTTTTTGCAGATGATGTTTAAAACAAATGAACTTCAGTTTAGTCAAGTTTAACCAAACAAGAAAGAGCAGTGAGGACATGAAAAAACACATCGCTTCGACTGCAGATAAAACACTCTCCCTATGATTCAGTTCACCTGCAAATGTATATTTATGGATCCCTGTTGAGCACTACACATTTAGTCTCTTATTTAAAACATCTGGGGCCGTATTCACAAAACATCTTAAAGCTAAAACGAGCTGCTAACGCTCCAATTTAAAAGGAAAATATTTTAGTGTAAGTTCGTTCTGACTGTAGGTATCCTAAATATTTGCTATAAGAGTATTTCACAAAGGGTTTGAGCATTAAAACTAGCTCATAAATCTGTGAAATGTTAAGAGTAGTGAAGTCACTAAGAACAAAGTACACACTATCCTAAAATGGCTGTTTTCAGCAATCTGCCTTGGAGAGAAAACATTTTAGACAGAAACGTTTGACCACAATTAGCTTTGAACAAGTTGTCGCCTTAAATGAAGAGGAATTCACGTAAGGAAATAAATATGTTTTTAAATATATATACTTTCATTTATTTCAACTTATAATTTTATTAAACAATTTATACTATTTATTTATTAAACAGTCAAAAATTTAAAAACCCTGACAAAAAAATATATATTTTCAACAATAAATACAAATACTATAAATACAAATGTGGCCTTTTGATATATTGTTCAGAGAATATGTAGAAAAAACATAAATAAAGTAATTTTAATACATATTTGCCTAATTATTTTCTAAGAAAATACATTAACTTAAAACATTAGAAGTCTTTATTTAATGACTGTCAAATTAAGAGTAAGGAGTTCAATTCTTCACTTAGCCTGCATTTTAAAACCTTTATTTGAACATGGCTACATGATATTGTCCTCTGCAAAGTGTCTATCAACACATTTCTGACAGAGACTCCTCACCTGCTTATCATCCAGTCACTGTGTGCATAGTTAATAAGCATGCTGACAACATCCATAGCAATGAGCTGAACCCGCCTCATTCTTAGCTTAAACCTTTAAATCTGCAGCTTTGTGAATAAGTTGTAAAAGAAACTCTTAGCTTAAATTTTTTTCTGATGTTGAGGAGAAGATAAAAGAATCTGTGAATACGGGGCCTGATTCAGGAACCTGTGTGTATTTGATAAGAGAGACATGTAAAATGTGGAGCTCTGTTGGTCCCCAGGACTGGAGTACTAAAACAGACATCAGTGTAGATCCATTCCTACAGAAGTCATCTAATAAGAAAAAAACAGGAGGTTATTTAACAAATATTGCATTCATTTGAGTGTGTTCAGTGAATAAAACAAACACATTTTCTCCTCAGTCTAAGAGAAAACGTTTAAATCTATAAATTCTGAGATCTTTTCATATTAATTTTAAGTTTAAAGCAACTCATTTTTGTATTTCTAATTCTTGTCTACTTCTGATGGGAAAAAATCTGAATTTTGTAAACTATAAATCATAATTACGATAAACAAAAGACTGAAAATATAGATTTTTACAGGTTTTAATTGTTTTTGTTTTATATTTAGTGAAAGAAAACAAGTTACCACATATACAATCCAAATTATCATTAGTTTTTTTATTAATAAAAGATCAGTACACATTGTTTGCTTGCGAAACTGTATTTCTGCAATAATTTTCCATGTGTACTCTGTGTATGAATTTCCCACCAGAATCAAGGTATTTTCACCATGATTTATTTTCTCCACACGGAATGAAAGCGCATCCAGCTTCGACAAACTAGTCAAAAAACTGGCTCTGCTAACTAGTGTTTGATATTAATGCAGGTTCACTTACTGTCCACCAGGCGGCGCTGAAACACAGATCTGATCTCATGCAATTTGTGCCTAAACCTAAATCTGTGGCTACAATGCTCTTTATATCAGTAACATAGACATGACAGCACGAAATCATGGTTCAACTGTAAACAATGATTATAATTATCATTACTAATAACTAAACAAAACATACATCGACTTAAAATGTACACATCATCATAAAAACTGTCTGAGTTTTGATTGTTTACACATTGAGTGCGTCTATTTGAGTTAAACACAGCTTATCTGTCTTACCCCATCAAAGATTATTCACCAAAACTGCTATAATACACTTGGATTTACACGTCTAGACCTGCCATAAATCACAGATTTGCTTTTTAAAATACGTTTTATTCATTTCTCAGCCCTCTTACCTGCGACTGAACACCACGAGCTCATGATCTGAACAACACTGATTCATTGTCCACGAGAGGGCGCTGACGACTACATCTTGACTTATTTGGCACTTAACATTGAGCTATTTAATAACCTACCTAATAGATGCATTATATTGTCTGGGTGTCTACATTTTAAATTATATATATCTGGAGCTTGAATGACTTATCAGACTTATAAATAAACGAGGCTTTAACACTGTAACTCCTCCAGTTAAGAACTCTAGTGCAGTTCTTCATCCGCTCCACCAGGCGGCGCACGCGACTTCCCGTTCAGTCTGACTCGGAGCTTCAGGATGTTGACAGTGTGACGTTTGTTTTGGTGCAGCAGCAGCAGCACGAGTGTACAGTTTTAAACACATAAACAGAAGATGACAGCTCAGTGAGAGTGTTTTAATGTCACTAAACATCATTTAATGCAGTCCGACAACTAAAATAACAGACACACGCTGAGATAAAGGACAGGAATGCAGTGAAAAGCGACTTATCTGTAAGTAACTGTACAGTATTTCTCCTGCTTTGCCTCATGAAGTCTTTATTTCTTGTACTTCAGTCGCAGTTAAGTTCATATTTAGCACTTATTGAAGTGTCTTTAGTGACATGTTTAAGCAGAGCTCTCCTTTTTGTTTAAACAGCTTTGTTTACATGCTGCTCTCTGTCACTGTCAGACATTTAAGAGTAAATGAGTTGGTAGTTGTTGTTTTATATGTAAAGGCTCTGAGTTAAACAGCCTCTTATTATAAAGTAGAACAAAACATAACATGTGTTCAGAAGCTCTGATGTTCTCCTGTGTTTCTAGAGCTTTCACAGTCAATATTTAGGCTGCAAATGTGTATAATTGTGAATGATTAATTGTAATATCTGTCAGAGTGTGATGTTTAGAGCTGCTGTTTGACAGTGTCTTTATTTCTGTGTTTCCTCTAGAGAATGAGGGATGTGTTTGGACCGTACAGTCAACAGAAGCAGAGCTCCGGGACGTTTGGACTACATTTACTGGCGTGATGGACATCTGCTGCGGACAGGTAAGACCTCTCGCTCGTTTTTGTGTTTTGTGCTATCGGTTACCATCACTTCCTTTCTGGAGGGTCAACCCCTCCAGAAAGGAAGTGATGGTAACCGAAACGGGGAGAGAAGGGACGCGGACCCCTTTTTTATAGAGCTAATTTATTTTTTTAGTAAAAAGTAGCATAACCCCTGCTGTACATGGCCCCGTAGGTCAGGGGAGGAACGCTCCATCCTCCCCCTTCGTTCACGCCGACACTCACACATATCGCAGTGATCTGGCTGGGATTGAACCAGCGACCTCTTAACCCTTGAGGCAATGCTCTACCACTGAGCCACAGTCACATACCTAATGATATGCTGAAACGTATATTTGACCTGTTCACCTGTAGGTGAGGTAAAGAGCAAAAGTGAGCAGAGCTGGGCTTCGAACACAAGTTTTGCTGCTAGAATTAAACATGTGCTCAGCCTGACATGTTTCTGATTGAAAGCCGAACGCTCTAACCACTGAGCCACAGAGCTTGTACAATGCATGAGGGTTGTAATCCGAGTTTTGTTGGATCCCGTGAGAGTTTCAACAGTGAAATTCAAGCATCAGTGGGATTCAAACCCGGGTCTTCAAAATGTAAATCAAATGCTCTAACCACTGTACTATTGAGCTTGTGTTTTCCATGATGTTTGTAATTCCAGTTTTGTTGGATCCCCAAAGAATTTTAACAGTGAAATTCAAGTGAAACCCGCTGTGTGAGGGTTTTAATTTGAGTTTTGTTGTATCTCTATATAATTTTTCATAGTGAAATTCAAGCAGCCGTGGGATTCAAACCCGGGTCTCCAAAATGCAAATCGAATGCTCTAACCACTCAACCACAGAGCTGGTCCTCACTGTAAGTGTTGTAATTCGAGCTTTATTGGACCCCCAAAAAATTTTAACAGTGAAATTTAAGCCTGGGTCTTCAAAATGGGAGATCAAATGCTCTAACCACTGCGCTCACATGTTTAAGGACATTTTTCTCATGAATCCACTCAGAAAACTATGATTTAATGGTATGTAACAGCAAGATTCGAATCCTAGGCTCTTGAGTGGAATCCTAATGCTCTAACCACTGAGCCATAGAGTTTGGTTTTTGGTGGTGAAGATGAATCTGCTAAGAATCATTTGTTAAACAGGGCTTTGATGACAGATTTTATGTATATGAGCACTAGTAATTCCCATACTTTAATTGTTCCTCTGCTTTTAACCCCCCTCACCTGGAGCAGTGGGAGATGAGCACCAAGGGAGCAATTAGGAGTTAAGTGACTTGTTCAAGGGCACATTACTTTGAAGGAATGAGAATCAGGAATCGAACTTGGTACCATTCAACTTGAATAGTCCAAGTCCAACTCTCTGACCACTAGGCTACAGTTGCCCAGCCTATTTTAATCTCTGCTTATAACCCCCCTTAACTGAAGTAGTGGGAAGTAAAGTCCAAGTCCAACTCACTGACCATTAGGCCACAACTACCCAACCCTTTTTTAACTTAGTTAGCACATGCTTTAGATAACTGAATGCTGCTGTTTAATAATTACTTAGAAATTGACAGATATTGCATCAAATAGAAGGTGATGTTAAAACAAATGACCAAACCAGTTTTAATGAAGTTCATTAAATACATGAAACTGGGTTATTTGAGTATTGACAAAAAATACAAACAATCATGATTTTTATGAAGAACTTTATTAATTATTCATGTAATACACAGCTTCATTTGGATATTTAGATACTCTGTAGATGAACTGGAGTCCTGCAGATCTTGATTAGTTGCTTCAGGTGTTTTTAATTAGACTGAGGCTCATCAGGATCAGGAGCTACATTAGACACACAAACTTGATCTATCAACTGTTGTCCACATGAGGGAGCTGACACACACTAACAGCAGACACAGAGTATTGAACTTGACTAAACTGAAGCAAATGTTGTTCCAATCCAGGGTGCCCACATGTCCTGGAAAACCCGGAACATGTATAAACATGAATGAAGTTTCCAGACCTAGAAAACACAAGGAACATTAGAGAAAACATCAATTTTCCTGGAAAACTAATTGGCAGAGAAATGTATAAGTTTCTTTAAAGAGCAGTTTAAAGATGGTCTGATAACACATTAGCAATATCTGTCAATTTCTAAGTAATTATTGTGAGTTGGACTTAAACTACTCAAGTTGGATGGCAGCTGATTCGATTCCTGGTTCTGATCCCTTCAAAGTGAAGTGCTCTTATGCAAGGCACATAACTCCTAATTGCTCCCTTGGTGCTAGTCACTTCCCACTACTTCAGGTATGGGGGGTTATAAGCAGAGGTTAAAATAGGCTGGGCAGCTGTGGCCTAGTGGTCAGAGAGTTGCACTTGGACTATTCAAAATGGATGGTACCTAGTTTGATTCCTGATTCTCATTCCTTCAAAGTAATGTGCCCTTGAACAAGTCACTTAACTCCTAATTGCTCCCTTGGTGCTCACCTCCCACTGGGGGTTAAAAGCAGAGGAACAATTAAAGTATGGGAATTACTAGTGCTCATATACATAAAATCTGTCATCAAAGCCCTGTTTAACAAATGATTCTTAGCAGATTCATCTTCACCACCAAAAACCAAACTCTATGGCTCAGTGGTTAGAGCATTAGGATTCCACTCAAGAGCCTAGGATTCAAATCTTGCTGTTACATACCATTAAATCATTGTTTTCTGAGTGGATTCATGAGAAAAATGTCCTTAAACATGTCAGCGCAGTGGTTAGAGCATTTGATCTCCTATTTTGAAGACCCAGGCTTTAATTTCACTGTTAAAATTCTTTGGGGGTCCAATAAAGCTCGAATTACAACACTTACAGTGAGGACCAGCCCTGTGGTTGAGTGGTTAGAGCATTCGATTTGCATTTTGGAGACCCGGGTTTGAATCCCACGGCTGCTTGAATTTCACTATGAAAAATTATATAGAGATACAACAAAACTCAAATTAAAACCCTCACACAGCGGGTTTCACTTGAATTTCACTGTTAAAATTCTTTGGGGATCCAACAAAACTGGAATTACAAACATCATGGAAAACACAAGCTCAATAGTACAGTGGTTAGAGCATTTGATTTACATTTTGAAGACCCGGGTTTGAATCCCACTGATGCTTGAATTTCACTGTTGAAACTCTCACGGGATCCAACAAAACTCGGATTACAACCCTCATGCATTGTACAAGCTCTGTGGCTCAGTGGTTAGAGCGTTCGGCTTTCAATCAGAAACATGTCAGGCTGAGCACATGTTTAATTCTAGCAGCAAAACTTGTGTTCGAAGCCCAGCTCTGCTCACTTTTGCTCTTTACCTCACCTACAGGTGAACAGGTCAAATATACGTTTCAGCATATCACTAGGTATGTGACTGTGGCTCAGTGGTAGAGCATTGCCTCAAGGGTTAAGAGGTCGCTGGTTCAATCCCAGCCAGATCACTGCGATATGTGTGAGTGTCGGCGTGAACGAAGGGGGAGGATGGAGCGTTCCTCCCCTGACTTTCGGGGCCATGTACAGCAGGGGTTATGCTACTTTTTACTAAAAAAATAAATTAGCTCTATAAAAAAGGGGTCCCCGTCCCTTCTCTCCCCGTTTCGGTTACCATCACTTCCTTTCTGGAGGGGTTGACCCTCCAGAAAGGAAGTGATGGTAACCGATAGCACAAAACACAAAAACGAGCGAGAGGTCTTACCTGTCCGCAGCAGATGTCCATCACGCCAGTAAATGTAGTCCAAACGTCCCGGAGCTCTGCTTCTGTTGACTGTACGGTCCAAACACATCCCTCATTCTGTAGAGGAAACACAGAAATAAAGACACTGTCAAACAGCAGATCTAAACATCTGACTCTGACAGATATTACAATTAATCATTCACAATTATACACATTTGCAGCCTAAATATTGACTGTGAAAGCTCTAGAAACACAGCAGAACATCAGAGCTTCTGAACACATGTTATGTTTTGTTCTACTTTATAATAAGAGGCTGTTTAACTCAGAGCCTTTACATATAAAACAACAACTACCAACTCATTTACTCTTAAATGTCTGACAGTGACAGAGAGCAGCATGTAAACAAAGCTGTTTAAACAAAAAGGAGAGCTCTGCTTAAACATATCACTAAAGACACTTCAATAAGTGCTAAACATGAACTTAACTGCGACTGAAGTACAAGAAATAAAGACTTCATGAGGCAAAGCAGGAGAAATACTGTACAGTTACTTACAGATAAGTCGCTTTTCACTGCATTCCTGTCCTTTATCTCAGCGTGTGTCTGTTATTTTAGTTGTCGGACTGCATTAAATGATGTTTAGTGACATTAAAACACTCTCACTGAGCTGTCATCTTCTGTTTATGTGTTTAAAACTGTACACTCGTGCTGCTGCTGCTGCACCAAAACAAACGTCACACTGTCAACATCCTGAAGCTCCGAGTCAGACTGAACGGGAAGTCGCGTGCGCCGCCTGGTGGAGCGGATGAAGAACTGCACTAGAGTTCTTAACTGGAGGAGTTACAGCGTTAAAGCCTCGTTTATTTATAAGTCTGATAAGTCATTCAAGCTCCAGATATATATAATTTAAAATGTAGACACCCAGACAATATAATGCATCTATTAGGTAGGTTATTAAATAGCTCAATGTTAAGTGCCAAATAAGTCAAGATGTAGTCGTCAGCGCCCTCTCGTGGACAATGAATCAGTGTTGTTCAGTTCATGAGCTCGTGGTGTTCAGTCGCAGGTAAGAGGGCTGAGAAATGAATAAAACGTATTTTAAAAAGCAAATCTGTGATTTATGGCAGGTCTAGACGTGTAAATCCAAGTGTATTATAGCAGTTTTGGTGAATAATCTTTGATGGGGTAAGACAGATAAGCTGTGTTTAACTCAAATAGACGCACTCAATGTGTAAACAATCAAAACTCAGACAGTTTTTATGATGATGTGCACATTTTAAGTCGATGTATGTTTTGTTTAGTTATTAGTAATGATAATTATAATCATTGTTTACAGTTGAACCATGATTTCGTGCTGTCATGTCTATGTTACTGATATAAAGAGCATTGTAGCCACAGATTTAGGTTTAGGCACAAATTGCATGAGATCAGATCTGTGTTTCAGCGCCGCCTGGTGGACAGTAAGTGAACCTGCATTAATATCAAACACTAGTTAGCAGAGCCAGTTTTTTGACTAGTTTGTCGAAGCTGGATGCGCTTTCATTCCGTGTGGAGAAAATAAATCATGGTGAAAATACCTTGATTCTGGTGGGAAATTCATACACAGAGTACACATGGAAAATTATTGCAGAAATACAGTTTCGCAAGCAAACAATGTGTACTGATCTTTTATTAATAAAAAAACTAATGATAATTTGGATTGTATATGTGGTAACTTGTTTTCTTTCACTAAATATAAAACAAAAACAATTAAAACCTGTAAAAATCTATATTTTCAGTCTTTTGTTTATCGTAATTATGATTTATAGTTTACAAAATTCAGATTTTTTCCCATCAGAAGTAGACAAGAATTAGAAATACAAAAATGAGTTGCTTTAAACTTAAAATTAATATGAAAAGATCTCAGAATTTATAGATTTAAACGTTTTCTCTTAGACTGAGGAGAAAATGTGTTTGTTTTATTCACTGAACACACTCAAATGAATGCAATATTTGTTAAATAACCTCCTGTTTTTTTCTTATTAGATGACTTCTGTAGGAATGGATCTACACTGATGTCTGTTTTAGTACTCCAGTCCTGGGGACCAACAGATCTCCACATTTTACATGTCTCTCTTATCAAATACACACAGGTTCCTGAATCAGGCCCCGTATTCACAGATTCTTTTATCTTCTCCTCAACATCAGAAAAAAATTTAAGCTAAGAGTTTCTTTTACAACTTATTCACAAAGCTGCAGATTTAAAGGTTTAAGCTAAGAATGAGGCGGGTTCAGCTCATTGCTATGGATGTTGTCAGCATGCTTATTAACTATGCACACAGTGACTGGATGATAAGCAGGTGAGGAGTCTCTGTCAGAAATGTGTTGATAGACACTTTGCAGAGGACAATATCATGTAGCCATGTTCAAATAAAGGTTTTAAAATGCAGGCTAAGTGAAGAATTGAACTCCTTACTCTTAATTTGACAGTCATTAAATAAAGACTTCTAATGTTTTAAGTTAATGTATTTTCTTAGAAAATAATTAGGCAAATATGTATTAAAATTACTTTATTTATGTTTTTTTCTACATATTCTCTGAACAATATATCAAAAGGCCACATTTGTATTTATAGTATTTGTATTTATTGTTGAAAATATATATTTTTTTGTCAGGGTTTTTAAATTTTTGACTGTTTAATAAATAAATAGTATAAATTGTTGAATAAAATTATAAGTTGAAATAAATGAAAGTATATATATTTAAAAACATATTTATTTCCTTACGTGAATTCCTCTTCATTTAAGGCGACAACTTGTTCAAAGCTAATTGTGGTCAAACGTTTCTGTCTAAAATGTTTTCTCTCCAAGGCAGATTGCTGAAAACAGCCATTTTAGGATAGTGTGTACTTTGTTCTTAGTGACTTCACTACTCTTAACATTTCACAGATTTATGAGCTAATTTTAATGCTCAAAACCCTTTGTGAAATACTCTTATAGCAAATATTTAGGATACCTACAGTCAGAACGAACTTACACTAAAATATTTTCCTTTTAAATTGGAGCGTTAGCAGCTCGTTTTAGCTTTAAGATGTTTTGTGAATACGGCCCCAGATGTTTTAAATAAGAGACTAAATGTGTAGTGCTCAACAGGGATCCATAAATATACATTTGCAGGTGAACTGAATCATAGGGAGAGTGTTTTATCTGCAGTCGAAGCGATGTGTTTTTTCATGTCCTCACTGCTCTTTCTTGTTTGGTTAAACTTGACTAAACTGAAGTTCATTTGTTTTAAACATCATCTGCAAAAAAACAAGATGTGCTTACCATTTGATGGTGATCCTCAGCTTCAAGTGTGTGATCATGATCTCCTCTAACTCGGGGATACTGCATCTGTCTGTTGGAAGGCACAACAACATGTACACATTTGAAATGATTCATATAATGGTGGCTTATTTAGCTTCAGAAATGTTTATATTGTAAGTTACTAAATGACAGTTCATGTTTTATGTGAATCAATTAATACGATTCTTTGAATTGAACTGCAGTGCTCTAAACACCTCAGTTGAATTGATTTGAATAGAATGTAATTAATTGGATTTCTTTACAGGCTGAAACGGTGTAAATGCAAATAAGAACTCAGTCCAGACATGTTGAATGAATCGATTTAGTTGAATCAATTTAAATGATTCATTGAATTGAACTGAATTGCTTTGAACTGTTCAAATGAATTGAATTGCTCTACACCTACAGGTTGAAATGGTGTAACTACAAATAAGAACACAGTCCAAACATGTTGAATGAATCAATTTAAATGATTCGTTGATTAGAACTGAACTGTGAACACTTCAAATAAATTGAACTGCTCGACACCTGCTGGTCAAAATGGTGTAAATGCCAATAAGAACACAGTCCAAACATCAATGAATCAATTGAATTGAATACATTTAAATGATTCATTGAATTGAACCGCTGTAAATGTTTCAAATGAATCGAACTGGTTCAAAGAAAAGAATCTAAAAGCTTCTGTGCTCCTTTCCTATTAATAAAAACCAAAGAAACATTAAAAAACTGCTGTGTCATACATATGAACATACATTAGATAATGTGCTAGAAATGATCAAGTGATTGATGTTTTGCTCAGTCTCTGGCTTTGTTTGTCATGGTTATGTGATTGTCTATAATACTCTACAAGCCCTGATATGGAGCTTCAGCACAGATTCAGTGGCTCAGCAGATATAAGTGTTGAACTGTAAACATGGAGCCCTGAGATCAAATCCCATCATTGTTATATTCCACTGTAGCCATTAAATATAAAACAAATGAGCTCAGAGAGCAGCTTTCAGTGTGAAAACCACAGTGGTGTGAGTGGTGAAACTCTGGTCTGGATAGCATCATGGGTTCAGTGAAAACCTCACTGAGTTCAAACCTCGCTATTACAATAATTTAGTGTCATTATGTGCAACAAAGTCCCATAAACTTCTGAAACACACATGAGTGCCATGGTGGCGCTACTGGCTGAACACATGTCCTCCATGGTCAAGGCTGTTGGAAAGACTTGGGTTCAAAGCCCAGCTCTGCTAACATTTACTCTGTGGCCACCTACAGGTGAATTGGGCAAATATAAACTCCAGCATATTACTAGGTATGTGACTGTGGCTCAGTGGTAGAGCATTGCCTCAAGGGTTGAGAGGTCGCTGGTTCAATCCCAGCCAGATCACTGCGATATGTGTGAGTGTCGGAGTGAATGAAGGGGGAGGATGGAGCGTTCCTCCCCTGACCTACGGGGCCGTGTACAGCAGGGGTTATGCTGCTTTTTACTAAAAAAATAAATTAGCTCTATAAAAAAGGGGTCCCCGTCCCTTCTCTCCCCGTTTCAGTTACCATCACTTCCTTTCTAGAGAGGTGACCTCTCCAGAAAGGAAGTGATGGTAACCGATAGCACAAAACACAAAAACGAGCGGGAGGTCTTACCTGTCCGCGGCAGATGTCCATCACTCCAATAAATGTAGTCCAAACGTCCCAAAGCCTTGCGCCTGTAGACTGTACAGTCCAAACACATCCCTCATTCTGTAGAGAAACCACACAAAAAACGTTTAGGTTTACTAAAAAAAATTCAGAGAGCAAAGAAGCACACACAAATAATATATATATATATATATATATATATATATATATATATATATATATATATATATATATATATATATATATATATATATGGTTAGTAATCAATAACAAGTGTGGGTTAGGGATTTTATCAGTATAAATCAATTCGAATGAGTTTTTAAGTTAATTTATAATTAAATACATTTAGATTTTAGATAAAAATTTAGATGTCTAAAATCTTAGACACGCCCCCTTTTTTAACTTTTCTCCCACGGTTGCTATTGGTCAACTATGCCACATCCTGAAAAATAACCAATCCGGGAAGGGAAGCGCGATCATTTCTACGCTGATTGGTCAGATTTGTTGTCAATCACGTTGTTTGACAGCGTGTAAACACTCATTCTCGAAACTACATTTTGATAACTGACAAAGTGTGTTCATTTCAATCAAAAAGTGCAGTAAAATATGTGTAAATGTCTTTACGTTTGTGCTCGATTTACAATACTTTATTTTAGGATAAAGACGTTCGTCCGGTTCCTAAGAAAAACACAGATACATCGTAACGTAAACACGAAACTCATTTATACTTTAATAAATGTGTCAGCTTATCTATCACATTTCTTTTGCTACTATTACAGTATTGAGGCTTGTGGTCGATGCCGCATTTCAATCAGCCTTTATTTAACATGTTCTGGAAACTCAATGTAAAATACGTGCTGTTGTAAACAGCGGAAACGCCCACACCGTGAAGCCACAGTTTATTACCTTTTGTAAACAACTCTATTCAGTCGACTACATTCAGTAGTTCATATTATATTCAGCGCAACACATTTTCATTGAACACGTGTTTTGTAAACGCAAAACGTGGTGTTTGTTTTCATTACTCACGTTGTCATGACGAGCGTGCTGCTGTCAACTGAAGTTCTACGTCTTCCCACCTGATTCGTGTTGATTCAAGCTGAACATTGCTTCTGCCGCCTAGTGGAGTGGATGAAAAACTGCAGTTTCTATCGTAAGAGATTTCTACCATTATTGACTATATTCCAAAACGACATACATGTTGACATTTTTATACTTGATGAAATGTCAATATTATAATGTTAATAAATGTTGTGTATTAGGCAGTTAAGAAATATATGAACATCAGCTCCCTCTTGTGGAAAATAAGTGTATCAACATATTCGTGTTCAGCCAGAGGTGAGAATAAAAACTAAAATATGATTCTGCCAAGATCTCGACCAGAATAACATGGATTAATTTTTGATAGATCATCCAAATCATCTTGCTTTGACGAAATCAGATAATATAAATTTGATCTGATGTTTACAACTTTATATATCATGGAGTTCTTGGTATAAAATGTGTTAAACATTGACATACAATCTTTACACAGTTCTTAAAGCACGTACTCTTACCTGTTCACCTTCCTCCAATATTTCAGGTGCAAAATCTATTATATTTTGTTCCTAAATGCCGATTGAACTGTCTTAAGGGCAATCAGTACACCATTTTCCCAAAGGCCAACATGATGGTGTAGATTTTCATCATTCAACCGAACTGAAAATGATGCCAGGTGCAGGATAATTAAGCATGCATGTGTCAAATAATCACAACCACAAAGAAAACTAAAGCAGATGGAAATAATCCACAACCTTAACACTTCTTTATTTATTTTATTTCCATTTTTTTCCTTAAATTGTGCTGTAAGCAGGGCAGTTATTTAAATCATTGCATGTTGGACATTTATTAATGCCTGTAATACAACAGAATTTAGAAACTGCTTATAAACAAGTTTTAAAAATGACATATTCACACTCATTCAAAGCAAACACACCAATCAAAAACATGCACACATGTCTGTCTAGACCTCTGTCTAGTGTTAGCATGTAAAGTCTCATCACTGTAACATGGAGTTCACATTCCTCTTGTGTTCATAAAGAGAGCTGCACTGACTGCTTGGTTGGAGAGGTGATTTCAGCTGTCCTGCAGGAGGTCAAATGTTCCACTGGAAATCACTTGATGCTTGTCTTCTTCCTTTAACAAAAGACAAATCACATCAATTTTAATGCACTTTTAAAGATTTTTTAGACCTATAATTCTGAGAAATAAAATAAAACGACCCTTTACTGTAAAATTTGTGGATATATAAAAAGTACATTTAGTTTAGTTTGAAGCTTTATTAATCCTCAATTCATTTTGACATGGCGGTGCTTCACATATAACAATGACACGCTTAACACAATAACATCAAGTACACAAACAAAAAACTGAAAGAAAAAAAATAATGATAAAAAAACTCAACGACAATAATAATTTATATAAAACAATCATTTAAATAATGAATAATAATAAACAATAATCCATTCTTTTTTTCTAATTTCTGCTTTAAGCAGGGCAGTCTACATAATTAGAGATTGTAGGTGCTTTGTGTTTTAGATAATTAAGCATGTGTCAAATAATTATAATCCTGAAAAACAATGAACAGAATCCACAACCTTAACACTGTTTTTCATTATTTTTTATTTAATTTGTGCTTTAAACAGAAGAGTTCATTAAAACTGTTAAAAATTAAAATCAAATCAAAAGAAAAGGTGAGGTTGAGGTAAAAACTAAATAAATTAACCTCAAAATAAGTGTAAAGATTAGAGAATGCTCTGTATAGGTTGTTTTTAGGTATGGGTTATTACAAAGAATGTGTCTGCAACCTTATAAGAAGAAGCATGTTGGACATTTAATAATGATCTTAATACAACAGAATTTAGAGGTATAAGTTAACCCTTTAACTGCCCCGCCAAGAAAAAATATGGATTGCATTTCTCAACTCCTAATGTCGCTAGTTTTGTTTTTTCAACACATCCCATAATTTCTACAATATCAGCCTCCACCAAATGCTTGATATGTCGGTTTATGGTAAAAGTACCAGAATTAATACACCATGAAAAATCTGAAAATAGCACTTGCTGCTATTGCACTCCTGGTTGGACCTAAACTGCATTTCGTTGCCTTGTACTTATACATGTGTAATGACAATACACTTGAATTTAATCTAATCTAAAGTTCTGAAAAGGTAAGCTTAAGGTAAAATATATTAAATAAATAAACCTCAGAGTGTGCGTAAACATCAGAGAATGCTCTGTATAGGGTTTATTTATGTATAGGTTATTAAAAAGAACGTGTCTGCAACATTATAAGATGTTTATGGTTATAAACGTATAAAAGAGAGAATATTATCTATAAAGCATGTTCTTATTAATATCAATATTGCTAAAATGTCCTTGGCAAAATCTGGGAATGTTGGTTTATGATTACAAATTTTAATGTAGAAATAACCAATACAGAATGTTTAAATATGCTCTCTTTAAGTAATTACTAAAACAAGTTCTTGTAATCTTGTAATTTATGGATAGTTTATGATTAATAATATATAATTAAATTATTTCTAACAGAGATCCTTCCTGCAACATTGTGGCAAGGTTAGATATTGGTTACAAAAATAGAGTTTGGCAAAGACGTCTCAAATTATTCTCCTAAATAATAGTCAAACAGCAGCTATAGATGAATGTGTAGTGTTCGTTTGGGTCTCTTCAGTTTGACTCACTGACCGTTGGTGGTTGTTCTTTAGTGGCAGGAGCAGCATCGTATACAGGATTACTGATGTTTGGACTGGATTCTGATGGGATGACATCTTCCCCTTCATCCTCCTAACATTATAATAAAGAATAATTATGTATCAGCAACTCAAATATGTGTGCATATATATGATGGCTATCAGCTCAATGATATATAAGCATGAACACAAAGACCTTAAAATAGTGGAACTGGAATGGCTTTGTTTTATGTGTGTAGAAATTGTATCCCACGAATCCAGCCACTACGATGAGGATGATGAGCCCCAGGACGCCGATGCCCATCCCAGCCTGATGAGCCGGGTGGAAGGATGGAGGTGGAGGTGGAGGCGCTTTCAGTGGGCCCTGCAGAACGTGGATCACCCCGTTGGATGCAAAAATGTTGGAGTCTATGACATACTGGTCATTGATGTATCCTGAGGAGGTCTGAGAGGATCGAGACAAGCAGTGTTTGTTAATGTGACTCAAATGTGTTGACATGATGGAAGCGAGTTGCAGATATTCTCACCATTTTTTGAGGGTTTTGGAGGTCAGGCACACCGGTGATGGTCAGACTGGAGCCCAGTCGTGTTCGGACATGAGTGACGTTAATAAGGGCCTGCAGTATTAAAGCCCTCCCATCCAGTAGATGGTGCTCTATGTCTCTGCCACTTAAAGTCTGGTCAACACATAAGACAAATAATCAGCCTGGTGTCTCAAGGAAACATAACTAGTTGTTTTTAGTGTTTTGTGGTTAATTTATGCACACAGTCTTTTAATTTAAGCCAGCCTCATCGCTTCCAGTGAACTGCCTTTCCATTATAAAATTGCCACGTTTAAGGTCTGATTTCTTTAAAAATAAGTGACCTTCACTGCCTGATAGATAAACAATATGAAGTGGGTCTCAGACCAGACAGCAAGCACTGCATTCAATTCCTTTCCCCCCCACCATATCTTTAAAATATGACAGCTTATTTTACCCCAGTATTTTCAATGGAGTTTCTGCGTTAGCCTGCTGATCCTGACGATGCTATCGGTCTATTATCTCGTTTTACGCTTGAATAAATTACATTACAACATCAACGCAAAGCTTTCACTGGAAGTTTCTCATTGGCTGAAAAACGCTAGCTGTGTGGCACCAAACCAAACCCCACCCCTAAACCCAACTGTCATTGGGGGATCAGCAATTCGTACTATGAATGAGTTCATACGAATTCATATGAATTAGTGACTAAATCAAAATATTACGTATAAAATATTACATATATGAGATTTTAACCATTTTTAAATGTAAAAGTTCCTAAAACGTAAAAGTCATGTTGAATATTTTCAATTAAAACTTGAACATTTACACAAATTCTATTTTAAATAAATGCTGGGTTGTACTTTATTTAGTTTTTTACTAATAAAAAAAACAGATTAATTACAAAAACATATCTAGCAGTTTTGAAAAAGAGACTTCATTCATTCATTCATTTTCCTTCAGCTTAGTGCCTTATTTATCAGGGGTATACACAGCGGAATGAACCGCCAACTATTGCAGCATATATTTTACACAGCGGATGCCCTTCCAGCCACAACCCAGTACTGAGAAATATAAGAGACTTCTTTCAAACAAAAGTTAGGAGTTATAGAGTTGACAATGAAGAAAAAAATGTTGTGGTAATGCATCTAGCATTAACAGTGGCAGAATAAAAGAAAACTGTATCATCTGACAAAATCAAGTTGTCTTAATACTATCAAACCTACTACATTTCACTGTAAAATATAGTTATGTGCTGAAGTAAAATGCCAAGTATAACAGAAGGATGTGGGAGTCACCTGGTTGCTATAGAGGCCATCATTATCAGGTACAAACAGAGTGGACTGGATAGTGATGTTACAAAGGCGATTCACGAATGCTTTTCCTGATGCAGATGTTGAATAATTCAGGATTTGCTGAAAAAGACAAAACAGTCAGTCACACGGTACAGTTCTCGCTATTAATAAACCATTAAGTATGACTTTTGCCTCAATAAACTACTAATTTGTTGCTTATAATAATAGTTATCAGGGTAGTATTTGGGTTTAGATATTAGGTAGGATTAGGGATTAGGGATGTAGAACACAGATGTTGAATCCAGTTCCTGGAGAGCAGTAGCTCTGCACAGTTTAGTTCTAATCCTGCTTCAACACACTTACCTTTAGGTTTCAAACATAACTGAAGGACTCCATTAGTTTATCAGGTGTGTTTAATTAGTGTTGGAACTAAATTGTGCAGAGCTGCAACCCTCTAGGAACTGGATTTGACACCTGAGATAATGCAGCATTTGTACTTTATAACAACTATTAAACAACCAGTATCTTAATAATAGGCAGGTAGTAAGCCACTAGTTAAAGGCTGTGTTAACCAGAAGTTGCTGAGACTTATTTCAGTATGTTGATGTTTTTCTAATTGAAAATGGAATGGTAAGAGGAGCGTGGTTAAAATTATTGTGGCTGTAGCCATTACACTGACGTCAACAGAGAAGATCGCCAATCCAAACACAGAAGTAAATGGTCAGACTTTAAAAGATTGACTTTTTTTTTACAGTGGTTTAACTTGCATGGATTAATTGTTCACCTAAAGAATTACAGTGTGTGCTAGTAGTAAATTTAGACTTCACACAGAGTTTTATGGTAAGAATTGGCACCTAAACTTGTTAAAACTTTAATGACGACAGCAAAAAGCTTAATTTCATCTTTAAATCCACAAGAATTCCATCCAATATAACATAACGTTGACAATTAACTTAAATTCAACTCACAGACAGGAAGTTAGACAGAGTCGGTGTTGCAGAGAGAACCTGCATCAAGTTTCCTGTACAGGAGAATCCATCACCAATGTAGCCGGTTTTACATTTACACTGCACATTATATAATGTGAAATAATAATGATGCATTTCTTTATACTTATTTTTGGTCAATTTAATACATTTACATTTAGTCATTTAGCAGATTTTTTATCCAAAGCGACTTACAAATGAGGACAAGGAAGCAATTTACACAACTATAAGAGCAGCAGTGAACAAGTGCTATAGACAAGTTTCAGGTGTGTAATACTTCATTGCCATACTCCATAATATAATAATACTAATGTAAGGTTTTCATGTTTTAATGTAATAATAAAAAATTACCACTGGCTTGCTTCCAAGTGGGCAATCCATAATACTGCTCCCACATCTCCTGCAAGCCAACTATTACAGCAAAAGAAAGAAGCACAACGTTTTTCAAGATACTTAAAGGAATTTGAATCTGATCCATTTAAACTGAATACAACATAATACACACATTCTGCAACGTACAACCAGGATATTAGCTTTACCAATTTAAAATGCTTAAAAGTTAGCTGGGACTCACAGTGAAATCAATGGTTTGCTTATGATCACAACGTCCCCCAAGACTTGGAGGATTCAGCAGACAGTCAATGCCATAAATCATGCCTCCATTGAAATCAAGGTATCTCTTTACAATACGACAGCCTTTATGATTCACATAAAGCTCCCCCTAAAAACAATAAAATCAAATAATAATAATAATAATAATAACAATAATATTAGTAATATTAATAAATACACGACATGACCCAATATATACATATATGTAAAAACAAAATCTCTCACTACTTGCTCTTCCCCCATGCAGGCCACTGACAGATCTGAGCAGTGTTGAGTTTTCAAAGAGCTGGCGTAGATGAGCTCTGAAGTCAGGAGCTAGGAGATATACCCCCACACAAAATTGAAACACATATAAATGATGCATTAGAGATACCAAAACTGTATTTCCTTTCATAATGAATAAGTCTGAATTATTAATACCAGCATGCACTTGCCAAAAAAGTTGAAAACACTGGATAGAGACCAACCTTGGTGTCCCGCAGGATGTGGTATCTAAGATACTCAGATAGTTTATCCCGGTTATGCATTGCATACAGGAAGTCTTTCTGCTCTTGAGCCAGAGCAGACATTGCATCATCCGTAGGCATAAACAGGGTGACAGGCTGATGAATCGGGTCCATCACCAACTTCAATGTATCGGTGTCCTTAAAACACACAAGTTTATAAAGAATTTGGGTAAAACAAAGTGTTTTTTTTTAATACACCTTTATTTTATATTAAATAATGTAGAAAACAGATCTATAAAACCTTACTTCACTAACAAAGTGTGTTCTGATGTTAGATACACTGTAAATTACACTGTGTAATTCAAACTGAATTGTACTGTAGGACAGTTATGCGGTATGTAACTGTATTTTAAAGCATTGTGAAAATTACTATATATTTTACAGTAAATATACATACAATTGACTGTAAATACACATACAGCAAGATAAATGGTGCTGTAAATGTAAATACAGTACTTTTGCTGTAATTATTACACAGTAATTCACTGACGAACTGCTGCCATTAAATTGCTGTAGATTTTACAGGAAGTTGTTTATAGTGTACTAATAATTGTGCTATTTTACCTCAAGAAGCTTGAAGAATGTCTTGAAACCATTGGCACTGGCCACTTCTGAAAGGTTACGCTGTCAGAAAAACAGATCTGTGTTATTTAATAATCCCATGATTGATTTATTAAACTTGGTATGAATAAACAAAGTCATCCTGCTAAGGCGGTATGATGTCTTGCTTTTTGTCTTTCTGAATCTGTAATCCAGGTGGGACCAGGACAGAGTCGATCTCGTGTAAAATCCCGTTGCTGCTTTCAATATCACTGAACTGCACTTTGGCCTTGTTATTGATGTATATAGTATCCTGGAAACAAACCGTGAGCTAAATATGTTTCATTTGCTGCTGTGTTATTTGCTTATGCATCAGGCACACTGTACCTCAGAGTATGTGATGGTGAGGATGTCCCCAGAAAGTGTGGTCAGGTTACATGGCTGCATGAGGTCTTGTGGAAGGAGGGTCCGGCAGCACACTATGTGGTACCTCATGATTCTGGTGTTTTCAGGAGTCAGCTTTAAAAGATCTATTGACTGCACAAAAGCAAAACAAATCAGTCAAATCACATCACAGTATCTGTTACTGATTCTCATTATATTATGTAGATATAAAGACTATTCGAAAGTTGAAAATGTTCAAAAGTGTTTTAGCTTACAATGGCACCATTAAGATGTTTTTTTTTTTTTGCACTAAATAATCATTGACATTTTTGAGTTAGTATATATCTGTTCCTATATAAGTTACTCTTTAAAGTCTCAGCAGATATCAGTCACTTGCGTCAACAATCCTGACTGGTCTTTCAGTCAGTGTGCTGCAAGCTAATAGGTTCACTACTGCAATCTGCCAGCCAGTCAGCTTGCATAATCTTTTAACGAGCAAACGATCGTCCAACTTGTCAGCCAATGAGATTCTAGGCTCTTTGTACCTGTAGTGCTTAAATAGCCAGCTTTAGGCATTTGCTGTAAACAACTCCATGGGAGCAGTGCTTGTGGTCTTTAAATGGTGACTTCTGGTAAGATTTATTCATATTTAAAATGGTTATTTATTCCAGTTATTGTTTTGCAGGGGGCGTTATCATTGAAGTTGCTGTTTAATATCCTGCTTTTACTAAAGGTAAATGTTTCTACCAACTTGTTTTAAGGTCTTTTTTTAAGATGTATGGTATTGGTGGATTCTAATAGTGTGCTTGATCTTTAACATACTGCTTTTTTAATTTTCACAGGTTAAAGGCTACGAAATAAGGTGAGGTTTCGTTTTTTTTTTTTCGTTGCCAATTCTCTCCTTCAGTCTTAAATGTACATGGTCAATATAATTAAGTCCCTCAGCCTTGTGTTAGACTAACCCTTTATGTTCCACAGGTTATGTTGGAAAGTAAGGGTGAGTGAACATTTTTGGGTGATGCTGAACTCTTGCTGCAACCTTTAAATGCACAATTTTTTTTTTTCCTCTTCTTTCCAGGTTTGTTGGAAAATGAGGGTAAGTGAATATGTTGGGTGCTGCTGAATTGAATTATCAATCTTAAATACACCTGGTCAATCTACTTGCGTCCCTCAGCTTTGTTCTTAGTCCAGCCCTTTTCTGTTCCACAAATTGATGTTGGAAAGTGAGGGTGAGTGAACATTTTTGGGTGCTGTTGCACTCTTGATGCAACTCAATTAAATGCACGAAACTTAATTTTTTTTGACTAAACTTGTATATACTTCCCATCATAGGATATCAGTGAGTTCTAATATGTCTCCCAATGTTGTCTTTTTTTTTTTTTTTTTCTTCAGGTTTGTTAAAGTGAGGGTAAGTGAACAATTTAAGTGCCGCTGAATTCTTGCTGCTTATATCTTTAAATGCACCTGGTTAATCTAAATCCCTCAGCCTATGTTCTAAGACTAACCTTTTATGTTCCACAGGTTGATGTTGGAAAGAAAGGGTGAGTGAATTATATTTTTCCATTTTTGTGCATAACTCTTGCTGCTTCAAGCTCTTAATTACATGCACCTGAAATCTAATTGAGTTTGTGGTTTAATTTATTTCCTATAGGATAATTTGAGGTTTGGGAAGTGAGGCAATTATTTGGGTGCTGCATGAATGAGATTTCAGCTTAGACCTTAATTGTGCACCTGATCCATCTACTGCTCCGTCATCTTAACTGCAGGTAAGTGTAACTAGACACTTCTGCTTCTAATTCTCACACTTAATATCAATTTTCAAATTTTGTATAATTGACATTTTAACTAAACTATTTTGTGATAAAGTGGAGGTTAGAGGTCTGGAAAGTGAGGGTGAGTGAACCTTTAAGTCCTGCACCAAGAGCGAGTTTGACTTAGACCTTAAATGCACCTGGTCCAGCTAATCAAGTCCCTTAATCTTTCTCAGGCTAAACTACAGGTAGGCGTACAGGAGGTTAGAGGCATCAACCTCCTTACATCTGGTTTTAATAATTATAGGCACAATGACTTGACTAGTCAGAACTGTTTAACTGAAATGCATTGGTGTTGGTCTAAATTTCTTAAATCCCACTTTTGAAAAGAGATTTACTTATCTAAAGTAGTACTTTTTTGTATTAAGAATAGTTCGACTAAGCTAAATATTTCCACTTGAATCTCTTTAAATGTTAGTCATGTTTAAGAAACTACATTAGGTTTGCAGGAAATGCCCATAAATTGTTCCAGAGTATTTAAAGTGTTTGCGGTTGAAGCAGTCAAGTGTTTGTAGCCTTTATGTATACTAGTCTTCAAATCAAAGTTTTGTAATGCATCTTGCTGGTATGTCTGATTTCATGGCTTATAACACTAATGTCGGAATACTAAAATGAGTTTTTTTTTTTTTTTTTTTTTTTTTTTTTTAAGTTCAGCTTCAAATCATGTTTAACACTTCCCTATATGCTGCATTTCTCACTCCTACCTGGTTTCTATATCTTTGTTCTGAAGGCATAGACCGTAAGGAGGCCCTGAATTCCAAGGTCAAAAATACGATTTTCCTGAAAGAAAAACAAGTCGTAAGTCAATTTCTAGATTAAATGCATATCAATGTTAAAGATTAAACCTACTGATTGTTTTGGAAAAATACAGTCCTCCCTACTCTGAAAAAAATTTAATTAGTTGCATTGATTGGGATTAAATTTCTTGTCTTGCTTTCACTACTCTTTTGCAGGGTACCTTTCCAAGTCTCTCCAACAGAACTAGTGCAGCATGTGCAGTTCCTTTTTGCTGGACACCTGTCATGGGCATACCAATAACATTCCCTTTTTTTTTTTTTTTTTTACAAAATTGAATGCAGTTTTGTGTATGCAATGTTTCTTAAATATAAGCCAATGGTTTTAAACTGTTTTCATTTACAAGTAAAACTACATGTTCTGGTCAGCATAAACTGTTTAATATGGTTGATGTAAAACCAGTTAAGAACCACTGTTAAATTAAGCATATATTTCCTTACTAAAATTAAGTTCACAATTCTTTCCCAATAAATCCCACCTTGCAGTGGCATACTGGCTTGAGTAGAGAATTCTAATTGATGTAATTACAACGATCAAACTCTGAAATATTGTAGCTCTGCAATTTACTTCCAAATTTATTATGCTAACTAATTTAGGTTTGGTTAATACCTTTTTGGATAGGTGTTGAAGCTGGGCTAGAACTAAACTGCAGGATTTTAACTCTTCAGGAATTAGAGTTTGATGCTGCTGTTGTATTTTGATTAAATGTTAGTAACCTATTTCTGTTGAATGGTTTCTTTACAGTACTCTGTGGGCTATAACAGATAACTTTGCAGTTGCAGCACTATTTTAGTAGGCATTTTTGGTGTCAAATATAACTACTTGCCATGTATAATCCTTTTATTCTGTACCCCAGGGATGCTCTACCTTCCTGCAGAGTTTAACTCCAACTCTGTATGAACACTACTAAACTTTTAAACAAAATTTGAAGTATTTTGTAATTATAGACTAGTCTGTTTAAGAGTGCAGTTGAACTCTGCCAGAGGGTAGAACTTTAAGCTGCTTTGACAATTTACATCAATAAATAAACACGAATTGAATCTTATAACCCAAACTCAAGTCTACAAGACACATTTTTAGCTGTAAATCCCTTTTATAATATTACTAAGCAGAAGTGTTAAACTTGCGTTCTGAAGGGCTATAATTTAGCTTTTAATCCCAATTAGAGACACCTGCTTCAACTCAATTCAAGCTTGGTAGAAAGGTACATGTAGGTTTGATAAATTTTGCTGGGCTGTGGCTTTTGGGAACTATATTTGACACTCCTGCTGTAATGACAAATCTCTACAAGCAATCTAAAAACAGAGGTTAACATTTGTATAGCTTTTACATTTAAATACAAAGTTGGTCCAAATGTCTACTTTATTAGGTCCTGTGTGAATGTAGTTACAATCAGCATGACATCCCCCATTTACACCATCCACGCATAGAGTGATGGGTTAAGGAAGCTATACACATTAAAATACAAATGTAAACAAAATTGAAACTAAATTTCTTAGTCACAAAGCATGTCAATTGAGATGTTGCAAATAACATTCACTACACCACCATACAAACTGATTATAGAAGCAGACATTCATACTTACAAGTGCATACTTTTCCTTTGCCTGCATAACCTGGATGGCACATGCATATTCTCCGTCCTGGGAGCATACGCTTACACACAGCATGGGCTGAGCAACCTCCATTCTTCTCAGCACATGCATCTATGGCTTGGGTTGAAGATAACATGTATTATATTAAATGACTAGCTACAAATGTTATTTAAAGTTCTCTTAAGATGCATACCTTCACAATATGTGGCATTTCCCTGAAATCCTGCAGCACAACTACAGTAATATGAGCTGTCCACCACATTCACCAAGCAGCTACAATTAAAACACAAGTTTGACAAACCATATGTTTGTATGTAAGAATGTCACAAAAGCATTTGACCAAGTTAAAAACCCAAAAGGTGAGGGTATTTGCAAATAATGCCAAGCAATAAACCAATTTCAAACCACACCTTCAGTTAGCGAGGTACAGCTGTTTCTAATTCAACTAATCTTGTCATGACACCGTTTGGTGAAATGTGATTTTTAATGAAGTATGCATTTACCCAACAACCTTTTAGATGTTTTTTCTTGTTTGCATATTCCAGCCATAAAAACAAAAAGGCCAAATGCATAAAAAGATAATGTACCACTGTAATAATTAGAAAAAAAAAAGTATAAAATAGTCAACATTTGAAGTGGATCATCACTTTATCAAAATTATTTAACACCCATTCTTGTCTTGGGACAATTTTGATCCATTTCAAATCTTGATTACTAAATAATGGTCTACACCAGGGATGGGCAAACTTCGTCATGGAGGGCCGGTGTCCTGTACAGTTTAGCTCCAACTCTAATCAAACACACCTGCTTATAGATTTCTAGTAATCTTGAAGACACTGATTAGCATGTTCAGGTGTGTTTGATTAGTGTTGTAGCTAAAATATGCTGGACCCCAGCCCTCCAGGACCAAGTTTGCCCACCCCGGTCTACAACCACAAAGCAATTTTGCATTTAATAGAAATCTAACATGGATGTCTATGCTTAGTTTTTTCCCCAACTGTTTATACACAAAATTGTCACACAATTTGTGAAACCTCTCACTCAAAATGCAAAACTACAACTCAAATCTCTAAATCTCTAAAAGCAGAAGCTTTTTCTTAGCCTTGAACTTATTATTCAATTGCATAAAACACTTTTTTCAAAACACTACACACAATTTCCTACCTAAAACACAAAATTCTAACAGGAATCCACTTGCTTTCCTTTTCCAAACGCAACCAATCAAAATGCTATACTCATGCACAAGGACACACACACACACACACTCCTCAAATGTGAAAACACTAATTTCTTAACGGATCACTAACCAATCACTGCTTTTGTCTAGGCCAATGGTGATGGGACACTGGGCTGTTCTGGTCCAAAAAAAATGAAATTTGAAATTTGTACTTTTGTACCTATTCTAAAAGAATAGAGGAATTCTTCTGAGCGTAGCACTGTAAAGTGTATGATGACCAACCCTACGCCCACATGACACTTCTCCAGAAAATGGACGCTCCCCCCAGCCCCCTCCCCCATACTTTTGCTTTACATATGTTTTTTTTTTTGCTTTCTTTTTCAGTTTTACATACAGTATGTTTTTTATGCTATAAACAACAATAATGTTTGACCTAATAAATATTTTCAGTTTTTTCATGTGATTGGTGTTTACAGTGTACCTGTTAGTCCTCTCAGCAGATTATGGTCACTGTAAAACATTGTATTGAAATGTAGATATAAGCCTAAAGAGCTTTAGATTTAGAACAACAGTGTTGACCTGGTTTATCCAAGCATTTACTATTATGATAGAACTGATTGCCATTAGCTGCAAATGCTTTATTCTGACGTGTGTTTATGGCATTTTGAATGTAATGTTGCATTTTGAAGTAGATGTGAGGCATTTTGTGAGTAAAGTTTTAGGAGTTGTGTGTAAAGTTTTGAAAAAAGGGGACACTGTTTTGAAAATGTGTGTAAGCAGCTGGAAAAAAAAAACTGTACTAAAGGCGATAGATGCCTAAGAATAGCACAAATTACACAAATCATCAAATAAACAGGCAGAATTCACGTTTAGTTATTTATTCCTTTGTATTTGATGACTAGTCTAGATTTGGACTATTCTTAGACATCTATTAGATTTTCACAGCCCAAACTTTGCCCTGTCTTAGTTAAGACATCTATTAGACTTCTTTTAAACAACATAATGATGACTGGGTGTGCTATTCGAAGCATTAAATAATAGAATAACACCTCTTTGATAGTAATTTGAAGGCCAACTTACTTGACACTGCTGTGGCACTTTCCTCCGCACATATCTGATTTAATAGCTTCATTTTTATTTGCAGTTTACAAAATATATGTAATGAATACTTTTTGAGATCAGTGCATGTGTGTGTGTGTGTGTGTGTGTGTGTTTATGCAGTAGGTTAATATCATACCAATGTCACAGTTTACTCCTCTCCAGCCCAGATCACATGCACAGCTGCCATCTCCATCTATACCATCTTTGCAGCGTCCGTGGACACACTTGCACTCTAAACAGAATGTACAGTTATTATAAAAGCTCAGTGCTATATCAGAACAAATAGGAGCCTTTTAATTGGCTAATACCTAGGGCCAGGCGGAATCTGCAGAAATTTTTTGTTATTTCTGCCGAGAATTTTGGTAAAAATCTGCAGATTTCTGCTGAATTATTTTGGGAGTACCATAACTAAAACCTTAATATTGTTAAATAAAAAATAATGTCTTTTTAACTTTTATTTAATGTTTAAAATGCAAATCCAGTTAGATTTACTTTATAAGCAAAGCAAATTTCTATTTTACTTAAACACTAATGGCTGTGAAAACCCAATGACTGTATAAATGTACATACAATGGCGATTTTCTCACAAGAAAATTTACATCCAATGGTCAGCAACGTGTCTCCATGCAACACCCGGCTGTACATGCATCTTCTCTTTCTGCTCATCTGATAATAAACAAATGAAGCATTATTATTACTGTAATCACAGAAATTAGAACACATGAAAAATAATTCTACTGGTTTATTAAATACACAAAACAGAAATGAGAAAATAGAAATAACCATAAGAATTAGGAGGAATGTTAAAATGACTTGAAAATTTAAAATATAGCACGTCAATAATTCAAAAAGAATTTATGTCAATTGTGCTAATAAATAAATACAAACAATCATACTTCATGAACTCTAGGCATGTTATACAGTGAGCATGCATTAAAAAAACAACAACAACCCTACAGTGTGCCCGCAACTAACTAACTAAACACACTAATATTGGTTTCATTTTTATATTTGACTTTTATCATACGATTAAGACACCATGGATAAAAAAAAGTGTGCTTGACAGTGTTGTTTTTGTATAACTTAGCAAACTAATGCAAATACTCAGTCAATAATTCATATTTTTGACAAAATTGTGACAAAAAAAACGTGTGAATAATTCAGTTACTGACTCGTTTACAAAATAAAAAGAGTCCCTTGTCTCTATCTAGTGGCTCAATTGCAAAAACGCAACCAAAGGGGTGTTTAGACAGAAGAATAAGGGGAAATGTAAAAATGACTAGAAATTAAAAAATATAGAACATCAATATTTCAACAATATTTTTATGTAATTGTGCTAATAAATAAATAATCATAATTCAGGCTTTAGACAAAAATAATAATGTAATATAAATAATATTTAGTACGAATTATTCTAATGAACTCTAGGCATGTTATTAAGTGAGCATACATAAAAAAAAACCCACAACAACCCAACAGTGTGCCTGCAACTAACTAACTAAACACACTAATATTGGTTTTCTTTTTCTTTTCTTTTTAAAATTTTATATTACATAATTAAGAGGCCATGGAAAAAAGTGTGTGCTTGGCAGTGTTGTTTTTGAATAATTTAGCAAACAAATGCAAATATATATATATATATATTTTTTTTTTATGAAATTGTGACGAAAAAGAATGAATGATTCAGTTACTGACTTGTCTCCATCTAGTGGCTCAACTGCAAAAACGCAACCAAAGAGGTTTTTAGACGGAAAAATTTGGAGAAATGTAAAAATGACTAGAAAATTAAAAATATAGCATATCAATGTTTCAAAAAGCATGTTTATGTCAATTGAGCTTCACATAAAAGGTAAATTGGAACAGTGTAGTTCAGTTTGTAGTGTTTAAGTTCAGTTCAGTTTAGCTCAGTTCAGTGTGGTTTAAAAATCACTACTGAGAGTCCAAACACTGAAGAGCAAATCCAACGATGCACAGCTCTTTAGACAGAAAATGATAATGCATTATAAATAATATTTAGTAAGAATTATTGAAATGAACTTTAGGCATGTTGTACAGTGAGCATGCATTACAAAACAACAACACTAGTTAGTGTGCACACAACTAACAAACTAACTAATAACTTAAACACTAATATTGTTTTTCTATTTTTTTTTTTTTACTTTCATCATGCGATTAAGAGGCCATGGATAAAAAAAGTGTGCTTGACAGTGTTGTTTTTGTATAACTTATCAAACAAATGCAAATGTTCAGTCAATATTTCATAATTTTCACAAAATTGTGATGAAAAAGGTGTGAATGATTCAGTTACTGACTCGTTTACAAAATAAAAACAGTCCCTTGTCTCCATCTAGTGGTTCAATTGTAAAAACACAACCAAATGGGTTTTTAGACAACACCATTTTTGACAAAAACAACAACAACAAAACTTTGCACTGTACGCAGTATTGTGTATTTGTGGCTACATAATACAATTTTCTAAATGTTAGTTTTTGGGGGGGGGGATTCAATTTTTGCAAAAAAGGTGATCATGGGTTTCGGCCTGACATGCATAAGCTTTGAGTATTTAGTCATTTCAGCAGATTCATGTGAACAGGGATTATTTAATGTTGCTACCTGCACACACAGCCTCTGAAATACTTGGCAAATGATAACTATTGCTTTTAAACAAATGTCAACATTAAAAACACACTAAATTGTAACTTACGGAGATCCACTTGTTAAATCCTAGAAGATCTGGGATGGTCGACACCTCCTGAAAAGCAAAATTAAACTACATAAAATAATTATCAAATCAAATTCCTGAAAAAAATAATAGAATAACACCTCTTTGATAGTAATTTGAAGGCCAACTTACTTGACACTGCTGTGGCACTTTCCTCCGCACATATCTGATTTAATAGCTTCATTTTTATTTGCAGTTTACAAAATATATATGTAATGAATACTTTTTGAGATCAGTGCATGTGTGTGTGTGTGTGTGTGTGTTTATGCAGTAGGTTAATATCATGCCAATGTCACAGTTTACTCCTCTCCAGCCCAGATCACATGCACAGCTGCCATCTCCATCTATACCATCTTTGCAGCGTCCGTGGACACACTTGCACTCTAAACAGAATGTACAGTTATTATAAAAGCTCAGTGCTATATCAGAACAAATAGGAGCCTTTTAATTGACTAATACCTAGGGCCAGGCGGAATCTGCAGACATTTTTTGTTATTTCTGCCGAGAATTTTGGTAAAAATCTGCAGATTTCTGCTGAATTATTTTGGGAGTACCATAACTAAAACCTTAATATTGTTAAATAAAAAATAATGATAATAAACAAATGAAGCATTATTATTACTGTAATCACAGAAATTAGAACACATGAAAAATAATTCTACTGCTTTATTAAATACACAAAACAGAAATGAGAAAATAGAAATAACCATTAGAATTAGGAGGAATGTTAAAATGACTTGAAAATTTAAAATATAGCACGTCAATAATTCAAAAAGAATTTATGTCAATTGTGCTAATAAATAAATACAAACAATCATACTTCATGAACTCTAGGCATGTTATACAGTGAGCATGCATTAAAAAACAACAACAACCCTACAGTGTGCCTGCAACTAACTAACTAAACACACTAATATTGGTTTCATTTTTATATTTGACTTTTATCATACGATTAAGACGCCATGGATAAAAAAAAAGTGTGCTTGACAGTGTTGTTTTTGTATAACTTAGCAAACTAATGCAAATACTCAGTCAATAATTCATATTTTTGA
Organism: Danio aesculapii; assembly: GCF_903798145.1. Lineage (NCBI taxonomy): Eukaryota > Metazoa > Chordata > Actinopteri > Cypriniformes > Danionidae > Danio > Danio aesculapii. Next base: position 47,436,061 of record NC_079438.1, read on the forward strand.
CAAAATTGTGACAAAAAAACGTGTGAATGATTCAGTTACTGACTCGTTTACAAAATAAAAAGAGTCCCTTGTCTCCATCTAGTGGCTCAATTGCAAAAACGCAACCAAAGGGGTTTTTAGACAGAAGAATAAGGGGAAATGTAAAAATGACTAGAAATTAAAAAATATAGAACATCAATATTTCAACAATATTTTTATATAATTGTGCTAATAAATAAATAATCATAATTCAGGCTTTAGACAAAAATAATAATGTAATATAAATAATATTTAGTACGAATTATTCTAATGAACTCTAGGCATGTTATTAAGTGAGCATACATAAAAAAAAACCCACAACAACCCAACAGTGTGCCTGCAACTAACTAACTAAACACACTAATATTGGTTTTCTTTTTCTTTTCTTTTTAAAATTTTATATTACATAATTAAGAGGCCATGGAAAAAAAGTGTGTGCTTGGCAGTGTTGTTTTTGAATAATTTAGCAAACAAATGCAAATATATATATATATATAATTTTTTTTTTTTTTTTTATGAAATTGTGACGAAAAAGAATGAATGATTCAGTTACTGACTTGTCTCCATCTAGTGGCTCAACTGCAAAAACGCAACCAAAGAGGTTTTTAGACAGAAAAATTTGGAGAAATGTAAAAATGACTAGAAAATTAAAAATATAGCATATCAATGTTTCAAAAAGCATGTTTATGTCAATTGAGCTTCACATGGTAAATTGGAACAGTGTAGTTCAGTTTGTAGTGTTTAAGTTCAGTTCAGTTTAGCTCAGTTCAGTGTGGTTTAAAAATCACTACTGAGATTCCAAACACTGAAGAGCAAATCCAACGATGCGCAGCTCTTTAGACAGAAAATGATAATGCATTATAAATAATATTTAGTAAGAATTATTGAAATGAACTTTAGGCATGTTGTACAGTGAGCATGCATTACAAAACAACAACACTAGTTAGTGTGCACACAACTAACAAACTAACTAATAACTTAAACACTAATATTGTTTTTCTATTTTTTTTTTTTTACTTTCATCATGTGATTAAGAGGCCATGGATAAAAAAAAGTGTGCTTGACAGTGTTGTTTTTGTATAACTTATCAAACAAATGCAAATGTTCAGTCAATATTTCATAATTTTCACAAAATTGTGATGAAAAAGGTGTGAATGATTCAGTTACTGACTCGTTTACAAAATAAAAACAGTCCCTTGTCTCCATCTAGTGGTTCAATTGTAAAAACGCAACCAAATGGGTTTTTAGACAACACCATTTTTGACAAAAACAACAAAACTTCGCACTGTACGCAGTATTGTGTATTTGTGGCTACATAATACAATTTTCTAAATGTTAGTTTTTGGGGGGGGGAATTCAATTTTTGCAAAAAAGGTGATCATGGGTTTCGGCCTGACATGCATAAGCTTTGAGTATTTAGTCATTTCAGCAGATTCATGTGAACAGGGATTATTTAATGTTGCTACCTGCACACACAGCCTCTGAAATACTTGGCAAATGATAACTATTGCTTTTAAACAAATGTCAACATTAAAAACACACTAAATTGTAACTTACGGAGATCCACTGGTTAAATCCTAGAAGATCTGGGATGGTCGACACCTCCTGAAAAGCAAAATTAAACAATACATAAAATAATTATCAAATCAAATTCCTTTAAAGTAATAGCATCTGAAGAGAGTATATCATTTAGTACTGCCTGACCTCTGCATAGCATAATTAAAACGTATTCAACAATAAGAGAAACGCTGTCCTATTGTGCCACTCGCAGACTATAGTAAACCAGGGGTGTTCACACTCGGTCCTGGAGGGCAGGTGTCCTGGAGAGTTTAGCTTCAACCCTAATCAAACACACCTGAACCAGCTAATCAAGCTCTTACAAGGCATTCTAGAAACGTCAAGGCAGGTGTGTTGAAGCAACCCTCCAGGACCAACTTTGGACAATCCTGTCGTAAACAGTAACAAGTAGTATGATTGAATTTGTAAAAAGGCAAGCAGAAATGGCTGCTTCTGGTGGGAATTTAAAGTGAACAGTCAGTGGACATATCTTTATTATCTCATGCTGACACAGGAGAGGGTTTGTGAAAGGAAGTGTCTCCTGAAAGTTTTGTTGTGAAGCAAGTTTTAAACTGAATATAACACCCAGTATTTAGCCTTATACATATATATAGATATACAGCTGTTAAGCTGCTTTGACAGAATCTACATTGTTTAAAGCGCTAAAGACATAAATAAAGATGTATTACCTGTACTAAAGTACCATAACAAATTTTCCAATCACCAGCATAGCCATCTTCACACACACAATGCCATCCATCTGGGTTCAGGAATTGGCAGGTGGCCTATGGGAATATGTGAAAAATTACAAGATGTGGCTGATATTCATACAATTGCATGCCTTGTTTGGTCTGAACACTGACCAGGAAATGGCATCCACCCTTCTGCTCCACACACTGATTGACAGGTTCACACTCCCTCCTGTTGCCGTGGTAACCACTTTTGCAAGCACAGTCAGTCTAAGGTGGGATAACATTCATTAACAATCCTGCAGATCTAAATAGACGTAGTTCTGGAAGCACAACGGCGTCTCTCACCTGTCCTGGGCCCACGTAGATGCAGGTGGCATTAGGGTGACACCCTCCTCTGGATGGATCCAGACAGTTATTAATGGCCTGGCACTCGTCTCCATCCTTACTCCATCCACTCAGACACTAGCACATGCGTGTCCCGGGACCAGTCTTTATGCATATGGCCTGAGGGGAAATGAGTGAAACACAAACACACAGATGTATAAAGATTAATGATGTACGTTCACCATTTATTAATTGTAATATTGGAGTTCCACAGGGATCAATTTTTCGACCAATTTTGTTTAGTTTATACATTAAAGATTTACCTTCAGATTTACGACACAGTAGTATATACCCACAAAAAAACCAAAGAACAAGCTGCTAACAAACTTACTGCTGCATATTTGAAAGTTTCAGACTGGTTATGTCACCCTTGTCTTACCCTCAATGTAAGTAAATCTGCAGGACTGTTTTTTTAATCATGTAAATTGTGGAGCATTGCCCAGATATTTTAGTTAATGGAGAAGTAATAAACATTGTTGATCATTTTAAATATATAATTATGGATTCTAATATAAATCTAATTGATTTATAGAAACATCAGGCATCAGTTACCTATGGCTGCTGCTAAACTTTTTATGAATACAGTGATCTTCCCTCATTTATCTTCTTGTGCTACAAGTCGGTCCCACACGGACATTACAACATTAAAACCATTGATTATTATTCATAAACAAACTGTAAAGAATTTAGTTAAAGGGCCAAGGAGCTATCATTACTGTAATTGTATTGAACAACATAAGGCAAGGCAAGGCATTTATAGAGCACAATTTTACACAATGGTAGTTGATGCAAAGTGATTTACAATAAAACAAAATATTAAATAAATTAAAAAATAATTATAAAACTTGTATTTGAAATATAAGAAAAGGAAAAACACATTTGATAATATTTTAGTTTATGCTGATGTGTGTTTAATGTATAAAATATTTAATGATCTTGCACCACCACAATGTGTGATTGTCTGCAAGGACAACTTAAATTAGCTTTATAGCTAACTCTGGCACAACATGTACATTGTCCTTGTATTTATGAATGAATAAATAAATAAATAAATAAATAAATAAATAAATAAATAAATGTATTTCACTTACATTTTTGCTGAAGCCTCCACGATGAGGTAAAGAGCAGGGATCACTTTCCATGCACAATATCCATCTCCTTGAAAACCAGGTTTGCATACACACCTAAAATAAATCAATGAAACAGAAACAAGAAATATACCACTTATGTTCTTGTTTTTTTAGTTTTTTACTAACAAAACTTTCTAAATATCCCCTTGCAAAGGAAGTCTTTCAATAAAAAAAAAGTATAAGACACATTTATAACATAAGATAAAAAAAATTAAATTAAACAATTCAATTTGAAAAGCACAATAATAATACTTAATAATACAAGAGTTCACACTTAGATATTGCTTTATAACATTAGCAGGTTTGGCATGCTGTAAATAGTTTTCGAGAACTCCCCATGGTAAAGGAGAAAAGAGGGAGATGGTGTTGGGGGGGGGGGTTAAAAAAAAAAAAGATAGGGGGGTGCTAGACGGTATATTTATGGTGAATTTTGAATAATCCGGTTGGCTTGCTAATGATTACAAATGGGAGACCAGCCGCGTTCAATCATATCATGTGCTCCTCTTGAAATTAGTTTGTGAAACTACACATACTGATCTAATGCAGTTTTAAAAACTAGTGCATAAACAACTGGATTCAATGCTTTAATTTTTTTAGCTGAATAAAATTATTACTTACAGCAGTAGTCACAATAAATGTCAGGACCTGTTCAGCCATGGTCACAGCACAAGGGTTTGACACAATGACAGGCGCTTAGCTGTAAATAGATATGACAGCCATTAGTAGTCAATGATTTAGAAATGCATTTGAACACACATTTGCACCCATCTGCATACAAACCGGAGTCGTAGACACTATGTGATTGGGCATCAGTTCAAGTAGTTTTATTTTACTCTACAAGAGGAAAGAGAAAAGTAAAGTGAGGCTTTTGACAAAGCATAAGTGTATAAGTTAAAATAATTTATAACCAGTTATTATATTGTATGTTACCTCTTCAGATTTTAGGTAGTCTAAATAGTGCTTCATCAAGGCAAAAGCTACATTTGTTGGAGCAAATAGTGTGTACGGTCCGTCTTCTTCTAAAACAGTTGCCACATTGGTTTTCTGAAAAAAATAAAGGGCAGAATATAATAAGGAAATCCTCAAAAATATCATGATGGCCATCACAGAAATCATTTCAAATAGGAAAGTCGTTTTAAATTCCAGTGAAAGGGACAAAAACGATAAAAACTAATCAAAATTCCCATGACACACAACAGTAAACATGCTTTTCAAAATTTGAAAGATATTAATGAAATATCATTTCTAGCACAGATCAAATGTATATTTATTTAGGGTTTACAGTTTCAAGAGTTCACACTTAGCATGCTGTCCCAGGAGAAAGCCCTGAGCTCAGATGATCCTCGAGCCTGGAGGTCCCTTCTGTATTATCAGGTTAGAGGGGAGTCTGAGCTCAGGTAGGTGTCGAGAGCTCCCATGAATTCATTCAATCATTCATTTTCCTTTGGCTTATTCCTTTGTTTAACAGGGGTTGTCTGATAAATTATTGCCTGTATGTTTTACACAGTGGATACCCTTCTGTTTGTAAGCCAATACTAAGAAACACCCATACACTCTCACACTAATATACTACTGGCAATTAATTTATTCAATCAACTTATACTGCATGTCTGCATGCATCTGGACTGTGGGAGGAAACCGAAGTACCCGGAGGAAACTCATGCGAGCACAAGGAGAACATGCAATCTCAACACAGAATCACCAACTGGCCCAGCCGGCACCCAACAGTGCTAAAGATGTACAAGGCTGTAATTTCACAGCAATTTGTGTGTTGTTGAACTGACTGGAGATCAGTAAGATAATGTATGCTTTATATTTTTAATGATTTATTTATATAAAGACTACCTTGTTATTTTACTGACAGCGTTTAAAAAAATAGAATCTACTCATTTACATAAGAATCTTTATTGCAGTGACATTGAATGGTCTTAATACTGTGATAAATCCTCAGATTTGTATTAGATGTATATTATATTTTATTCTGTACTATATTTGTTATATATTGCATACACCAGGGTTTATGTTTCAGTGGTTAATGTAATGATGATTATTGCTTTCACAAGGCTTGAGGTTGAACAGATCAGTCAATACTAGTGACTTAAGTGGTTAATTAAAAATATCATTCCTAATTAATCACATAATTTCATTGTAACAGTATATTATTAGCATTGATTAATGATGTTCGCTAATATTATATTTATACATTACAATACTTACTAGTGATTAACAGTTCATTAATACAATATAACATGAAAATATACAAATAATAAAAAAAGGATGCATTTATAGTCTAAATTTTCATAATAATGTATTAATATGGTTTATTTGTCAGTGATTTATGCAATGATAATTATTACTTCCACAAAATTAGAAATTCAACACATAAGAAAATAGACTGAAGTGTTTAAATAAAAATACCACTAATATTAATAATATTCTTATCTAATTTCATTGTAACACATGCCATAGGCCTGGTCTTCAAGGAAAGGACAGATTATATTTTATCTATTTACTTTTACGCTGGTCATACTATCCAATGATTTATGTCCTGAACAATACAAAAGATTTTAAGATAATAATTGCATAAAAAATTATTTATTGGATTTACTATGTTTAAGGAAAGTGATTGCAAACAATTTATATGAGCTAAACTTGAACAGACAAATTATGTTTAACATTACTAAATTTAATTTGTTTAAATTCAGCCCATATAAATTGTTATCAGTTTTTTAATCAGTAAACCAAATTAATCTTTTTTTTCTTCAATGCATTTAATTGCATTAATAATAATTTCCAAAATAACCCTGAATGAATCATCTGAAAGTGACTCCAACGATTCACTGGCATCTAATGGGAGTTTTGCTTAGTTTTTAAAGAAACATTTCCTTTTTTTCTCACTGTTCAAAATGATTTATTTTAAAATATTAAATTAATAGAATTATTGAATGATATGTTTGTTTATATTATATTAATGCAATAAATAGTGACTTATATTTGTTAGTATCATTTTATTTAACAGAAACTGCTTGTCCAAAAGAGAAAAAGGAAACAACAAAGTCTGAGTACTGTCAATAATACAATGTTTTGTCTTGTTTCTGGGCCAAATATATAGAATTCTTAAAATCAATAAGCATTTTCCTAACAGGTAAAAGATACTATCTTGTTTTCAGAAAAAAAAAAAAAGTAAAAAAAATAAATAAACAATTAATAAAGCAAATAAAATCTTATTTCAAACCAAAAACAGTATTATTTTGCTTACACCATTGATAAAATTGTTACTTATTTTATTTTGTGATAAACAAAGGACTAAGAAAAAGAAAATGAATGAATGAATGAATAATTATTTTTGTTTATAATATATTAATGCAATAAATAGTGACTAACAATTGTTGGTATCATTTTTGTAACTGAAACTGCTTGTCCAAAAGAGAAAAAGGAGACAACAAAGTAATGTTGATAATAAAACGTTTTCTTAAAGTTTTTGTCTTGTTTCTGGGCCAAATATCTAAAATTCTTAAATCAATAAGCATTTTCTTAACAAGTAAAAGATACTAAGTTGTTTTAAAAAATTGAAAGGATTGTTAATTATAATTTTTTGTGATAAATAATTTTTAATTTAATGATAATTATTTGTGTAGATATTATATTAATACACTAAATAGTGACTAATAGTTGTTGGTTTCATGTCCAAAAAATAAAAAGGACATGACAAAGCCTGAATACTGTCAATTACACATAATGTCACTGCAAAATATAAATATTAAACATTTTCTTTCTTAGAGGTTTTGTCTTGTTTATAAAATAAGTAAAAACATATATTAAAGAATTAAAAAGCAAATAAAAATCTTACTTCAAAACAAAAACAATATTATTTTGCTTACCCCACTGACAGATTTATTACATTTTTTTCAAAAAATGAAGACAGTCTAGAAAATGTTTTTAGATTTACGATTTTATGTATATTTGGACTATAAACAAAAACTGTATGCAAGAAAATACGTTTTTGAAGTGTACATTAAAGTTAGAAAATTGAGGGATGCAAGAACAGACGGTTTTAGAATAAAGGCTATTCCAGCCTTTCACTGCATCTCTAACATGTCTGATTTTAAATGACCAGAAAGTCATGGAGACAGCGCTAGTTTAAAAATGAATGGAAAAAAATCCCTAAATCTGGCACTGTGTCTAGAGGTATTCAAGGGCTTACTGTAAGTTTTGCAGGAAATCCTCTGATGCAGATAACATGTCTCAGCATTTCATATTTATGGTACAAGGCCTTGTAAATGATCCTACAGAAATGAAAAAGGAGACAAAAATTACACAAATTTTCTCAGGGAAAATTCCCAGTCAGCAAGTTTGTGAAGTATCCACCATTATGCGGCCACATTAGGCATAACCATGTCAAAGGTCTTTTTAAACCAAGCTGTGACAAAGAGGTATATTATAGTGCCCTATTGGAGTGATTGTGAAGAGAAAGTAGCTGTGCTCTATTCTGATTCAGAATTTATGGGAGATCTGGTTTTTAGGTAAAAATTAAGAAAAACAAATTTTTTTTAAATCATGAATTCTCTCAAATAGAGTTAAATATCATTTTGTCAAATTATATTCATGTCACAATATATAATTGCATAAAAATCAAATATTGCAATGTCACTTTTTTCAATATTGTGCAGCCCTAATGTCAAATCTAGTTTGTCATGGGGGAATGCATGAAATGTTCCTGAATGAAAGTGAAAGTGCCAAACTGCAGTTAAAGTCGACAAATCAAAAAAGAAACACCTGAAATCAGATGAAACTCCAGAGAAAATATGGATAGCATGATGACGCAATTATCTTAATCAAATTATGCTATAACATGTAGAGCAACTCATGTAAAAAACCTTAATTATATTATCGTCTTATTCAGAATAAGTCAAATGATTCGATTACTGACATCCATGTAAATGCAGTCAGTGAGGCACTTGCTATAATATGAAAAGACTTGGAAAAGGTACCTGTCCAACAGCTGAAACCAAAAGAAGAAGCCACAATAGGAAGCAAACCATGTACTATTCAATCAGCTTGACACTGGATCGGCATGAAGCAGGCTTTTGAAAAGGCGACATCTGAAAAACAAAAACATTTGATTTTAAAAAAGTTAATTTTATCAAAGTAATAATTAAAGTTTTACTCAAACCAATCAAATCCAGGGAACATTCAGAAAATTGCAGTAAACTATTGTTTGGGGGGAATATGTATATATTTATGTTAGAAGTTTGAATAAAATACAAGGGGTCACTAACTTTATCAATACTCAAATTAAAATGAGCATATACTTTCACACCAGAAGACTTTTTCAGTGACAAAATGTATCAAGTTCCTATGTTTTTAGAAATATAAAGATGATGAAAAGATTATTGCCGTTTTGATTTGAATAACACAGCAGTTTTTTACATAACAAGAGGTTCATTGAAGACAAAGAAATGTTTAGCCATTTACTGCATATTAAACGATAACTACTTATTTTTGGAAACGCAACGTCGTGTCAACAACCCAAATGCACTGCATGAATATATGTTAACAAATGTGTCTAACTGTGAGCAAACATGCTACGCCTTAATTTTAAACAAATAAAGACAAATTCCCGAAACGAAAAGTCTTGTTTACAACTTTGAGCACGTGCTTGCAATCAACACAACAGTACCTATAATAATGTAACAGCTGAATTGAGGTGTTCTTTTAACAAACGCCCAGACACAAAAAACACGCAATTGTTGTCAAATGTATGAACTGCCATCTTACCTGGAACTGGCTAATATTGACGTTTGTCCTGTAAAGTTAATATTTATAAACAGTGTTGCAAGATGTAACTGACTGATTCCAGCCAAAAAACTATCCGAAAACCGCCGGGGATTGTCTGACGGTCGCCGAAATCACGCTAAGTGGGAGGAGCACTATGTTTCAGGGGGCGGGCGTTGCGTTGCTAAACCACCCAGTTTTCCCTACACGCCTATGTCCTTTTTTACCCGCTAAGGTATATTCAAACCAACACCGCTAACAAATGAACCCTTCTGACACACTTATGTGCCACAAGAGGGAGCTGACAATCACCTTTGGTCATCTGCTTTGTGCACATTAATCGACTTTAGCTTGAGTCTGAGTGAGTTAAATTGTGTTTGAGAGATTTTAATTTCGTCTAGCCAACTTTGATACATATTTGACGGTGACCCTGCAGGCTTTATTATTATACGATTATGTATTGGAAATTGTATTGCAGTTCACCATCCGCTCCACTAGGCAGTGCTCGCGCCTTCACGTTTAGTCTGACAGCTTCTTGGCAGCATGGCGTTTGTTTTGGATAGTGAACTGTTTTGAATACTTATGCTGAAGATGACAGCTCAGTGACAGTGTTTTAAAGTAACTAAACAACATATATACTAGCCTGTCAACTAAAACAACCGACACACGCTGCTATAAAGTGCAGGAATGCAGTGAAACTCGACTCACCTGTGAGTACATTTACAGTAACGTTGTTGTTTTTACATGTTCTCAATATGTCTTAATCTTTGTACTCGCAATTTTGCTGCAGCTAAATATTCACAAATTGATTAGTTATACTATTTTGGGAAGTGTTTGACCTGTTTACTAGAATTAATGTTATAACGAGTTGTTTTTGATGTGTCGCTGTGCTACTGTATGATAAACAGGGAACATGCGCGTGCACACAAATATGTTTATTGTACACAAATAAGTAAACTTTTGTTCTAACATTATTATTGATTGTTAGTATCATCATTGGACGGCGTTGTTTCTGCGGTTTTTGTTCACATATGTTTGTATTTCGCATAATTTAATGGAATGCTTTAATGAGTTTTTATGTCAGGAAAGTAATGGGAGTTATCAGGTTGATGGGCGTGGCCAACACAAAGGGGCGTTTTAATCGCTTAATCCTGATTGGGTTACGTCATAGTGACTGATATGTTTAGGGGTGGAGTCAGGTAACTATCATTTTCATTGCTTGTTTTAGAAACACCCACATATTCAGAAACGCCCACTTTTGCTCTGCAGAGACCCTTTTTATAATCCTTTCATGTGTTGACTCCGAAACCACGCCCACAATATTTAAATTCTGTTGAAACAAAATGTATTTTACTTAAACATAAATCTGAGTGCATTTAATAGATTTAAGTGTATTTATTTTGAGTGTGTTTAATTTATTTTGTTATTTTGTAGTGCAAGTTTCTGAGAAGTTTTAACTTATTTAAATATATAAAAATTATGGTTTATGTTTTGAGGTGAGCAGTGTTGTAAATCCATAATGTAACAAACAAGGTTATTCTAGTAAATGAAAACTAAGACAAAAACTATTGGTCAAAATATTTTTGTAACTGAAATAAAATAAAATATAATAAATGAAAACTAAAACTAGCAGCAAGCATAGGCTGGTATAAGTTTCTGACGGTATGATAATCTTGGATAAAAATATCACAGCTTCACGATATCCCTTTAATGCGTTTATTGCTCTAAAATAAGTTCTTTATAAATGTTTGGGTAAAAAAAAATGTTCCCCTTTTGAACACAATATATTTTATTTTAGGAAATATTTATAATATTTTGGAGTAAACATGTCAGGCTTAATAATTTAAACAAATATTTGACTTCTGCTGTCTTCATTGGTTTCAAATAGACAAAAATTATTTATAAGACAAAAAAAAACATTTAAAAAACCCAAAAAACCTTACGTATAGCTTAGGAACGGTGTAACAGAAGAATTACTTCTCCAAAACTGGTAAATCTTGAAACCGGTTATTGTCACATGCCTGCAGCAATCAATGAAAAAACAACTGCTATAAAATAATAATGTTTTTTAGTATTCATAAGCACTCATTATGTGTGTAAAAATAGTTATAGGGAAACACATGTAAGGTGTTTTACAACTAAACACATGCATGATTATATACAAAAACCTTAAACATTCGCTAAAAATATAAACTATAGCATGTTATATTATGTTTAATATGTTTAATATTCGACTTTTATTTGTTTAAGTTGCATTTGTATGGCTTTGGATTCAGTTTCAAACTGAGAGGTTTGCTGAAGAGATAATGTAAGTTGTGCAAACATTAAACTTCGCTTTGGTCTACACTACATGTTTTCTGTTAACTCTGATAAACTACTAAAACTGAAATTAAATATAAATAGCTTAATAACTAACAAAAACATTACTGGAACTTAAAACTAAACTGAAATTGATTGCAAATTTTAAAATAGTATTGAAATAAAAACTAATTTAAAATGCAAAACCTAATAACCTTGATGACAATCAGGTGGACACAAATCAAATAAGTCAAGTCAAGTGGAGTTTTATTGTATGTTTTTATTGTATGTTGTCTCGCAGGACAATGGTGCTAGATTAATCATAAATACAAACACAACGCAGGACATAAGAGCTATCTTAAAAAAACCTATGCATAACTAACATTTACTTTAAAATAAAATAAAATATTTAAACTATACACATAAGACAGGCTATACAAGTACTTTTACATGAGACTGAACAATGTTGTGCTGGATATTGTGCAAGAGAGGTATTAAAGGTGAATATTGTGCAAAAGAGGTATTTAAGGTTTAATATTGTGCAAGATTTATTTAAGGTTGAAGCAAGTAGTGCAATATGATTGTGGTACAGTTATAGTAAACGTTGCTTTCATTGTTTCATACTACTGTTTCAACGATACAAAATATTACTCATGTGAAGTATAATAACAGGGGTGTAAAATACTCAAGTAATTTTACTTGATTACTTAAGTGTTATTTTGGAGGATTTGCACTTTTTCTTGACTTCTACAATTTGATTTAACCGTAAAAGGTGTGCTTGTTAAAATTTTCCATTTTATATTATGCACATTAAAATGGTTAAACAGACAATGAAAGGTGCATACTTGAATAAATAATGTGTGTTTTTAATACATTGCTTTAGCTTGTTAAACAACCATGGGAAAAAAAGACCACTCGAAGTGTTTTTGTCGATTTTAAACCATTTATATTTATGAGTAAAACATTTTTTTTTTATTATTTAGAGTTTTTTTACATAGATATGGTGACATATTTTCAGATTATATTCATAGTTTAAATCCATTCACAGACAACACATTTTATCTTCAGAAGAGTTAAGGAATCAGTTAAAGAATCAGATTTTTTTGTAGACAAGACAAGTGAAAACATTTGTTATTCTGACAAATAAAAATTTCCTGGAAAGAATAAGACAATGGGCCCTATCATACACCCGGCGCAATAAGGCATGAGACATGTTTGCTGTGACGTGTTGCTATTTTCAGACCAGGACAACCCTAATTTTCCCATTTTACGCCACGTTGTTTAAATAGCAGATAATTTGCTAGACTTGTGGACTCATGGTCTAGAAAAGAGGTGTGTTAAGGCACATTGTTGGCGCATTGCTATTTTGAGGAACTCAAATAGACTACACAATAGACCAGCTGAAAGCAGATCTACAGTCCAACCCAAAGCGCGTTAGTTATGCGCCTCGCTTACACATTGCATAAAACACGCAGGATGTAGAGCAATACACAAATATTTTTACAAATGAAAAAGAATTAAAGGATTAAAATGTTACAAAATTATTATTTTCTACATAAATATAAATATAATATAGAAGGCCTGCATGCCTTCTTAATTTCAGGGGGCTTTTTTTAGTTTATTCATGGCAACTTGCTTTGCTATAATGTTATTATTAGTAGTAGTATTATTTATTATATGCAAATTTATATTTGTTTTATTAAAAATATGTTTAAATTTGTCCACCTGTCAGGTTTTGGACCATATGGGGCATAGCATGTGTATTTGGATATAACTCAATTTTTTGAGCACACTTCGTTATTATTGTTCATTTATTCGTTTGCTGAAAATTAAAACTGAATTTAGAAATAGTTTTGAAACAAATCTTTGTGCTTAACAAACGAAATTAGACTTTGCGTGTAGATCATTAAAATAAATCCCAGTATTTTATTGGAAATTTGGACAACGTGATCAGACGTTTGTAGAATAAAACAAATATTAATATTTTACTCAGACGTACTGAACACTCATGCAAACTTTTGCTATTTTTTCTCCATTTCAGTTACACTGCATAAATGTAAGTGTTTTTATTGGAATTTGGCTTTATTCATGTTGTCTGTTTTTATATGCAGCTATAATTGTGTGGTTATGCTGGTATGCTGAATTTCAAGTGTGTGGTTTGATATGTGTATTGTTTTTGTAAAAGTTTGACAGAAAGAAATAATTTTGTACTAGAAATCCCCCATCATGCATATGTGCCACATCCTTCCTATGAATATTCGGTCAAAGTTTATGTTTTTTCAATCAAACTCAAATCTTCAAATGTTTTACTCCCTGGTTAAACTTTTTTTTGTTATTTAGGTGAGCTTGATTTTATGTAGAATTTCAGAAGCATCTGAACACCTTGAATTTGTTTTTGCCTGAAGAAAATGCAGTTTTTCTTTAATATGGTAGATTTCAGACAAAGTCTTTACTCACTACCAAACCTATAAATTTAAGAAGCTTCAGTTATTTTCTAGCTTGAAAGGTATCTTTCTCTAGAGCTACAGTGCTCAGCATATATAAGTCCACCCCCCAGAAATCTATCTTTTAAATTAATATTTTTATAGGAAGCTATACATTACTATATTTGTGCATTTGCATTACATTAGTCAGTACTGAAGCCAAATCTGGAGCTTATCTAACAAAATAACTTATAATAATGGCCCAAAAACTAGCACACCCAAATGTATATGTTATAGAAAAATATTAATTACAAATTTAAAGAAGAGGAAAATTCAAGAGAAGCAAAAAACGTGAAAAATTTTGTTGAAAGTTTGTAGGTTGTAATTTTTTTTGCAATATTTTGCTTAAATTAAATTTTATTATCTTTCAATTTCTAAAAATGTTTGATGGGTAAAATATTTTTTTAATAAATATATCTGTTTAATAAATCTGTTTTGTTTAAATGCACCAAAATACATTGCCTATATTCACTGAGAAATGGATAAACATATTTATTTTCAGAATGGGGTGTACTCAATTATGCTGAGCACTGTATATGCAAAGCCACTGGCAATAGCTATCTTTCCATCCAAAGATATGAATTAACATATTTGCAAAACTGGACTATCACATAAAACATTTGCGAATAAAGCAAAGTTTCCTTCCAATGAGTCAAATAGAACTAAATCATCACTTCCTGATATACTGGTGCCAAATAAAAATAATAATAGAGTAATAGGAGTAACAAAAACAATGTTTTGACATGGACATCTTTTTTCCTTGTGACATTTGAAAAAAAGCTAATGATACGTTAAAATCATTACTACTATTCATTGACACATTTTGTAAAAAAAAGCATGTAAAAAGTTACGATTCTGACAATAAAAGCAATGTTGGTAATTATGATTAGAAGTGATCCTGATGAAAAATATCAGACAGTAAAAGTTGAAAAAAAAAAATTCTGACAGTGTTTGGACACTAACTGGGCTTTAATGGATTTTTTTTTTCTAACGCTGCCTAAAAATATGAATGCCTTAAAATGAACGTTGGTCTTTATAATATATAATATATAAATATATAATATTTAAAATGGTTTTGAAATAAAAAAAATGCACAACTTAATAATAATGTTTTGTAAGTAGACTGGAAGACTGGTGATGCTGATGCTTGTGAAAAAAATTATTGATATCAGCTAAAATAGAAAAATAGAAAAAATATATATTATATTAGTATAGTTTCTAAAATAGAAAATATACTAATATAAGTTTTATAATAATATATAATTTTTATGACACTTTAGCAAGGCCCTCTTTGTCTGTTATTGACAGTTTTGACTAATATCACTAGTTTTTTTTAGTCTAGGACTTCATACTAACGCTGAAAATCGGGTCCAAACGTCCAACCTAAATCCAGCCAAATATCAACGTCTAATGATGTTACAGCTTTATCTTATGTGGGCGTTATCACTATGACGTCTATCAGAAGTTGGATTTTGGTTGCCATACCTGTCAGTATTTGACGTTAATATGACGTTGGTTTAAGATGTTGGCTCCATGTTGGATTTTAGTCACTTTCTAACAGCTTAAAATTAACCAAATTTTTACGTCGTCCTTAGATGCTGGCTAGACCTTGAATTTTGGTCACCTGACATCACAACCTAAATCTAACCTAATATTAACATCTGTGTGCCTGCTGGGCAATAACTAAATGCACTACAGAATGTTACGTTTACACACACATGCACAAATAACATGTAAACGCATCAGCTTTTTACAGCATAATACTCACTACTCTTCAGTATTTTTGAAAGGGCTACTTTTTACTCATACTTTGAGTAATATTTACAACAGGTACTTTTACTCTACTTGCGCCACATTTTTAGGGAGGAAATGGTACTTTTACTTGAGTATGATTTTTAGTACTCTTTCCACCACTGCTTAGAGAACATGTAAACAGATCTGTTTACCCCACAGTCCAAAGACATGCGGTACAGGTGAATTGGGTAGGCTAAATTATCCGTAGTGTATGAGTGTGTATGGATGATTCCCAGAGATGGGTTGCAGCTGGAAGGGCATCCACTGTGTAAAACATATGCTGGATAAGTTGGTGGTTCATTCCACTGTGGCGACCCCAGATTAATAAACGGACTAAGCTCAAAAGAAAAGGAATGAATGAATGCATGCATATTTAGCTTGTGTATGTTTATTTGTATGTATTTATAATAATCAATTTTTTTATTAATACTTTTAGAACTCTATTTATAACTTTGTTCATAAATATTAGCTTAGAAAAATACTATACTTACATTTATTTGAAAAGTCAATTCTGTGACACCAAACAACTTACTGCATTTTAAAATAGAAATGGGTCACAATCTTTCCCAGAGATGGGTTGCGGCTGGAAGGGCATCCGCTGCGTAAAAACGTGCTGGATAAGTTGGCGGTTCATTCCGCCGGATTAATAAAGGGACTAAGCCGAAAAGAAAATGAATGAATGAATGGGTCACAACCTTTATACACTAAATGAAACAAAAAAGAATAAAATGTAAAGAAAATAAAAATGTACATTATTGTAATACTGAGATTTTTTTCCAAATTGCACCGACATTTAAAATTGATTTGTCATTTCTAACAAATAAAATTTTTAATAATTAGTCGGTCATTTTTGTTTTTACTGCAGAGCGCCCTTCAGAGGACATTATATGCCATTTGCAATACATCGCAAGCGTGTAAACAAATGAAAATAGCATTGGGTAAATTGTACACTACATACTGCTTTATCTCTATATTACGCTACAACAGCCAGTTAAATGGATGAGCATTAATTTGGATCATTTGAATTGGTTACTGTAGATCTGCACTGACTTGACTAAATGGATCATTGACTCAGTGAATTGTTACCCGTAGACTTGCTCTAAATGAATCATTGAATCAGTGAATTGTTACCTGTAGACTTGCTCTAAATGGATCATTGAATCAGTGACTCATTACCTGTAGACTTGCTCTAAATGGGTCATTTGAATCAGTGAATCGTTACCTGTAGACTTGCTCTAAATGGATCATTGATTCAGTGAATCGTTACCTGTAGACTTGCTCTAAATGGATCATTGATTCAGTGAATCGTTACCTGTAGACTTGCTCTAAATGGATCATTGAGTCAGTGAATCGTTACCTGTAGACTTGCTCTAAATGGATCATTGAGTCAGTGAATCGTTACCTGTAGACTTGCTCTAAATGGATCATTGATTCAGTGAATCGTTACCTGTAGACTTGCTCTAAATGGATCATTGAGTCAGTGAATCGTTACCTGTAGACTTGCTCTAAATGGATCATTGAGTCAGTGAATCGTTACCTGTAGACTTGCTCTAAATGGATCATTGATTCAGTGAATCGTTACCTGTAGACTTGCTCTAAATGAATCATTGATTCAGTGAATCGTTACCTGTAGACTTGCAAATAGTTTATCTAGTAAGCTCTATAAATGTTTTTATTAAATATTGTTTAGAATATCTGTCCTAGTCTGATGTTTAGATCTGCTGTTTGACAGTGTCTTTATTTCTGTGTTTCCTCTAGAAAATGAGGGAAGTGTTTGGACCGTACAGTCAACAGAAGCAGAGCTCCAGGGCGTTTGGACAGCCGTTTTAGACATCTGCTGATGGCCAGGTAAGACTCACTTTTGTTTTTGTGTTCTGTTGTATCGGTTACCATCACTTCCTTTCTGGAGGGTCAACCCCTCCAGAAAGGAAGTGATGGTAACCGAAACGGGGAGAGAAGGGACGGGGACCCCTTTTTTATAGCGCTAATTTATTTTTTTTGTAAAAAGCAGCATAACCCCTGCTGTACATGGCCCCGTAGGTCAGGGGAGGAACGCTCCATCCTCCCCCTTCATTCACTCTGACACTCACACATATCGCAGTGATCTGGCTGGGATTGAACCAGCGACCTCTTAACCCATGAGGCAATGCTCTACCACTGAGCCACAGTCACATACCTAGTGATGTGCTGGATATTATAATTGACCTTTTTGCCTGTAGGTGGCCACAGAGTAAATGTGAGCAGAGTTGGGCTTCGAATCCAAGCCTTTCTGACAGCCTTGCCCATGGTGAACATGTGTTTAGCCAGTAGCGCCACCATGGCACTCATGCATATCACAGAAGTTTATGGCACTTTGTTGGATATGATGACACTACATTAATGTAATAGCAAGGTTTGAACCCTGGACTCTTTGATATCAATGCAATGCTTTTACCAGTGAGCCACAGATCTTTTAATCAAACACTTGATGGAACTTATATTTTACTGTGATTTTACCATGAATCATGTCAACTTACACACCCTCTGTGGTTTACATCTTAACTCACTGAGGAACATGAACCCATGATGTTATCCAGACGAGAATCTGCATTTCACCACTCATGCCACTGTGGTTTTCACACTTTGTTTTATATTTAATGGCTACAGTGTAATACAATGATGGGATTTGAACTCAAGGCTCCATGTTCACAGTGCAGCACTTTAAGCTGTTGAGCTACTGAATCTGTGCTGAAGTGTGAGACTTGGAGTAGAAATCACTTGATTTGCACATTGGTTTTTTATTTGTTCAGTCATATGTTCCCTAATTGATGTTTGGTTTTTATTTATAGAAAAAAGCAGCACAGACGTGAAGGCGATGTGATCAAGGCTAAACACAGGTAAGATACAAGTTCTTATACAGAATATAGTGAGCGTGACTTGAAAAACTGCTTCATTAGAACTTCAGGTTATTTTATTTAAATTAGCTGACCAAGTGGTGAAAAAGGCTTAGTTACAGTATACAGCTTTGAAAGATTTCATTGCTGAAGCCGTGTCTTCAACAGTTTGTACAATGCCTCCCTGCACTGCATGTTTTGCATGTCTCGTTAGTCAAACACACCTGATTCAACTCATCAGCTCATTAGCAGAGACTCCAGAACCTGAAATGGCTGTGAGAAAGGAGACATGCAAAATGTGCACTGGTGTAATGGAGGATAATAGTTAATTGTAATTGGCCTGACCTTTTCACAAACACAAAAATCAGCTCTTCACATTAATAAAACAACACAAATTATACAAACACCTCATATTTAATTGAAGTTACTGATATGTAGATTACACTTGTAATGAAAATATTAGCAAACAGTGTAAAATAAAGTGTCATTTCACATGTTTTGACTAGACTTATGCCAATATTCAATAATTTGAGCATGCACAATATTGATATTGTGGACACTTTAAAATACGCCGAGTAATTACTCTAAACTTTTTCAGAGTGAATTTAATAATACTCAAATTGCTGTGTTGGCAGTGGTTGTCCGTGTTGTACGTTTTTACATTTTTCTGTGACTACTTACAGGGTTTTTGTTCGTTAACTCTGTACAGTGATGTTTCATTTGTTAACGTTAACTAAATGTAAGTGTAATGACACTACAACAGCATTTATTAATGTTAGGTCATGTTAACTTAATACCTAATAACTAGGCCCACACGGAACCTGCGTGTGCTGATTTTTAGCCCATCATTAAATCTATTTATTTTCCAGTGTAAATGTGTGTAAATTTATGTTTATAGAGTTTTTTAATTATTTTCAGCACTAATATTGACAAATATGAAAAATGTTGATATGATTTAATTACAATACAGTTTGTAAAGTATTATTTTTCTGTCTTTCAGTAGATATATTATATCTGAGACTTGCTTTGTTTACTAAATAAGTGGTTCTAATTGGATTGGCATTGTGAACATTAAATAAAAGTTAAAAGGGTATTATTTTTTAATTTATTATATTAAGTTTTTAGTTATGATACTCTCAAAATTATTCCACATGAATCTGCAGATTTTTTATGAAATTCTGTGCAGAAAAAATGTCTGCAGACTCTGTCTCGCCCTACTAATAACTCATTTAAATCTAAATCCTAATTGATTGAATGGAGTTAATAACTAATACAATACAGCTGTATTTTTAAATGAACTTTAACATAACTATAATATGGCTATTTCTCACTGTTAATTTTAGAACACTGAGAGACGTTATTGTAAAGTGTTACGTATTGTACTTCATCATCCTTTTGTTTATTTTAAACATTAATTTGCTCTAAACATGTATATACAGTACAGGAAAGCAACACAACCAAGCATCTTTTATCATTATACCTGTAAGGTAATCTTAGGTCAATTTAGTGAAAATACGGTGATAAAATCTAAAGCAATTAACCGCAACAAGAAGATTGATATTGGCAGAAGCCTAGTTTAAACTGTGTTTTTATTTGCATTTACATTTTAACTAGTAGGTGTCAGAGCTTGTAGCATGTAGAGCATTCAGTTCAGTTTAATTGATTCAGAGTTTTGGAAAGCTCTGTTCCTTCCAAGTAAAATGTGGAGCTCTGTTGGTCCCCAGGACTGGAGTATTAAACAGTTACTGCTGTAGATCCATTCCAACTGAAGTCATCTTATTAGAAAAAAAGAAAAATACAGGTTAATTAACAAATGTTGCATTATTAATTTACTTCCAAGTTCAAGATCTAATTTATGTTGTAGTCAGTTAACAAAAACAAAACATGTACATTTCTCCGCAGAATTAAGTTCACATATCAGAATTCTGATTTTCTTCCTCAAAATCCTGTTTAAATTTCACAATTAGTTTTTTCCCCCCTCAAAAATTATTAAGTTTTCATCAATTAATTTTCTAAACTCTTGTTTTTACCACATTTGTGAGTTTGCATCCTGAAATTACTAGATATGAACTTGCACATCTGAGGGAAAATATCTGAATTGAAACAACACAAGTTTATAAGAAGGTCAGTTCGGTTCAGTTCGGTTAAATGAGTAAACACACACAATAACATGAAATTGTGGTTTTAATTGTGAACAAGCATGATGAATATAAATGTAAATAATTAAGTAAAACATCGACTTCAAACTTACTAGATACTCACATATACATTAAGTTGTTTGAGTTTTGCCTGTTTACACATTGAGCAGCAAAGCCTCTTTGGTTAAACGCATCTGTTTTACAGTATAATTTAAAAGATCATTTAGCCAAACTGCTAAAACACGTTGCTTTACACGCCGAAACGCTGCCATAAATCACAGATTTGCTTTCAAATGTGTTTTATTCATTTCTCAGCCTTCTTACCTGCGACTGAACACTTCGAGTTCATGATCTGAATAACCCTGATTCATTGTCCACAAGAGGGCGCTGACGACCATTTATTTGACACTCGACATTGAGCTATTTAATATCCTAATAGATGCACTATATTGTCTGGGTGTCTACATTTTAAACTATTATTATTATTATTATTTTGGGAATTTAAACGGCTCATAAACTTAAATAAACGAGGCTTTAACACTGTAACTCGTCCAGTTAGGAACTCTAGTGCAGTTTTTCATCCGCTCCACCAGGCGTCGCGCGCGTTTTCTCGTTCAGTCTGACTCGGAGCTTCAGGATGTTGACAATGTGACGTTTGTTTTGGTGCAGCAGCATCAGCACGAGTGTACAGTTTTAAACACATAAACTGAAGATGACAGCTCAGTGAGAGTGTTTTAATGTCACTAAACAACATTTAATGCAGTCCGACAACTAAAATAACCGACACACGCTGAGATAAAGGACAGGAATGCAGTGAAAAGCGACTTACCTGTAAGTTACTGTACAGTATTTCTCCTGCTTTGCCTCATGAAGTCTTTATTTCTTGTACTTCAGTCGCAGTTAAGTTCATGTTTAGCACTTATTGAAGTGTCTTTAGTGACATGTTTAAGCAGAGCTCTCCTGTTTGTTTAAACAGCTTTGTTTACATGCTGCTCTCTGTCACTGTCAGACATTTAAGAGTAAATGAGCTGGTAGTTGTTGTTTTATATGTAAAGGCTTTGAGTTAAACAGCCTCTTATTATAAAGTAGAACAAAACATAACATGTGTTCAGAAGCTCTGATGTTCTGCTGTGTTTCTAGAGCTTTCACAGTCAATATTTAGGCTGTAAATGTGTATAATTGTGAATGATTAATTGTAATATCTGTCAGAGTGTGATGTTTAGAGCTGCTGTTTGACAGTGTGTTTATTTCTGTGTTTCCTGTAGAGAATGAGGGATGTGTTTGGACCGTACAGTCAACAGAAGCAGAGCTCCGGGATGTTTGGACTACATTTACAGGCAGGATGGACATCTGCTGCGGACAGGTAAGACCTCCCGCTCGTTTTTGTGTTTTGTGCTATCGGTTACCATCACTTCCTTTCTGGAGGATCAACCCCTCCAGAAAGGAAGTGATGGTAACCGAAACGGGGAGAGAAGGGACGGGGACCCCTTTTTTATAGAGCTAATTTATTTTTTTTGTAAAAAGTAGCATAACCCCTGCTGTACATGGCCCCGTAGGTCAGGGGAGGAACGCTCCATCCTCCCCCTTCATTCACTCCAACACTCACACATATCGCAGTGATCTGGCTGGGATTGAACCAGCGACCTCTTAACCCTTGAGGCAATGCTCTACCACTGAGCCACAGTCACATACCTAGTTATATGCTGGAACGTATATTTGACCTGTTCACCTGTAGGTGAGGTAAAGAGCAAAAGTGAGCAGAGCTGGGCTTTGAACCCAAATCTTTCTGACAGCGTTGCCCATGGAGTACATGTATTCAGCCAGTAGCGCCACCATGACACTCATGCATATCACAGAAGTTTATGGCACTTTGTTGGATATGATGACACTACATTAATGTAATAGCAAGGTTTGAACCCTGGACTCTTTGATATCAATGCAATGCTTTTACCAGTGAGCCACAGATCTTTTAATCAAACACTTGATGGAACTTATATTTTACTGTGATTTTACCATGAATCATGCCAACTTACATACCCTCTGTGGTTTACATCTTAACTCACTGAGGAACATGAACCCATGATGTTATCCAGACGAGAATCTGCATTTCACCACTCACGCCACTGTGGTTTTCACACTTTGTTTTATATTTAACAGCTACAGTGTAATACAATGATGGGATTTGAACTCAAGGCTCCATGTTCCCAGTTCAACACGTTTAGCTGTTGAGCCATTGAATCTGTGCTGAAGTGTGAGACTTGGAGTAGAAATCACTTGATTTATAAAACAATGTTTTTTTATTTGTTCAGTCATATGTTCCCTAATGGTTGTTTGGTTTTTATTTATAAGGAAAAAGCAGCACAGACGTGAAGGCGATGTGATCAAGGCTAAACACAGGTAAGATACAAGCTCTTATACAGAATATAGTGAGCGTGACTTGAAAAACTGCTTCATTAGAACTTCAGGTTATTTTATTTAAATTAGCTGACCAAGTGGTGAAAAAGGCTTAGTTACAGTATACAGCTTTGAAAGATTTCATTGCTGAAGCCGTGTCTTCAACAGTTTGTACAATGCCTCCCTGCACTGCATGTTTTGCATGTCTCGTTAGTCAAACACACCTGATTCAACTCATCAGCTCATTAGCAGAGACTCCAGAACCTGAAATGGCTGTGAGAAAGGAGACATGCAAAATGTGCACTGGTGTAATGGAGGATAATAGTTAATTGTAATTGGCTTGACCTTTTCACAAACACAAAAATCAGCTCTTCACATTAATAAAACAACACAAATTATACAAACACCTCATATTTAATTGAAGTTACTGATATGTAGATTACACTTGTAATGAAAATATTAGCGAACAGTGTAAAATAAAGTGTCATTTCACATGTTTTGAATAGACTTATGCCAATATTCAATAATTTGAGCATGCACAATATTGATATTGTGGACACTTTAAAATACGCCGAGTAATTACTCTAAACTTTTTCAGAGTGAATTTAATAATACTCAAATTGCTGTGTTGGCAGTGGTTGTCCGTGTTGTACGTTTTTACATTTTTCTGTGACTACTTACAGGGTTTTTGTTCGTTAACTCTGTACAGTGATGTTTCATTTGTTAACGTTAACTAAATGTAAGTGTAATGACACTACAACAGCATTTATTAATGTTAGGTCATGTTAACTTAATACCTAATAACTAGGCCCACACGGAACCTGCGTGTGCTGATTTTTAGCCCATCATTAAATCTATTTATTTTCCAGTGTAAATGTGTGTAAATTTATGTTTATAGAGTTTTTTAATTATTTTCAGCACTAATATTGACAAATATGAAAAATGTTGATATGATTTAATTACAATACAGTTTGTAAAGTATTATTTTTCTGTCTTTCAGTAGATATATTATATCTGAGACTTGCTTTGTTTACTAAATAAGTGGTTCTAATTGGATTGGCATTGTGAACATTAAATAAAAGTTAAAAGGGTATTATTTTTTAATTTATTATATTAAGTTTTTAGTTATGATACTCTCAAAATTATTCCACATGAATCTGCAGATTTTTTATGAAATTCTGTGCAGAAAAAATGTCTGCAGACTCTGTCTGGCCCTACTAATAACTCATTTAAATCTAAATCCTAATTGATTGAATGGAGTTAATAACTAATACAATACAGCTGTATTTTTAAATGAACTTTAACATAACTATAATATGGCTATTTCTCACTGTTAATTTTAGAACACTGAGAGACGTTATTGTAAAGTGTTACGTATTGTACTTCATCATCCTTTTGTTTATTTTAAACATTAATTTGCTCTAAACATGTATATACAGTACAGTAAAGCAACACAACCAAGCATCTTTTATCATTATACCTGTAAGGTAATCTTAGGTCAATTTAGTGAAAATACGGTGATAAAATCTAAAGCAATTAACCGCAACAAGAAGATTTGATATTGGCAGAAGCCTAGTTTAAACTGTGTTTTTATTTGCATTTACATTTTAACTAGTAGGTGTCAGAGCTTGTAGCATGTAGAGCATTCAGTTCAGTTTAATTGATTCAGAGTTTTGGAAAGCTCTGTTCCTTCCAAGTAAAATGTGGAGCTCTGTTGGTCCCCAGGACTGGAGTATTAAACGGTTACTGCTGTAGATCCATTCCAACTGAAGTCATCTTATTAGAAAAAAAGAAAAATACAGGTTAATTAACAAATGTTGCATTATTAATTTAATTCCAAGTTCAAGATCTAATTTATGTTGTAGTCAGTTAACAAAAACAAAACATGTACATTTCTCCGCAGAATTAAGTTCACATATCAGAATTCTGATTTTCTTCCTCAAAATCCTGTTTAAATTTCACAATTAGTTTTTTCCCCCCTCAAAAATTATTAAGTTTTCATCAATTAATTTTCTAAACTCTTGTTTTTACCACATTTGTGAGTTTGCATCCTGAAATTACTAGATATAAACTTGCACATCTGAGGGAAAATATCTGAATTGAAACAACACAAGTTTATAAGAAGGTCAGTTCGGTTCAGTTCGGTTAAATGAGTAAACACACACAATAACATGAAACTGTGGTTTTAACTGTGAACAAGCATGATGAATATAAATGTAAATAATTAAGTAAAACATCGACTTGAAACTTACTAGATACTCACATATACATTAAGTTGTTTGAGTTTTGCCTGTTTACACATTGAGCAGCAAAGCCTCTTTGGTTAAACGCATCTGTTTTACAGTATAATTTAAAAGATCATTTAGCCAAACTGCTAAAACACGTTGCTTTACACGCCGAAACGCTGCCATAAATCACAGATTTGCTTTCAAATGTGTTTTATTCATTTCTCAGCCTTCTTACCTGCGACTGAACACTTCGAGTTCATGATCTGAATAACCCTGATTCATTGTCCACAAGAGGGCGCTGACGACCATTTATTTGACACTCGACATTGAGCTATTTAATATCCTAATAGATGCACTATATTGTCTGGGTGTCTACATTTTAAACTATTATTATTATTTGGGGAATTTAAACGGCTCATAAACTTAAATAAACGAGGCTTTAACACTGTAACTCGTCCAGTTAGGAACTCTAGTGCAGTTTTTCATCCGCTCCACCAGGCGGCGCGCGCGTTTTCTCGTTCAGTCTGACTCGGAGCTTCAGGATGTTGACAGTGTGACGTTTGTTTTGGTGCAGCAGCAGCACGAGTGTACAGTTTTAAACACATAAACTGAAGATGACAGCTCAGTGAGAGTGTTTTAATGTCACTAAACAACATTTAATGCAGTCCGACAACTAAAATAACCGACACACGCTGAGATAAAGGACAGGAATGCAGTGAAAAGCGACTTATCTGTAAGTAACTGTACAGTATTTCTCCTGCTTTGCCTCATAAGGTCTTTATTTCTTGTACTTCAGTCGCAGTTAAGTTCATGTTTAGCACTTATTGAAGTGTCTTTAGTGACATGTTTAAGCAGAGCTCTCCTGTTTGTTTAAACAGCTTTGTTTACATGCTGCTCTCTGTCACTGTCAGACATTTAAGAGTAAATGAGTTGGTAGTTGTTGTTTTATATGTAAAGGCTTTGAGTTAAACAGCCTCTTATTATAAAGTAGAACAAAACATAACATGTGTTCAGAAGCTCTGATGTTCTGCTGTGTTTCTAGAGCTTTCACAGTCAATATTTAGGCTGTAAATGTGTATAATTGTGAATGATTAATTGTAATATCTGTCAGAGTGTGATGTTTAGAGCTGCTGTTTGACAGTGTGTTTATTTCTGTGTTTCCTCAAGAGAATGAGGGATGTGTTTGGACCGTACAGTCAACAGAAGCAGAGCTCCGGGACGTTTGGACTACATTTACAGGCAGGATGGACATCTGCTGCGGACAGGTAAGACCTCTCGCTCGTTTTTGTGTTTTGTGCTATCGGTTACCATCACTTCCTTTCTAGAGGGTCAACCCCTCCAGAAAGGAAGTGATGGTAACCGAAACGGGGAGAGAAGGGACGGGGACCCCTTTTTTATAGAGCTAATTTATTTTTTTAGTAAAAAGTAGCATAACCCCTGCTGTACATGGCCCCGTAGGTCAGGGGAGGAACGCTCCATCCTCCCCCTTCGTTCACGCCAACACTCACACATATCGCAGTGATCTGGCTGGGATTGAACCAGCGACCTCTTAACCCTTGAGGCAATGCTCTACCACTGAGCCACAGTCACATACCTAATGGTGTGCCGGAACGTATATTTGATCCCTGTCTGTTGGCCAGAGTGTGAAAGAGAGCAGAAAGTGGGCTTTGAACCCATGTCTTTCTGACAGCCTTGGCCATAGAGAACATGTGTTTAGCCAGCAGCGCCACCATGGCACTCACGGTTAGTGTAGACGTTTAAAGCACTATGTCAGTCAGATATAACGAAACTCATTTGATGAGGGATTCGAACCCAAAACATTCTGATTTATAGGCAAATGATTATCCACTGCACCAAAGCAATTTTGATGTCTTGTATGTTGTTATATGGTCTTGTACATATATTTTAATTAGTGAGGAAAGTTGAAGAAAACCTGCGTCTGTGGTATTCGAACCTATAACATTGTAATTCACAGGCAAATGATTAACCACTGCGCCAAAGAGCTTTTGATGTCTGATATGTTAATATATGGTCTTGTACATATATTTTAATTAGTGAGGAAAGTTGAAGAAAACCTGCGTCTGTGGTATTCGAACCTATAACATTGTAATTCACAGGCAAATGATTATCCACTGCGCCGAAGCACTTTTGATGTCTTGTAAATTGTTAAATGGTCTTGTACATATATTTTAATTAGTGAGGAAAGGTGAAGAAAACTATCGTTTGTGGTATTCGAACCTAAAACATTTTAATTCATAGACAAATGATTAACCTCTGCGCCAAAGGGCTTTTGATGTCTTGTACGATGTTAGATGGTCTTGTACATATATTTTTATTTGTAAGGAAAGGTGAACAAAATCTGCATTTGTGGGATTCGAACCAAAAACATTCTGATTCACAGGCAAATGATTATCCACTCAGCCAAAGAGCTTACAGTGGTCTCTGTTTGTCTAAACTTTCTAATTCATAGGCAAACACTTATCCACCCTGCCCTTGAGCATGACATCTTGTTTGGTCTTGTTATGAGTGAAGAAGCTGTGGAAATGGGATTCAAAACCAAAGTTTTCTGATGTGAAGGTAAGTGATTATCCACTGCGCCACAGAGTTTACAATGTGTACAGGCATGTTTTAGAGTCTTGTATTTTTTTTTGATGAAACAGGTTAAGAAAACCTGCACTTTTGAGATTTGAACCCCAGCTTTCTGATTCAAAGGCAAATGAT
Organism: Danio aesculapii; assembly: GCF_903798145.1. NCBI lineage: Eukaryota > Metazoa > Chordata > Actinopteri > Cypriniformes > Danionidae > Danio > Danio aesculapii. The sequence continues at coordinate 47,464,546 of NC_079438.1, forward strand.
AAAGCTCTGCGCCACTGAGCCTCTGATAACATGTGCTTCTGATTTAGGCTGAAGAATTATGTCAAGAAAACACAGAAATCAGCTACAGCAGGTGTTTTCAATTAAGGTTTTTTTTTAATTCATACTCATAGTTGCTCTATGTGAGGGTTAAGTGCCTTGCTCATTTGCAGCTCGGCTGGGCTGTTGTTTACCCCCCACCCTTTCAACAGCTGTCAGCAACCTCTGGTTTACCAGTCCAACTCACTAACCGTTAGGCTAACTTGATTATGCATACTCATGACTGCTCTCTGTGAGGGTTAAGGGCTTTAGTCATGGACAGCAGAGCTGGTCAGTGTTGTATATCCCCCCTCCATTCCAACTTCTGTCGGGACTGGGAATCAGTATCTTATCTGGGTAGTCTTATCTTATCCACCTCTGGGTTGCCAGTCCAACTCACTAACCACTAGGCTAACTTCATTATGCATACAAACCTATGAGCTTTGATTTATATGATGGTAACGATTAGTCATAGGATTCAAACCAAGATATTTGTTCAGAATAAACAGACAACCATCACTGACACAGTTGTTGTTTTTCAGGGTTATTTATATTTCATTTAGCTAAAGCATTATTTATAGAAATATTTTTTGTATGAAACACAAACTAATCATGTGTTTGTAAGCCTTGATGTGTTTCACATGTAAACTAATAAAAAGTTTTAATCTCTTTGTTAAAAGTACAAAAACGATGTGATTGTGTTTTCATGTCTTCAAACCTTATAAACAGTGAAGTAGTCCATAAATCCTCAGTTTTGTTTATCAACACTCATATCAGCTTGATCAGTTTATTCTGACTACAGAGAGAAATCCAGAACTCCAGTCCAGATTTTACACTGCTAACAAGCGTCTTATAAAATATGTCATTTCATTAACATCACAAAACTATCATGTGTTCTATCAAGTGCACACAGCTAAGATCTTCAAGAAATGTACAAAACAATCATGAGGGTCATTAAGATCTTTATTAATATTTCACATTTCAAATGCAAACTTGTAAACAACACAATCTGTTTATGCAAATCAGAAGCTTTACCAGACTAAAAACACATCAATCAAGTTCATCAAACCTGTGCTGTTGAGCGTCTTCAGATGTTTTTACTCAGGATCAGACACGACTGCTGTTCTCACATTCACTTATTGTCCACAAGAGGGAGCTGATCCTGTGTCTGTTATTTTATTTAATAGTAAATATGCATAATAACTGATTAAACAACTAATTCATAGATTAAACTTGTTGACAGTGGTATTATGCATACTTTAATTATCAGGGGGGCCACAATATGCTGGGGCCAGTTGAAATGTTTGGAGAAAAAGCTTTACAGAATTTTTTTTTAAGTGGTTAGTCAGTGACCTCATTCTAAAATAATATTCATACCTAATACACAAATGTGATAATAAATAATGAAACAAAAAAAGTTACACAAAAAATACAAATTACATTATTGTTGATCATTAAAAATGAACATAAATGAATACTACTACTATAAGGAGCAGAAAAAAACAGGGGAAAAGTGCTGAAAAACATATCAGGCTAAAAATACTTGAGTACTTAATACTTAAAAGTAAAAAAAGTACAGCTTATTTTAACTTTAATAGTTATGTTAAGAGTTTATATGTTAAATTTGGAGAGAAAAACGCATAACTTATTTTAGTATTTTTCCACAGCTGTAGGTTTACTCAGTTGTGTGTGAGTCTGACAGTTACACAGATGTAGTTTGGGGTGCAACAGTACCAGGATCGGGACTGTGAAAAAATTAGAGCACACAGGGAGAGGAGCAGGCCCACACTGATAAATGAGCAGAGAATTCCACACATAGATCTCAGGGTCAGGGCATTGTGGGAGAAAGACGTCTCTGGGGGATGAGCTGCCCTTCAAATACAGATAGAAAAAGTCAAAGATGAAAAAAACACAAAAATAAGGCATCACAAAACACTGGCATTCTAGGGATAACTAATCAAAGACACAAAGCAAAGAGACTAAAACATACAACAGAACAGTGTAAATCAAGGAGAAAGGACTGGTAAATATTTGCATACAAGAGTCACTATTAGGGCTGCATCAAGTCTTTTTGCATGCAGTGCGTCTGCAGAAGATATAATAAATTGCATGTATAAATTTGACAGAGCAAAAATAAGTTGAAAAGTTAAGTTAAAAATGACTTGATCATCATTGTATAAATAATTTGATGCAATAATATCTTTGTCTTTTAATCTTTAATAAATGATCTAATCCTGCACTGTGACTATAGCAGATACACACATAGTGATGTTGATGCTAAAGCCTTAGTCTCTATGACTCAAATCCAGAGCATAAAGATGCCAGATTAGTGTGTGAGTGTGTGTAGTCCATTTTATACTCACCAAGTGTGCCTAAAAGTGAACTTCGTAACAATTGTTCATCAGTCCCATAAAATGAAAATGGAAAGACTTCGGTAAAGCTAATAGAACTAGATGGCAGACAGACAGACACTTACCTCAGTCATTCCGACAGTTCCTGTCATCCCTTCACCCTCCCGTCTTCTCCATTATTTCATCACAAGGGAAACCATGAAGCCACACCTGTCTTTTCCATATCTGAGAAACATAAACCATAGCAGGAATTAAAAACTGTCATGATAATTATTATATCAGCATTCGTTGCCTTATGAATCCACCACACACACACACACACACACACACACACACACACACACACACACACACACACACACACACACACACACACACACACACACACACACACACACACACACACACACACACACACACACACACACACAAAATGTCCAAGAAAAGGACAATTGTTTACATTTGTCAAAAACGAGACATCCCATTTTACTGTCTATACCAAATTACATATATTAAAATGATTTATTATATATATAAAATATACCCAATGAAAGCAGAGCATCTACTTTAATGTTTCAAATAATGTTTGTAAACCAAAACATCAAAATTCTTTCATCAATTTCAACATTTTTTCTTCCAGACGTGTGTGTTAGAGCAATAGTAACTAAACTCTGCAGGACAGTGACACCTCTGGCAAATTCATTTTATTTTAAGCAGAATATTCCTACACAGAACAAAATGATTCATTGGATTTACTCAATTTTTTAAGGTAAATGTTTGCAAAGAATTTATATGGGCTGAATTTAAACAAATTAAATTGACCATTAGTTAAAATTCAGCCCATATAAATTGTTTGCAAACAGTTACCTTAAAAAATTGAGTAAATCCAATGAATCATTTTTAGTGGTATGATTACAAAGCTGAATTTTAACCATCATTACTTCAGCCTTAAGTAGCTGGGTTTCCATCCTAATGTGACTTTTTAATTTTATTTATATATATATATATATTTAAGTGTTAGCGCAAAAATCGAAAAAATAAAAATCATAATTAAGTATTATGTACATTTCCATCAGGTTGTTAGTGTGGCTGACTGTAGTATTGGTAACCTAAAAAAAACAGTAAACAAAGCAAGCGTAGTGGAGACATCTGATTGGTCACATGCCAAATGCATTTCCATGTCCCATTATTCACATTAACACAATTTAGTCCAAAACCAGCTCAAAATTAAAGTAAAAACAGATTTTGTTTATTAACGAAGGAATTTTTATTCTAAATGTGGCATTCACGTCACTCATTTCTCATGAGATACTTTAAAGTGCGCTATAATGCAGAGTGATGGAGACCCAGTTAGTGTCATGTGATGCTTCAAACAATTCTTAAACCAAGAAGCACTTTCTTAGCAAATATAAAATAAGGTAAATGAAATAATTTGCCAGTGGGTTGAGTAAAATAATCTTATTTCAAACCAAAAACAAGATTATTACACTTGCCCCAACTGGCACTGACTTCATTTAGACTTCTTATTTGCCAAAAACAAAACAATGTTTATTACTTGCTTAGAAAATACTTCCTAATTTAAGATTTTGTAGATATTTGGACTAGTCTAAACAAAACAAAACCTCTAAGAGAAAAAAAGCATTTGTTGCAGTGTCATTAAAAATGTGTCAATAATAGTGAACATATTTCCATAGTTTTCAAATATTTACAGTGATAAAAGCTTCAGCAATTAATTGCAACAAGAAAAGTTGATAGTATTAGTCTAGTTTTGACTCTTCTTATTTGCATTTACTACATTTTAACCAGTAGGTGTCAGAGCTTGTCTTGAGGTGTGTAAAGCATTCAGTTCAGTTCAATTCAATCAAATTTAAGAAATTTCGGTTGATTCAACGTTTTGGAAAGCTCTGTTCCTCCCATGTAAAATACGGAGCTGTGTTGGTCCCCAGGACTGGATTACTAAAACAGTTCCTGTTGTAGATCCATTCCAACAAAAGTCATGCAATTAGAAAAGAGGGAATCAAGAGCTTATTTAACAAATGTTGCATTATTGAATTGAATTCCAACAGCAGGATTGCATTAATGTTATGTTTAGTGAAAAAAAAAAGTACATTTTATTTTTCCCTTCAGAATTAAGAGTTTGCATGTAATTATTCTGCTTTGCTTTCTCAAAATCCTGTTTACAATTCTGATTTTCTTTATCAAAATTAAGAGTTTACATAATAATTCTGTCTTTTTGACAGATTTGTGAGTTCGCAATCTTAAATTGCTTGATGCAAACCTGCAATTCTGAGGGAAAAATGTGAATTTTGAAATATAAAATCACAACTGTGTGAAAAAGAGATTTGGAAAAAGTGAATTACTTTATTGTTTTTAATTCAGTGAAAGCAACAATTTTCATAATCTTGGACAAACTATACAATTAATGAGACTTTTAAGATCACGTTACCTGTCTGCTTGCCAAAAAGTATTAATGCAAAAATGTTGGTTTGACTGACAAAAGTAGATTGTGCGGTGTATAAATAACCCTGTATAATTTCTTAATAACATCCCAGCAGAATTAAGGTATATTCACCATGAGATTATTTACTTCAGGTTATGAAAGCGCATCCAGATTCAATAAACTAATGACAAAAAAAGCTTCCACTAAGTGGTGTTTGACATTAATACAGATACACTTACTGTCCACCAGGCGGAGCTGAAACACTGATTTGATCTCTTGCATTTCTGTGTGTCTAAATCTGTATAGACTAAATGTACTATAAATGCTCTTTAAATCTGCAAACACTGACACAACAGTGTGAAACTGTGGATTTAACTGTGCCCAAGCATTATGAATATCACTGCAAATAAGTAAACAAAAACATACATCAACTTAAAACTTGCACATACACACAAACCTCTTTATAGGTTTACTGTTTACACACCGAGCACGTTTGAGTTAAACACATTTGATCTGCTTTACCACATCATTGATAACAGAGTTTACCTAAACTGCTAAAAACACGTTGCTTTACACGTCGAGACGCTGCCATAAATCATAGAGTTGCTTTCAAATATGTTTTATTCATTTCTCAGCCCTCTTACCTGCGACTGAACACCACGAGTTCATGATCTGAACAACACTGATTCATCGTCCACAAGAGGGCGCTGACGACCACATCTTGACTTATTTGGCACTTGACATTGAGCTATTTAACCTAGTGAATATACTATTTTGTCTGGGTGTGTACATTTTCAATTAGTCGAAATATTTGGAATTTAAAAGACCCATCAGGCTTAAATAAACAAGACTTTAACACTGTAACTCGTCCTGTTAGACACTGTAGTGCAGTTCACCATCCGCTCCACCAGGCGGCGCAAGCGGTTTCCCATTGACTCTGAATCACAGCTTCAGGATGTTGACAGCGTGACGTTTGTTTTGGTGCAGCAGCAGCAGCACGAGTGTACAGTTTTAAACACATAAACTGCAGATGACAGCTCAGTGACAGTGTTTTAATGTCACTAAACAACATTTAATGCAGTCCGACAACTAAAATAACAGACACACGCTGAGATAAAGGACCGGAATGCAGTGAAAAGCGACTCACCTGTAAGTAACTGTACAGTATTTCTCTTGCATTTCCTCATTAAGCCTTTATTCCTTGTACTTCAGTCGCAGTTAAGTTCATATTTAGCACTTATTGAAGTGTCTTTAGTGACATGTTTAAGCAGAGCTCTCCTGTTTGTTTAAACAGCTTTGTTTACATGCTGCTCTCTGTCACTGTCAGACATTTAAGAGCAAATGAATTGTAGTTGTTGTTTTATATTATTAATAGTAATATCTGTCAGAGTCAGATGTTTAGATCTGCTGTTTGACAGTGTCTTTATTTCTGTGTTTCCTCTACAGACTGAGGGATGTGTTTGGACCATACAGCCAACAGAAGCAGAGCTTCGGGACGTTTGGACTACATTTACAGGCAGGATGGACATCTGCTGCGGACAGGTAAGACCTCTCGCTTGTTTTTGTGTTTTGTGCTATCGGTTACCATCACTTCCTTTCTAGAGGGTCAACCCCCCTCTAGAAAGGAAGTGATGGTAACCGAAACGGGGAGAGAAGGGACGGGGACCCCTTTTTTATAGAGCTAATTTATTTTTTTAGTAAAAAGTAGCATAACCCCTGCTGTACATGGCCCCGTAGGTCAGGGGAGGAACGCTCCATCCTCCCCCTTCATTCACTCCGACACTCACACCTATCGCAGTGATCTGGCTGGGATTGAACCAGCGACCTCTTAACCCTTGAGGCAATGCTCTACCACTGAGCCACAGTCACATACCTAATGGTGTGCCGGAACGTATATTTGACCCCTGTCTGCTGGCCAGAGTGTGAAAGAGAGCAAAAAGTGGGCTTTGAACCCATGTCTTTCTAACAGCCTTGGCCATAGAGAACATGTGTTTAGCCAGCAGCGCCACCATGGCACTCACGGTTAGTGTAGACGTTTAAAGCACTATGTCAGTCAGATATAACGAAACTCATTTGCTGAGGGATTCGAACCCAAAACATTCTGATTTATAGGCAAATGATTATCCACTGCACCAAAGCGCTTTTGATGTCTTGTATGTTGTTATATGGTCTTGTACATATATTTTAATTAGTGAGGTAGGGTGAAGAAAACCTGCGTCTGTGGTATTCGAACCTATAACATTGTAATTCACAGGCAAATGATTAACCACTGCGCCAAAGGGCTTTTGATGTCTGATATGTTAATATATGGTCTTGTACATATATTTTGATGTGTGAGGAAAGGTGAGGAAAACTATCGTTTGTGGTATTCGAACCTAAAACATTCTAATTCATAGGCAAATGATTAACCACTGCGCCAAAGGGCTTTTGATGTCTTGTACGATGTTAGATGGTCTTGTACATATATTTTTATTTGTAAGGAAAGGTGAACAAAATCTGCATTTGTGGGATTCGAACCAAAAACATTCTGATTCACAGGCAAATGATTATCCACTCAGCCAAAGAGCTTACAGTGGTCTCTGTTTGTCTAAACTTTCTAATTCATAGGCAAACACTTATCCACCCTGCCCTTGAGCATGACATCTTGTTTGTTCTTGTTATGAGTGAAGAAGCTGTGGAAATGGGATTCAAAACCAAAGTTTTCTGATGTGAAGGTAAGTGATTATGCACTGCGCCACAGAGTTTACAATGTGTACAGGCATGTTTTAGAGTCTTGTATATTTTTTTGATAAAACAGGTTAAGAAAACCTGCACTTGTGAGATTTGAACCCCAGCTTTCTGATTCAAAGGCAAATGATAAAGCTCTGCGCCACTGAGCTTCTGATAACATGTGCCTCTGATTTAGGCTGAAGAATTATGTCAAGAAAACACAGAAATCAGCTGCAGCAGGTGTTTTCAATTAAGGGTTTTTTTTTTAATTCATACTCATAGTTGCTCTATGTGAGGGTTAAGTGCCTTGCTCATTTGCAGCTCGGCTGGGCTGTTGTTTACCCCCCACCCTTTCAACAGCTGTCAGCAACCTCTGGTTTACCAGTCCAACTCACTAACCATTATGCTAACTTGATTATGCATACTCATGACTGCTCTCTGTGAGGGTTAAGGGCCTTAGTCATGGACAGCAGAGCTGGTCAGTGTTGTATATCCCCCCCTCCATTCCAACTTCTGTCGGGACTGGGAATCAGTATCTTATCTGGGTAGTCTTATCTTATCAACCTCTGGGTTGCCAGTCCAACTCACTAACCACTAGGCTAACTTCATTATGCATACAATCCTATGAGCTTTGATTTATATGATGGTAACGCTTAGTCATAGGATTCAAACCAAGATATTTGTTCAGAATAAACAGACAACCATCACTGACACAGTTGTTGTTTTTCAGGGTTATTTATATTTCATTTAGCTAAAGCATTATTTATAGAAATATTTTTGTATGAAACACAAACTAATCATGTGTTTGTAAGCCTTGATGTGTTTCACATGTAAACTAATAAAAAGTTTTAATCTCTTTGTTAAAAGTACAAAAACGATGTGATTGTGTTTTCATGTCTTCAAACCTTATAAACAGTGAAGTAGTCCATAAATCCTCAGTTTTGTTTATCAACACTCATATCAGCTTGATCAGTTTATTCTGACTACAGAGAGAAATCCAGAACTCCAGTCCAGATTTTACACTGCTAACAAGCGTCTTATAAAATATGTCATTTCATTAACATCACAAAACTATCATGTGTTCTATCAAGTGCACACAGCTAAGATCTTCAAGAAATGTACAAAACAATCATGAGGGTCATTAAGATCTTTATTAATATTTCACATTTCAAATGCAAACTTGTAAACAACACAATCTGTTTATGCAAATCAGAAGCTTTACCAGACTAAAAACACATCAATCAAGTTCATCAAACCTGTGCTGTTGAGCGTCTTCAGATGTTTTTACTCAGGATCAGACACGACTGCTGTTCTCACATTCACTTATTGTCCACAAGAGGGAGCTGATCCTGTGTCTGTTATTTTATTTAATAGTAAATATGCATAATAACTGATTAAACAACTAATTCATAGATTAAACTTGTTGACAGTGGTATTATGCATACTTTAATTATCAGGGGGCCGCAATATGCTGGGGCCAGTTGAAATGTTTGGAGAAAAAGCTTTACAGAATTTTTTTTAAGTGGTTAGTCAGTGACCTCATTCTAAAATAATATTCATACCTAATACACAAATGTGATAATAAATAATGAAACAAATAAATGTTAAACAAAAAATACAAACTACATTATTGTTGATCATTAAAAATGAACATAAATGAATACTACTACTATAAGGAGCAGAAAAAACAGGGGAAAAGTGCTGAAAAACATATCAGGCTGAAAATACTTGAGTACTTAATACTTAAAAGTAAAAAAAGTACAGCTTATTTTAACTTTAATAGTTATGTTAAGTGTTTATATTTTAAATTTGGAGAGAAAAACGCATAACTTATTTTAGTATTTTTCCACAGCTGTAGGTTTACTCGGTTGTGTGTGAGTCTGACAGTTACACAGATGTAGTTTGGGGTGCAACAGTACCAGGATCGGGACTGTGAAAAAATTAGAGCACACAGAGAGAGGAGCAGGCCCACACTGATAAATGAGCAGAGAATTCCACACATAGATCTCAGGGTCAGGGCATTGTGGGAGAAAGACGTCTCTGGGGGATGAGCTGCCCTTCAAATACACATAGAAAAAGTCAAAGATGAAAAAAAACACAAAAGTAAGGCATCATAAAACACTGGCATTCTAGGGATAACTAATCAAAGACACAAAGCAAAGAGACTAAAACATACAACAGAACAGTGTAAATCAAGGAGAAAGGACTGGTAAATCTTTGCATACAAGAGTCACTATTAGGGCTGCATCAAGTCTTTTTGGTCATCATTGTATAAATAATTTGATGCAATAATATCTTTGTCTTTTAATCTTTAATAAATGATCTAATCCTGCAGTGTGACTATAGCAGATACACACATTGTGATGTTGATGCTAAAGCCCTAGTCTCTATGACTCAAATCCAGAGCATAAAGATGCCAGATTAGTGTGTGAGTGTGTGTAGTCCATTTTATACTCACCAAGTGTGCTTTAAAAGTGAACTTCGAAACAATTGTTCATGAGTCCCATAAAATGAAAATGGGAAGACTTTGGTAAAGCTAATAGAACTAAATGGATGGATGGATGGATGGATGGATGGAGAGACAGACAGACAGACACTTACCTCAGTCATTCAGACAGTTCCTGTCATCCCTTCACCCTCCCGTCTTCTCAATTATTTCATCACAAGGGAAACCATGAAGCCACACCTGTCTTTTCCATATCTGAGAAACATAAATTATAGCAGGAATTAAAAACTGTCATGATAATTATTATATCAGCATTCGTTGCCTTATGAATCCACCACACACACACACACACACACACACGCATACACGCACACACACATACACACACACACACACACACACACAAGGTCCAAGAAAAGGACAATTGTTTATATATGTCAAAAACGAGACATCCCATTTTACTGTCTATACCAAATTACATATATTAAAATGATTTATTATATATATAAAATATACCCAATGAAAGCAGAGCATCTACTTTAATGTTTCAAATAATGTTTGTAAACCAAAACATCAAAATTCTTTCATCAATTTCAACATTTTTTCTTCCAGACGTGTGTGTTAGAGCAATAGTAACTAAACTCTGCAGGACAGTGACACCTCTGGCAAATTCATTTTATTTTAAGCAGAATATTCCTACACAGAACAAAATGATTCATTGGATTTACTCAATTTTTTAAGGTAAATGTTTGCAAAGAATTTATATGGGCTGAATTTAAACAAATTAAATTGACCATTAGTTAAAATTCAGCCCATATAAATTGTTTGCAAACAGTTACCTTAAAAAATTGAGTAAATCCAATGAATCATTTTTTAGTGATATGATTACAAAAGTACATTTTAACCATCATTACTTTAGCCTTAAGTAGCTGGGTTTTCATCCTAAAGTGACTTTTTAATTTTATTTATATATATATATATATATATATATATATATATATATAAGTGTTAGCACAAAAATCTGAAAAAAAAAATCATAATTAAGTATTATGTACATTTGCATCAGGTTGTTAGTGTGGCTGACTGTAGTATTGGTAACCTAAAAAAAACTGTAAACAAAGCAAGCATAGTGGAGACATCTGATTGGTCACATGCCAAATGCATTTCCATGTCCCATTATTCACATTAACACAATTTAGTCCAAAACCAGCTCAAAATTAAAGTAAAAACAGATTTTGTTTATTAACGAAGGAATTTTTATTCTAAATGTGGCATTCACGTCACTCATTTCTCATGAGATACTTTAAAGTGCGCTATAATGCAGAGTGATGGAGACCCAGTTAGTGTCATGTGATGCTTCAGACAATTCTTAAACCAAGAAGCACTTTTTTAGCAAATATAAAATAAGGTAAATGAAATAATTTGCCAGTGGGTTGAGTAAAATAATCTTATTTCAAACCAAAAACAAGATTATTATACTTGCCCCAACTGGCACTGACTTCATTTAGACTTCTTATTTCCCAAAAACAAAACAATGTTTATTACTTGCTTAGAAAATACTTCCTAATTTAAGATTTTGTAGATATTTGGACTAGTCTAAACAAAACAAAACCTCTAAGAGAAAAAAAGCATTTGTTGCAGTGTCATTAAAATGTGTCAATAATAGTGAACATATTTCCATAGTTTTCAAATATTTACAGTGATAAAAGCTTCAGCAATTAATTGCAACAAGAAAAGTGGATAGTATTAGTCTAGTTTTGACTCTTCTTATTTGCATTTACTACATTTTAACCAGTAGGTGTCAGAGCTTGTCTTGAGGTGTGTAAAGCATTCAGTTCAGTTCAATTCAATCAAATTTAAGAAATTTCGGTTGATTCAAAGTTTTGGAAAGCTCTGTTCCTCCCATGTAAAATATGGAGCTCTGTTGGTCCCCAGGACTGGATAACTAAAACAGTTACTGTTGTAGATCCATTCCAACAAAAGTCATGCAATAAGAAAAGAGGGAATCAAGAGCTTATTTAACAAATGTTGCATTATTGAATTGAATTCCAACTGCAGGATTGCATTAATGTTATGTTCAGTGAAAAAAAAGTACATTTTATTTTTCCCTTCAGAATTAAGAGTTTGCATGTAATTATTCTGATTTGCTTTCTCAAAATCCTGTTTACAATTCTGATTTTCTTCATCAAAATTAAGAGTTTACATAATAATTCTGTCTTTTTGACAGATTTGTGAGTTCGCAATCTTAAATTGCTTGATGCAAACCTGCAATTCTGAGGGAAAAAATGTGAATTTTGAAATATAAAATCACAACTGTGTGAAAAAGAGATTTGGAAAAAGTGAATTACTTTATTGTTTTTAATTCAGTGAAAGCAACAATTTTCATAATCTTGGACAAACTATACAATTAATGAGACTTTTAAGATCACGTTACCTGTCTGCTTGCCAAAAAGTATTAATGCAAAAATGTTGGTTTGACTGACAAAAATAGATTGTGCGGTGTATAAATAACCCTGTATAATTTCTTAATAACATCCCAGCAGAATTAAGGTATATTCACCATGAGATTATTTACTTCAGGTTATGAAAGCGCATCCAGATTCAATAAACTAATGACAAAAAAAGCTTCCACTAAGTGGTGTTTGACATTAATACAGATACACTTACTGTCCACCAGGCAGAGCTGAAACACTGATTTGATCTCTTGCATTTCTGTGTGTCTAAATCTGTATAGACTAAATGTATTATAAATGCTCTTTAAATCTGCAAACACTGACACAACAGTGTGAAACTGTGGATTAAACTGTGCCCAAGCATTATGAATATCACTGCAAATAAGTAAACAAAAACATACATGGACTTAAAACTTGCACATACACACAAACCTCTTTATAGGTTTACTGTTTACACACCGAGCAGGTTTGAGTTAAACACATTTGATCTGCTTTACCACATCATTGATAACAGAATTTACCTAAACTGCTAAAAACACGTTGCTTTACACGTCGAGACGCTGCCATAAATCATAGAGTTGCTTTCAAATATGTTTTATTCATTTCTCAGCCCTCTTACCTGCGACTGAACACCACGAGTTCATGATCTGAACAACACTGATTCATCGTCCACAAGAGGGCGCTGACGACCACATCTTGACTTATTTGGCACTTGACATTGAGCTATTTAACCTAGTGAATATACTATTTTGTCTGGGTGTGTACATTTTCAATTAGTCGAAATATTTGGAATTTAAAAGACCCATCAGGCTTAAATAAACAAGACTTTAACACTAACTCGTCCTGTTAGACACTGTAGTGCAGTTCACCATCCGCTCCACCAGGCGGCGCAAGCGGTTTCCCGTTGACTCTGAATCACAGCTTCAGGATGTTGACAGCGTGACGTTTGTTTTGGTGCAGCAGCAGCAGCACGAGTGTACAGTTTTAAACACATAAACTGCAGATGACAGCTCAGTGACAGTGTTTTAATGTCACTAAACAACATTTAATGCAGTCCGACAACTAAAATAACAGACACACGCTGAGATAAAGGACCGGAATGCAGTGAAAAGCGACTCACCTGTAAGTAACTGTACAGTATTTCTCTTGCATTTCCTCATTAAGCCTTTATTCCTTGTACTTCAGTCGCAGTTAAGTTCATATTTAGCACTTATTGAAGTGTCTTTAGTGACATGTTTAAGCAGAGCTCTCCTGTTTGTTTAAACAGCTTTGTTTACATGCTGCTCTCTGTCACTGTCAGACATTTAAGAGCAAATGAATTGTAGTTGTTGTTTTATATTATTAATAGTAATATCTGTCAGAGTCAGATGTTTAGATCTGCTGTTTGACAGTGTCTTTATTTCTGTGTTTCCTCTACAGACTGAGGGATGTGTTTGGACCATACAGCCAACAGAAGCAGAGCTTCGGGACGTTTGGACTACATTTACAGGCAGGATGGACATCTGCTGCGGACAGGTAAGACCTCTCGCTTGTTTTTGTGTTTTGTGCTATCGGTTACCATCACTTCCTTTCTAGAGGGTCAACCCCCCTCTAGAAAGGAAGTGATGGTAACCGAAACGGGGAGAGAAGGGACGGGGACCCCTTTTTTATAGAGCTAATTTATTTTTTTAGTAAAAAGTAGCATAACCCCTGCTGTACATGGCCCCGTAGGTCAGGGGAGGAACGCTCCATCCTCCCCCTTCATTCACTCCGACACTCACACCTATCGCAGTGATCTGGCTGGGATTGAACCAGCGACCTCTTAACCCTTGAGGCAATGCTCTACCACTGAGCCACAGTCACATACCTAATGGTGTGCCGGAACGTATATTTGACCCCTGTCTGCTGGCCAGAGTGTGAAAGAGAGCAAAAAGTGGGCTTTGAACCCATGTCTTTCTGACAGCCTTGGCCATAGAGAACATGTGTTTAGCCAGCAGCGCCACCATGGCACTCACGGTTAGTGTAGACGTTTAAAGCACTATGTCAGTCAGATATAACGAAACTCATTTGCTGAGGGATTCGAACCCAAAACATTCTGATTTATAGGCAAATGATTATCCACTGCACCAAAGCACTTTTGATGTCTTCTACGTTGTTATATGGTCTTGTACATATATTTTAATTAGTGAGGTAGGGTGAAGAAAACCTGCGTCTGTGGTATTCGAACCTATAACATTGTAATTTACAGGTAAATGATTAACCACTGCGCCAAAGGGCTTTTAATGTCTGATATGTTAATATATGGTCTTGTACATATATTTTGATGTGTGAGGAAAGGTGAGGAAAACTATCGTTTGTGGTATTCGAACCTAAAACATTCTAATTCATAGGCAAATGATTAACCACTGCGCCAAACGTTTAAAGCACTATGTCAGTCAGATATAACGAAACTCATTTGCTGAGGGATTCGAACCCAAAACATTCTGATTTATAGGCAAATGATTATCCACTGCACCAAAGGGCTTTTGATGTCTTGTACGTTGTTAGATGGTCTTGTACATATATTTTTATTTGTAAGGAAAGGTGAACAAAATCTGCATTTGTGGGATTCGAACCAAAAACATTCTGATTCACAGGCAAATGATTATCCACTCAGCCAAAGAGCTTACAGTGGTCTCTGTTTGTCTAAACTTTCTAATTCATAGGCAAACACTTATCCACCCTGCCCTTGAGCATGACATCTTGTTTGGTCTTGTTATGAGTGAAGAAGCTGTGGAAATGGGATTCAAAACCAAAGTTTTCTGATGTGAAGGTAAGTGATTATCCACTGCGCCACAGAGTTTACAATGTGCAGAGGCATGTTTTAGAGTATTGTATATTTTTTTGATAAAACAGGTTAAGAAAATCTGTATTTGTGGGATTTGAACCCCAGCTTTCTGATTCAAAGGCAAATGATAAAGCTCTGCGCCACTGAGCCTCTGATAACACGTGCCTCTGATTTAGGCTGAAGAATTATGTCAAGAAAACACAGAAATCAGCTGCAGCAGGTGTTTTCAATTAAGGTTTTTTTTTAATTCATACTCATAGTTGCTCTATGTGAGGGTTAAGTGCCTTGCTCATTTGCAGCTCGGCTGGGCTGTTGTTTACCCCCCACCCTTTCAACAGCTGTCAGCAACCTCTGGTTTACCAGTCCAACTCACTAACCATCATGCTAACTTGATTATGCATACTCATGACTGCTCTCTGTGAGGGTTAAGGGCCTTAGTCATGGACAGCAGAGCTGGTCAGTGTTGTATATCCCCCCCTCCATTCCAACTTCTGTCGGGACTGGGAATCAGTATCTTATCTGGGTAGTCTTATCTTATCAACCTCTGGGTTGCCAGTCCAACTCACTAACCACTAGGCTAACTTCATTATGCATACAATCCTATGAGCTTTGATTTATATGATGGTAACGCTTAGTCATAGGATTCAAACCAAGATATTTGTTCAGAATAAACAGACAACCATCACTGACACAGTTGTTGTTTTTCAGGGTTATTTATATTTCATTTAGCTAAAGCATTATTTATAGAAATATTTTTGTATGAAACACAAACTAATCATGTGTTTGTAAGCCTTGATGTGTTTCACATGTAAACTAATAAAAAGTTTTAATCTCTTTGTTAAAAGTACAAAAACGATGTGATTGTGTTTTCATGTCTTCAAACCTTATAAACAGTGAAGTAGTCCATAAATCCTCAGTTTTGTTTATCAACACTCATATCAGCTTGATCAGTTTATTCTGACTACAGAGAGAAGTCCAGAACTCCAGTCCAGATTTTACACTGCTAACAAGCGTCTTATAAAATATGTCATTTCATTAACATCACAAAACTATCATGTGTTCTATCAAGTGCACACAGCTAAGATCTTCAAGAAATGTACAAAACAATCATGAGGGTCATTAAGATCTTTATTAATATTTCACATTTCAAATGCAAACTTGTAAACAACACAATCTGTTTATGCAAATCAGAAGCTTTACCAGACTAAAAACACATCAATCAAGTTCATCAAACCTGTGCTGTTGAGCGTCTTCAGATGTTTTTACTCAGGATCAGACACGACTGCTGTTCTCACATTCACTTATTGTCCACAAGAGGGAGCTGATCCTGTGTCTGTTATTTTATTTAATAGTAAATATGCATAATAACTGATTAAACAACTAATTCATAGATTAAACTTGTTGACAGTGGTATTATGCATACTTTAATTATCAGGGGGCCACAATATGCTGGGGCCAGTTGAAATGTTTGGAGAAAAAGCTTTACAGAATTTTTTTTTAAGTGGTTAGTCAATGACCTCATTCTAAAATAATATTCATACCTAATACACAAATGTGATAATAAATAATGAAACAAATAAATGTCAAACAAAAAAATACAAATTACATTATTGTTGATCATTAAAAATGAACATAAATGAATACTACTACTATAAGGAGCAGAAAAAACAGGGGAAAAGTGCTGAAAAACATATCAGGCTGAAAATACTTGAGTACTTAATACTTAAAAGTAAAAAAAGTACAGCTTATTTTAACTTTAATAGTTATGTTAAGTGTTTATTTTTTTAAATTTGGAGAGAAAAACGCATAACTTATTTTAGTATTTTTCCACAGCTGTAGGTTTACTCAGTTGTGTGTGAGTCTGACAGTTACACAGATGTAGTTTGGGGTGCAACAGTACCAGGATCGGGACTGTGAAAAAATTAGAGCACACAGGGAGAGGAGCAGGCCCACACTGATAAATGAGCAGAGAATTCCACGCATAGATCTCAGGGTCAGGGCATTGTGGGAGAAAGACGTCTCTGGGGGATGAGCTGCCCTTCAAATACAGATAGAAAAAGTCAAAGATGAAAAAAACACAAAAATAAGGCATCATAAAACACTGGCATTCTAGGGATAACTAATCAAAGACACAAAGCAAAGAGACTAAAACATACAACAGAACAGTGTAAATCAAGGAGAAAGGACTGGTAAATCTTTGCATACAAGAGTCACTATTAGGGCTGCATCAAGTCTTTTTGTATGCAGTGTGTCTGCAGAAGATATAATAAATTGTATGTCTAAATATGACAGAGCAAAAATAACTTGAAAAGTTAAGTTAAAAATGACTTGGTCATCATTGTATAAATAATTTGATGCAAAAATATCTTTGTCTTTTAATCTTTAATAAATGATCTAATCCTGCATTGTGACTATAGCAGATACACACATTGTGATGTTGATGCTAAAGCCTTAGTCTCTATGACTCAAATCCAGAGCATAAAGATGCCAGATTAGTGTGTGAGTGTGTGTAGTCCATTTTATACTCACCAAGTGTGCCTAAAAGTGAACTTCGTAACAATTGTTCATCAGTCACATAAAATGAAAATGGAAAGACTTCGTTAAAGCTAATAGAACTAGATGGATAGATGGGTAGACAGACAGACAGACAGACAGACAGACAGACAGACACTTACCTCAGTCATTCCGACAGTTCCTGTCATCCCTTCACCCTCCCGTCTTCTCAATTATTTCATCACAAGGGAAATCATGAAGCCACACCTGTCTTTTCCATATCTGAGAACCATAAACCATAGCAGGAATTAAAAACTGTTATGATAACTATTATATCAGCATTCGTTGCCTTATGAATCCACCACACACACACACACACACACAAGGCCAAGAAAAGGACAATTGTTTACATTTGTCAAAAACGAGACATCCCATTTTACTGTCTATACCAAATTACATATATTAAAATGATTTATTATATATATAAAATATACCCAATGAAAGCAGAGCATCTACTTTAATGTTTCAAATAATGTTTGTAAACCAAAACATCAAAATTCTTTCATCAATTTCAACATTTTTTCTTCCAGACGTGTGTGTTAGAGCAATAGTAACTAAACTCTGCAGGACAGTGACACCTCTGGCAAATTCATTTTATTTTAAGCAGAATATTCCTACACAGAACAAAATGATTCATTGGATTTACTCAATTTTTTAAGGTAAATGTTTGCAAAGAATTTATATGGGCTGAATTTAAACAAATTAAATTGACCATTAGTTAATATTCAGCCCATATAAATTGTTTGCAAACAGTTACCTTAAAAAATCGAGTAAATCCAATGAATCATTTTTTAGTGGTATGATTACAAAGCTGAATTTTAACCATCATTACTTCAGCCTTAAGTAGCTGGGTTTCCATCCTAATGTGACTTTTTAATTTTATATATATATATATATATATATATATATATATATATATTTAAGTGTTAGCACAAATATCGAAAAAATAAAATCATAATTAAGTATTATGTACATTTCCATCAGGTTGTTAGTGTGGCTGACTGTAGTATTGGTAACCTAAAAAAAACTGTAAACAAAGCAAGCATAGTGGAGACATCTGATTGGTCACATGCCAAATGCATTTCCATGTCCCATTATTCACATTAACACAATTTAGTCCAAAACCAGCTCAAAATTAAAGTAAAAACAGATTTTGTTTATTAACGAAGGAATGTTTATTCTAAATGTGGCATTCACGTCACTCATTTCTCATGAGATACTTCAAAGTGTGCTATAATGCAGAGTGATGGAGACCCAGTTAGTGTCATGTGATGCTTCAGACAGAATCTGAAGCTGATTCGGTGCTCATGAAGCACTGTGAGCATGTTGTTGAAAAACAGCTGTTCTACTTATTTTTATGTTTTTTTGAGCAAACTGTGACTTTTTAAGGTCTATTGTTCAAAAGAGCATGAAATGAGAAATATATACACAAGAAATTTCGGTTGATTCAAAGTTTTGGAAAGCTCTGTTCCTCCCATGTAAAATATGGAGCTCTGTTGGTCCCCAGGACTGGATTACTAAAACAGTTTCTGTTGTAGATCCATTCCAACAAAAGTCATGCAATAAGAAAAGAGGGAATCAAGAGCTTATTTAGCAAATGTTGCATTATTGAATTGAATTCCAACTGCAGGATTTCATTAATGTTATGTTCAGTGAAAAAAAAAAGTACATTTTATTTTTCCCTTCAGAATTAAGAGTTTGCATGTAATTATTCTGATTTGCTTTCTCAAAATCCTGTTTACAATTCTGATTTTCTTCATCAAAATTAAGAGTTTACATAATAATTCTGTCTTTTTGACAGATTTGTGAGTTCGCAATCTTAAATTGCTTGATGCAAACCTGCAATTCTGAGGGAAAAAATGTGAATTTTGAAATATAAAATCACAACTGTGTGAAAAAGAGATTTGGAAAAAGTGAATTACTTTATTGTTTTTAGTTCAGTGAAAGCAACAATTTTCATAATCTTGGACAAACTATACAATTAATGAGACTTTTAAGATCACGTTACCTGTCTGCTTGCCAAAAAGTATTAATGCAAAAATGTTGGTTTGACTGACAAAAGTAGATTGTGTGGTGTATAAATAACCCAGTATAATTTCTTAATAACATCCCAGCAGAATTAAGGTATATTCACCATGAGATTATTTACTTCAGGTTATGAAAGCGCATCCAGCTTCAACAAACTAATGACAAAAAAAGCTTCCACTAAGTGGTGTTTGACATTAATACAGATACACTTACTGTCCACCAGGCGGAGCTGAAACACTGATTTGATCTCTTGCATTTCTGTGTGTCTAAATCTGTATAGACTAAATGTATTATAAATGCTCTTTAAATCTGCAAACACTGACACGACAGTGTGAAACTGTGGATTTAACTGTGCCCAAGCATTATGAATATCACTGCAAATAAGTAAACAAAAACATACATCAACTTAAAACTTGCACATACACACAAACCTCTTTATAGGTTTACTGTTTACACACCGAGCACGTTTGAGTTAAACACATTTGATCTGCTTTACCACATCATTGATAACAGAATTTACCTAAACTGCTAAAAACACGTTGCTTTACACGTCGAGACGCTGCCATAAATCATAGAGTTGCTTTCAAATATGTTTTATTCATTTCTCAGCCCTCTTACCTGCGACTGAACACCACGAGTTCATGATCTGAACAACACTGATTCATCGTCCACAAGAGGGCGCTGACGACCACATCTAGACTTATTTGGCACTTGACATTGAGCTATTTAACCTAGTGAATATACTATTTTGTCTGGGTGTGTACATTTTCAATTAGTCGAAATATTTGGAATTTAAAAGACCCATCAGGCTTAAATAAACAAGACTTTAACACTAACTCGTCCTGTTAGACACTGTAGTGCAGTTCACCATCCGCTCCACCAGGCGGCGCAAGCGGTTTCCCGTTGACTCTGACTCACAGCTTCAGGATGTTGACAGCGTGACGTTTGTTTTGGTGCAGCAGCAGCAGCACGAGTGTACAGTTTTAAACACATAAACTGCAGATGACAGCTCAGTGACAGTGTTTTAATGTCACTAAACAACATTTAATGCAGTCCGACAACTAAAATAACAGACACACGCTGAAATAAAGGACAGGAATGCAGTGAAAAGCGACTCACCTGTAAGTAACTGTGCAGTATTTCTCTTGCATTTCCTCATTAAGCCTTTATTCCTTGTACTTCAGTCGCAGTTAAGTTCATATTTAGCACTTATTGAAGTGTCTTTAGTGATATGTTTAAGCAGAGCTCTCCTGTTTGTTTAAACAGCTTTGTTTACATGCTGCTCTCTGTCACTGTCAGACATTTAAGAGCAAATGAATTGTAGTTGTTGTTTTATATTATTAATAGTAATATCTGTCAGAGTCAGATGTTTAGATCTGCTGTTTGACAGTGTCTTTATTTCTGTGTTTCCTCTACAGACTGAGGGATGTGTTTGGACCATACAGCCAACAGAAGCAGAGCTTTGGGACGTTTGGACTACATTTACAGGCAGGATGGACATCTGCTGCGGACAGGTAAGACCTCTCGCTCGTTTTTGTGTTTTGTGCTATCGGTTACCATCACTTCCTTTCTAGAGGGTCAACCCCTCTAGAAAGGAAGTGATGGTAACCGAAACGGGGAGAGAAGGGACGGGGACCCCTTTTTTATAGAGCTAATTTATTTTTTTAGTAAAAAGTAGCATAACCCCTGCTGTACATGGCCCCGTAGGTCAGGGGAGGAACGCTCCATCCTCCCCCTTCGTTCACGCCAACACTCACACATATCGCAGTGATCTGGCTGGGATTGAACCAGCGACCTCTTAACCCTTGAGGCAATGCTCTACCACTGAGCCACAGTCACATACCTAATGATGTGCCGGAACGTATATTTGACCCCTGTCTGCTGGCCAGAGTGTGAAAGTGAGCTTTGAACCCATGTCTTTCTGACAGCCTTGGCCATAGAGAACATGTGTTTAGCCAGCAGCGCCACCATGACACTCACGGTTAGTGTAGACGTTTAAAGCATTATGTCAGTCAGATATAACGAAACTCATTTGCTGAGGGATTCGAACCCAAAACATTCTGCTTTATAGGCAAATGATTATCCACTGCACCAAAGCGCTTTTGATGTCTTGTATGTTGTTATATGGTCTTGTACATATATTTTAATTAGTGAGGTAGGGTGAAGAAAACCTGCGTCTGTGGTATTCGAACCTATAACATTGTAATTCACAGGCAAATGATTAACCACTGCGCCAAAGGGCTTTTGATGTCTGATATGTTAATATATGGTCTTGTACATATATTTTGATGTGTGAGGAAAGGTGAGGAAAACTATCGTTTGTGGTATTCGAACCTAAAACATTCTAATTCATAGGCAAATGATTAACCACTGCGCCAAAGGGCTTTTGATGTCTTGTACGATGTTAGATGGTCTTGTACATATATTTTTATTTGTAAGGAAAGGTGAACAAAATCTGCATTTGTGGGATTCGAACCAAAAACATTCTGATTCACAGGCAAATGATTATCCACTCAGCCAAAGAGCTTACAGTGGTCTCTGTTTGTCTAAACTTTCTAATTCATAGGCAAACACTTATCCACCCTGCCCTTGAGCATGACATCTTGTTTGGTCTTGTTATGAGTGAAGAAGCTGTGGAAATGGGATTCAAAACCAAAGTTTTCTGATGTGAAGGTAAGTGATTATCCACTGCGCCACAGAGTTTACAATGTGTACAGGCATGTTTTAGAGTCTTGTATATTTTTTTGATAAAACAGGTTAAGAAAATCTGTATTTGTGGGATTTGAACCCCAGCTTTCTGATTCAAAGGCAAATGATAAAGCTCTGCGCCACTGAGCCTCTGATAACATGTGCTTCTGATTTAGGCTGAAGAATTATGTCAAGAAAACACAGAAATCAGCTGCAGCAGGTGTTTTCAATTAAGGTTTTTTTTTAATTCATACTCATAGTTGCTCTATGTGAGGGTTAAGTGCCTTGCTCATTTGCAGCTCGGCTGGGCTGTTGTTTACCCCCCCCTTTCAAGGGTGGTCAGCAATTTCTGTCCAACTCACTAACCATTATGCTGACTTGATTATGCATACTCATGACTGCTCTCTGTGAGGGTTAAGGGCCTTAGTCATGGTCAGTGTTGTTTATCACTTCTGTTGGGACTGGGAATCAAACCAGCAACCTTTGGGTTACCAGTTCAACTCACTAACCACTAAGCTAACTTCATTATGCATACAAACCTATGAGCTTTGATTTATATGATGGTAACGATTAGTCATAGGATTCAAACCAAGATATTTGTTCAGAATAAACAGACAACCATCACTGACACAGTTGTTGTTTTTCAGGGTTATTTATATTTCATTTAGCTAAAGCATTATTTATAGAAATATTTTTTTGTATGAAATGCAAATTAATCATGTGTTTGTAAGCCTTGATGTGTTTCACATGTAAACTAATAAAAAGTTTTAATCTCTTTGTTAAAAGTACAAAAACGATGTGATTGTGTTTTCATGTCTTCAAATCTTATAAACAGTGAAGTAGTCCATAAATCCTCAGTTTTGTTTATCAACACTCATATCAGCTTAATCAGTTTATTCTGACTACAGAGAGAAATCCAGAACTCCAGTCCAGATTTTACACTGCTAACAAGCGTCTTATAAAATATGTCATTTCATTAACATCACAAAACTATCATGTGTTCTATCAAGTGCACACAGCTAAGATCTTCAAGAAACATTCAAAACAATCATGAGGGTCATTAAGATCTTTATTAATATTTCACATTTCAAATGCAAACTTGTAAACAACACAATCTGTTTATGCAAATCAGTAGCATTAAACCTGTGCTGTAGAGCTCCATCAGCTGCTTCAGGTGTTCTCAATCAGGTTAAAATCAGGATCAGATACAACGGCTGCTTACACATTCACTTATTGTCCACAAGAGGGAGCTGATCAACTGTTCTCATGCCTGTGTTTGTTATTTTAATTATGAGTAAAAATGCTTAATAGCTGATAAAACAACTAATTCATAGATTAAACTTGTTGACAGTGGTATTATGCATACTTTAATAATCAGGGGGCCACAATATGCTGGGGTCAGTTGAAATGTTTAGAGAAAAAGCTTTACAGAATAATAAAAAATAAATGGTTTAATTCTAAAATAATACTTATAATGAATACATAAATGAAATAATGAAATAAATGTCAGATTAAACTAAAACTACAAATTACATTAATATTGATAATTAAAAATGAACAAAAATTAATACTAGTACTATAAGGAGCAGAAAAAAACTGGAAAAAAGTACTCAAAAACATATCAGGCTGAAAGTACTTAAGTACTTAACACTTAAAATTTAAAAAGTACAGCTTTTAATTAATTTAAATAGTTAAGTTTTTGTGTTGTGTTAAATTTGAAGAGAAAAACGCATAACTTTTTTCAAGACAAGTGGTCTCTTATTTTAGTATTTTTCCACAGCTGTAGGTTTGCTCGGTTGTGTGTGAGTCTGAGGTTTACACAGATGTAGTTTGGGGTGCAACAGTACCAGGATCGGGACTGTGAAAAAATTAGAGCACACAGGGAGAGGAGCAGGCCCACACTGATAAATGAGCAGAGAATTCCACACATAGATCTCAGGGTCAGGGCATTGTGGGAGAAAGACGTCTCTGGGGGATGAGCTGCCCTTCAAATACAGATAGAAAAAGTCAAAGATGAAAAAAACACAAAAATAAGGCATCACAAAACACTGGCACTCTAGAGAAATGTTCAAAACATGCAACAGAACAGCTTAAAATGAAGGAGAAAGGACTGGAAAATACTTGCATACAAGGGTCTCTATTAAGGCTGCAGGATATTGAAAAAATACGACATTGTGATGTTTTGTTTTAATGCAATATATATTGCGATATGAATATAATATCACCAGATGATTTGAATAGACTGGGATGATCAAGTCTTAGTATGCAGTGCTTTGGCAGAAAGTATAATAAATTGCAAAAATGTATAAATATGACAGAGCAAAAATAATATAGAAATTGATCAAATGTAAAAACAACATGGTCATCGTTGTATAAATAATTTGATGCTATAATATCTTTGTCTTTTAATTTAAGGAATTAAAATGATCTAATCCTGCGATGTGACTATTGCAGATACACACATTGTGATGTTGATGCTAAAACAATATATCGTTCAGCTCTAGTCTCTATAGCTCAAATGCAGAGCATAAAGATGCCAGATTTAGTGTGTGTAGTCCATTTTATACTCACCAAGTGTGCTTTAAAAGTGAATTTCGTAACGATTGTTTATGAGTCACATAAAACGAAAATGAAAAGACTTCGGAAAAGCTAAAAGAACTGTATAAATAGACACTTACCTCAGTCATTCCGACAGTTCCTGTCATCCCTTCACCCTCCCCTTCCTCTCCATAATTTCATCCCAAGGGAAACCAGGAAGCCACACCTGTCTTTTCCATATCTGAGAAACATAAACCATAGCAGGAATTAAAATCTGTCATGATTTTTATATCACCGTTCATTGCACCACACACACACAAAAGAAAATTATTTTTGTCAAAAAAAAGGTGTCACGTTTTACTGTCTAAATCAAATTACATATACAAAAGTAATTAATTATACATACAAAATATATGCAATGAAAGCAGAGCATCTACTTTAACGTTTCAAATAATGTTTGTAAACCAAAACATCAAAATTCTTTCATCAATTTCAACATTTTCTCATCTTCTTTCAGTGTAACATTTATGTATAAACTAAACAACATTTTGTGCTCGTGTCACAATTTATAACATATTAAATTATTAAAAACTAAAAACATTTGCGGACATATGGGTAAATCCTGGGTAAATACATACACTATGGGTGTCTAATGCTGCTCCTGGAAGGCCACTATCCTCTATACAGTTTAGTTCTTAACCTAATTAACTGCACCTGAACCAGATAATCAGTGAGTGTTTGGGTATATAAACATTCAGACGGGTGTTAAAGCAGTAATACCTAAACTCTCCTGGACAGTGACACCTCTGGCAGACACATTATATTGTAAGCAGAAAATTCCTACACAGAAAAAAAAAAACTTTGTTAGATTTACAATTTTGTTAAGGTAAGTGGTTGCAAAGAATTTATATGGGGTGAATTTAAACAAACAAATTAAGTTCTGCATTACTAAATTTAATTTGTTTAAATTCAGCCTACATAAATGGTTTGCAAACACCTTATTTTTTTTTGTAAATCCAATGAAGAATCTTTTTATTGGTATGATCATCGCTTCAGTAGCTGGGTTTCCATCCTAATGTGACCTTTTTTTTGTGTGTTTTTTTTTTTTTAATTTAATAATGTTTTGAAGTGTTGGCACAAAGAAAATCCCAATTAAGTATTTGGTACATTTACATCAGGTTGGTAGAGTGGCTGACTGTAGTATTGGTAACCTAAAAAAAAAAAAATGTAAACAAAGCAAGCATAGTGGAGACATCTGATTGGTCACATGGGTGTAATGTTTACCATGTCAGAGTTTATTTGGCAAATGCATTTCCATCTCCCATTATTCACAATCAAATTAGTTCAAAACCAGCTCAAATTAATGTAAAAACAGGTTTGTTTAATGAAGTAATTTTTATTCTAAATGTGGCATCCACGTCACTCATTTCTCATGAGATACTTCAAAGTGCGCTATAATGCAGAGTGATGGAGACCCAGTTAGTGTCATGTGATGCTTCAGACAGAATCTGAATATGCTGATTCAGTGCTCATGTGAATCATGTTGTTGCTAATATCATGTTTAAAAACAGCTGTTCTACTTTTATATTTTCGTGCAAACTAACCCAAAAGGTCCATTGTTCAAACCTTTTTTTTTTTCCACTTTTACATGTCTTTACTGTCTCTTGTAAGCACAATGAAAGTACTAATTTCTTAACTCTTAACCTGCACAAAAGGTTTTTAGATGGATTAAAATGGTGAATTCTTGTGGTTTGATGGATAGCGGCAAGTAATAAGGATGTCAGCTGAGAAGTAATCATCTTTTTTATAAAGCTCATAATTGAGAAATTCTACTTTCCATCAAGTGGCTCTGAGTTTAAAAAAGGGGAACATGTTCTTTCTAAGGCATGTATCATGATTAATGTTGCTTATATTAAAGATTTCAACAATTCTTTATATGACTTTACTTGGGTTGATGATAAAAGTTGATGACAGGTTTTGGTCCTAGTATCCAAAAATTCTTAAACCAAGAAGCACATTCTAAGCAAGTAAAAAATTCCCCTTGAAAATTTTATTTCAAACCAAAACAAGATTATTTTACTTGCGCCGCTGGCACTGACTTAATTTGGACATCTTATTTCCCAAAACAAAACTGTTTATTTTTAATGTTTATTAATGCTGCTTGATTTAAGAATTTGTAGAAATTTAGACTAGAAAACATGTACAGTAAGATTATGTTTAACAGCAAGAAATTTTTTATAGTATTTCCTATAATATTTTCTCTTCTGTAGATGTTATAATTTGACTAGTATAAAATCAATTATTAATTTTTAAAACCATTTTAAGGTTGTTGTTGTTGTTGTTGTTGTTGTTGTTGTTTTTATTTTTATTATTATTATTATTATTATTATTATTAGCTCAAGCAATATTTTTGTAGATTGTCTACAAAACAAACCATCATTATGCAATGATTTGTATAATTACTTTTCTGTATAGTTAACCTATAGCCTTTAAATGTCAATTTAAGCTGAATGCTAGTATCTTGAAATATATCTAGCAAAATATGTACTGACATCATGGCAAAGATAAATCAGTTATTAGAAACGACTTATTTAAATTATTAATAATTCTAACTTGCACTGTATTTAATATTATATATAATTAAACTTACTCCCTAAACCTATGGAGATCTTTGCAACATTAAAATGATCTATATTGACACTGAGCCACAAAAGATCTAGATGTTTTTTTTTTTTTTTTAAATGGTTTCTCTGATCATCAGCCATTCTTCTGATGGATGTGTTTTACGTGAGTTCCTCTCGTCTGTCTATGTGCATTACCTCAAAGCAGTAGACTGGAAGTGGCCTTTGGCAGCACCCGCCCACACTCCCCCATTTCCTCCTATAGAAACACCGGGATCGCCCAGCAACTGTTTCTGGGGAAGCTCCTGTTGGCAGCTTCCTGTGCCACTCCCACCCTGTGAACAAACACCCCATTGCTGCTCCTGACTAATGTGCATCTGAAGGAAAAAAAAAGTCGTTTTCCGCCTCATCTTGCGCTTTCCTTCCTCCGGTGACCGTCTTTACACTTGACGTTTTGAATGTATGTTGGGTCACAGTGTTCCCTTAAAGTCAGGGTGCAGGCTAATAATAACACAGACCAACTGCATCCTCTTTTTCAGACATTCCCGGGACAGGGGCCGTCAAGGGAGACCCAACCCAGCAGCGGAGTCACGCTGTGCTGAAGACGGCTGGTGTGGATCTGCTGGCTCTACAGTAGCATTTAGAGATTATCTACAGGTTTTCAGAGAAGAGAAAGATAAACTGCTCTTCTGCAGGTCAAAGGTCATTTCTAGATACATACACTCTCATGTTTCCTTGTAGAGATTAAGTGGCTGTTCTTGGTAAACTTTCCTATTGTGTAATCTTTTGGTACGGTCACTTGCAAATACCACAATTGAAATTGACAATGTTTACAATAATCTTTGGTTTGTTACATAACTCCAGGTACTTTTACATATACAGTTGCTCTCCTGTGCAATATTTATTCTTTTTCAAATATTTCTCAAGTGATTATTTATTAAGGAATTTTTCACTATATTTAGAAATATAACTATAACAGAAATTGAAGCATAGAAACAGAATCAAGTTTAATTTAGTTCTAAAGATAAAAAAAATACAAAGGATTTTTTTTTTAATGGAAAAGTACAGATTGATTGTAAAACACACAATTATTGTAAAGTTTTCAAAATACTAACAGAACAATAATAAATAACTTGTCAAGATGACAATTATAGACACCTTTGTCTTCATTACGTCAGTCAAATTCAACAATTAAACACTTCAATCTGCTTATTTCAGTGTTTAAAAAAAGTGAAAAGGTAAAATAAAAAATATTAATGAATATATGTACAGGGTGATTCCAAAAAAAAAAAATACCACAAATTTAAAAATCTGTGTTTAATCAAAGAAACATGATGGAACCTTGAGTAATTAATCAATGAGACGAGCACTTGACAAACATTAGAGTCTCTTTAAATCGACGACAGAAAGAGCTTAGCTCTCCTTCTCTTCTTTGCAAAGTTCTCGATTTTCAAATTTGTGGTATTCTTTTCAAATCACCCTGTATATAGTTATATTAATCAAAAGTTTTGTGTTTTTTAATATTAAATAAAATATTTTTGTAGCAATTAAATATGAACTTTAATTGATAGATAACTTGAGAAGGATTTTTTTAAATGTGATTAAATTAAAAATAAAACATACGTTTTTTGACTAGTACTTATTAATATATATACATATACGCACACGTACAACTGATCATTAATTGAGTTGTAAAAAATATTTCAAATGATTAAAAAGGTGAATTCTTGTGGTTTGATGGATCGCGGCAAGTAATAAGGATGTCAGCTAAGAAGTAATCATCTTTTTTAATAAATCTCTTTATAAATACCTCATTATTGAAGAAATTCCTTCTTTTTTTTATTAAAGGGAACTCCAAGTTCTTAAAGGCACTTGTTATTTTTAAGGCATGTATCATGATTAATATCGCTTATATTAGAGATTTCAACAATTCCTTTAATGCCTTTCCTTGGGTAGATGATTAAAGTGGATAAACCATTAAGACTTTTCCACTTACACTGAAGATGGTATATACAGTAGGGACTAGAAACAGACTTGTGGATTATCTTTTGTACTAATTGTACTACTAAGAATATTTTTTTTGCAGTACAATTAGTACAAAAGAGTTAATCCACAAGTATGTGTCTGCCTCATCATGCGTTCTAAATTAAGACCTTGACCACAGAATATATAAAAATAGATTTAATAAGGCTGATGCTGCTCTTTACTATCTCTAATAAAGATAATAAAGACCTTTCCACAGCTTCCAGTATATATGATGGACATTTCTTGACACTCTGTCATCATGAGACTTGTTTTGCTGTGGTTCAGACTAAAGCATTTCACACTGATCTGACCGCCTGTGCGATTCAAACGAGGAGGTTTTAAACATAGGGAGTGCTTTGGAATAAAATAAACAAAGGATTTGTGGAGAGTGGTACTGTCAGCAGGCGATGAGGAAAATAAACTAGATCATAACAGTGGAGGAGTGAGCCATTCACACACACACATATGCGAGGTGCTGGTTTTTCTCTGGGGATAGACTCCGCTTGGTACCAGGCTTCTGATAAGGAGGTGCAGAGTGTTCTGTGTCCTGTCAACTACTAAATCACACACTCTCAAGGATACACACACACACATTTATCTTGGAGTTAGAGAGAGAGCTTAAGCAAGATTATGCTAATGTTATTTTGATCATGCAGAGACACCATGCAGAATGTCTGACATGTCAAGCTTGTTTTGAATATGCTGCATTCTTGTTCATGTCATGCACACTCATGCAAGGACTGACCACCTGTGTTTCTGAGAATGTGTTCAGTCTCTCCTCTTATCTTATCGTAGCAAGTCCATGCTAAATGAAATTAAATGATTTATATGTTTTTAAAAGGTTTTTAGAAAGTTGTTTCTATATCCTGTATGAAATTAAAGAGAGATTGCAACTATTTAACTCTAAAAGTGATTAGAAATGGATTAAAACACTTTTAAAAAGACTATATGGAAATAAATACAATACAGAAATCAAATAAATTGAAATTGTCACTATATTTTGAGATCTAGGGCTGCCACTGGCATCTGAAATGCAAAATTACTAAAGCTACTGGTAAATAAAGTTAAATAATTGATTATAAAATAACATTTTAAGTAATATATTAAGTAATGAAAATAAATATATTGATCTGAGAAAAGCCTCAAAGGCAAATGTGCCTGGAAGTTAAAAAATATATATATCAAAGTTAAAATTAAATAAATAAAAAGTCAATAAAAAAACATTTCACCAATATGAGTTTTTGAGAGGTTTAAGACTAGGAATTTGAAAAACATGCAAAATAATATTTTTTAAAAAGTTAAATAAAGTTATCCGATCCATCTATCTACATTCTGAAGTCGTTTGGTTTTAGTTTAAAATATTTGTATGCAACTTACTTAATTCAACCACTTTAAAAACAAAAATGTCACCTGCCCTCTCTGTGAAATAAGTCATATTAAGCCTTCAGAAATATCGAAATATTTAAAGCTGCTTGTATTTGTACGTCACAAAACATGCGATGAGAAATGCTTTCAGATAAGATGGAATGCGAGCACTGGACATCCACAGTGCTTTACACATATCTGAAGAATGCCTGTCATAAATCTGGAGATAACTCCAATAAAAAGTTTCAGAAAGTGTATTCATCATGGGGGAGGCAGTGCTTGGCACAGTGTCTCAGCGCATGAGTGAATGAGCGCCACATTCTTCAAATGCTCTTGCCATTGTGGCTCTTTAATGAGGCAGGGTGACAAAAGCCTGGCATGGTGGCGCTAATGGTGGACGCCAGGCCTGAAGCCGGCATCCAGCCTGCCACCCTCGAGCTGTTTAACATGCCGTCCGTCACCCGCTTCGCTCTGAAGAGTGTCATGAGGGCAAGCCTCCAAATATCTGCTTCTACACATGCTTTATAGGATAAGAGAGAGAGAGAGCTGGGTTTGTATGAGCGACCACTTTTAATACCGTTTTTGAATGTGAGGATGATTCCAATTCCACATCATTTGAAAATGGACTTCAGTATAAATGCTGGATACTAAAATTGTTTTAAATTTATCTAAAAGTTGATGAAAACTTTATTTTGGGCTCCTTTTTGGTTTTTTGTTTCCCCAAAATTATTTTCTAACTGTTAAGTTCAATAAAGCAATCAAGTAGTAAGTCATTCAGTATAATTCATAAAATGAAATCACTTCATGTATGCAGTATGTAGGAAAATAGTGTATGACCAAAACAGAAACTGCCAAAGGCAAAAGTGATCGACAGATAAATCAAATCTCTGTAAAATTGTCAACAACAACCCCCCAAAAAACTGATCAAATTAATAATATTTGAGTTTTGGTCAAGTATTTTTCAAACACAATATTTTTGAACCTTTTAGTCCAGCCAACAAAATAAAAAATAATAAAATAAAAATAACTACATTTTTTGTGGATTTTATGTATGGATAAAACAATAATTAATTCATTACAATGAATATGACGGTATATGAAAATACTAGCCCCAATGCCCTGCAGAAACCATTTAAAAATATGAAATATTAAATAAAATTATTATTATTTAAATAAATAAATAGAAATCTTTTTAAATTAAAGGTTAAAAACAAAGACTAAACAGAAGAATGCATAAAATAAAAGTTACAGAAAGTGAATGCAAATGGGTCAAAATAGCATTTAGGAACTACATAAAATAAATTAAAACACGCATAAAATCAAATAAAACATCCATTAAATAAATAAAATAAAATAGATTTAATCATGCATTAAAAAATAAAATTATTTAAAACATGCATCAAATAAATGCAAAAAATAAATTAAAATATGCGTCAAATAAATAAAATAAAACATGCATCGAATAAAAAAATGAACATGCATTAATAAATTAAAATGAATTTAAACATGCATTAAATAAATAAAATAAAACATGCATTGAATAAAATGTGTTAATTAAAATAAAATAAATGTAAACATGCATCACATAACATAAATAAATTAAAACATGCCTCAAATAAATAAGTAAAACATGCATCAAATAAATTATTGACAAAATAAAAAAGTAACTAAAAATAGTGGTGCAGTGGCCATTAACTTCATTTATCTGCAATGTTCATGCAGAATGATATGTGAAACCTCAAAACAGCATGTTCTTTCTATTGGCATGAGAATGCTTTTAATGAGCAGTAAAATTAAAGGAAAAAGAAAAAAAACAGTCCACCAATAAATTCAGCACAACACAACTGTGGGAATCAGCATTCACGCTTGACAACATAAACGCGTGCACACACACACACACACACACATCTACATCTCACATCTAAAACATCTCACATCTAAAAACAGAAGCCGAACGCTAAAAGACAATTAAAAGGCCAAACACACTATCATAGCATCTATTTTAGGACAGACAGAGACGCCCCGGAAGCACAACCAACACCCATGTGTTTATCTGCCTTTGTTCAGCACCCAAAACATTTCCCCTCCGCCATTCATAACAACCCCAAATGACATGACAGCAGTTCTGTCACTCTTTCCTATAGCCGGAGTTAATGCGGTAATTAATGGAGCTGAAGTAGATGGCCATTAGAGGAGGTCACTGAGGTCTATTAAAGTCAAACTCAATAGAGGTTTCGTGTTTTATGGTGCTGAAAAGTAAACATGAATTTGTCGGGGTGAAGCAGGAGGCTTTTGAAGTTTGGTTGTCTTGGTTTTTGGCTGGTGATTGTGGCATGTCGTAGCCTTCACAGCAGCTGCTCTTATACACACAGCCTTCAGAAAAACACACACACACTCACACCTGACTTTTTCAGCTCTTTCTTGGAAATACAATATATAGTTTGTCTTAAAATAACATTGTATGGCAATATAGTAAACATATAGTAAACATATTGTGAACGATTTGAATTACATACATTTAAAGAGAGATAGTATTGTGGGGAAAAATGTAAAGATGGTCAAATGCCTGTAGTTATTACAAACATGCACTGTATTAAAAATGTTTTTAAAATGTAAACTTATTCTTGATCACATTTGATGATGATTGATGATCGCAGCGAGCTGAACAGATCTTTTAATCCCAGTTGCTTTGTGCACGCCATCTTGTTGATCTGATTATACGTGTTACTATGGAGACATGTTAATATGCAGCTGTCAATCACTTTGGTGGGTGGGGAAATTGCACTCCTACGTCATGTTGCGGTAAGCCCCCACATGAAAGGTATTTGGATCCTATTTTACATCAGGAAATTAAAAAAAAGCGACTTATTGTGTTTCTATCACTCCAATATGATGGTGGACACACTTTACCTACACACAGTTCTGTCCAAACAGCTTCCAAAAGATGATTTTCATTACAGATGCCCCTTAAGTGAAATGTTTTGGTTTTATTTATTATAGACTTGTTGCTTAAGACATAACTCTGAACAAAAGCGTGTCATTAATAGTATATCATATATTGTTAGTATGTATTATTAACAAGTTAAAAAGTGCTAATTGTATATATATATTAGCATATTGTTAACATAATATGTAAAACAAAGTTGGAAGACATTTATTTTAGTTTATAACTGAAATCTATTATCTAGGAAATAAAATATTTACATTTTCTTAAAATAACATCGTATGACAGTAAAATTACACATATCGTGAACATCTTTAATTAGATAAATGTAAAAAAACTATTGTGATAAATGTAATGTCTTGGTTTCATTTCTTATAGGATTTGCTACATAAGACATAATTCTGAACAACAAAAGTGTCATTAATAGTACATTATATATTGTTAATATGTGCGTTATTAACAAACTAAACAGGTAATTTCATTAAGTTAGCAAATCGTTAACATAATATGTAAAACAGTTGGGAGACATTTATTTATTTTTCAGTTTATCATTTAAATTATAAAATGATTTAATTTTATAAGTATTATTAGGCGGTTCATTACGCTGTGGCGTCCCCTGATTAATGGGGGGACTAAGCCAAAAAGAAAATAAATGAATGAGTATTATTAATAAATATCTATAGTGACAAACACATATTACTATAGTTATAATAATAATACATCTTTTATTATTATTATGGCTTCTATCAATTGTTTATGAATACAGAAAAGCTCAGCATCTTTATATTACATAATAATTAATATTACATGCTAATTATAAGTAATATTGCAGTTATAGCAAATATTTATCATCACAATATTACAATAAATGTTAATAAATTAATATAGATAAATACATTTTTAATATTACTATTAGCTAAAGCAGTGTTTCTCATCCACGCTCCTGAAGGACCACCAGCACTGCATGTTCTGGATATCTCCCTTGTATATCACACCCATTACAGGTCTTTCAGTCTCTGCTAATGATCTGGATCAGGTGTGTATGATTAGGGAGACACGGAAAATGTGCAGAACTGGTGGTCCTCTAGGAACGTGGTTGAGACACCCTGATCTAAAGGTTATTGTTATGATCATAGATCACTGATTATAACATTCAAGTAATAATAATGTGCAATATTTGTCAAACCTATTTATTATTCTCTAATAAAATATTTAAATATTAATAAATAAAGAGTTCAGATTATTTGCATTACCTTTAAAGTAAATTAATTGAACACAATCATAGGATGCTGAGGAAAAATGCTTATTTTAGAAGAACATTGAGTGGTTTTTGCATCTGAACTCTTCAAATACACACGTATAAACACATTATTACATTGTCAGACAAGCTCCTGAAGTAAACGCACAGATGTAGAGTGGTCAGTTATTGATGGGCCAGTCCTGTATGGGACCAGCCCTCTGTGCACCGCATCCCCCGCACGAGCTACAGATCTGAGAGCAGTTTTCAGAGCCCGTCACTCCAGACTCCGCATTCAACACTTCACAATCCGCGCAGCCAAGGAAACCCACCAAAACTTTGCCCCCCAAATCCCCGGACCCTCAGGGTGGGGTAGAGCCGCGGAGAAGCTGCAGAGCAAACAAAAGCTCTCCTCTTGGCTTTCAGATAAAAACATACCAGCTGTGAAAGAAAAAAAAGTCCTAATACAAACTCAAGACGAAAAGCGGAACCGAACGGCGGATCCACGTTTCCCATGCTAAACTGTTGCTGAAGAGACTGAACGCGGAGAATCTAAAAATGACCATCACGTGGACAATCATCGTATTAGGTGAGTTTACCTTCATTTACGACGAGGATGCAGCTTAACTATACACTCGAACTCTTAATTTATTAAATATAATGTTAGTTCGGTTAATCTGAGGGATATAGGGTTTATATTGATGATTAAGTTCATTCACGGTTGTTCGTGTATTTACAACATGTTTGAATACTTTACATCGATTCTGCTTCATAATTTGCGATAACACCATGATTTACATCATAAAGGGTTCACTTTAATTCAGTTTCTTCTGAATTGAAGTAACTCCCACTAATAAGTAACAATTACTGTTTATTCACGAGTCATAAATAAAGTGTCAGAAATTCATTTTTACATCCGCGAGCAAAGGACGTTTATTGAATCTCCCAAAAGCAACTGGCGATTAATAATGTTCTCAAAACATTGACTGTGGAACATTTTATATGCCTTCATTAGGTTAGTGATGGGATGATTTATTAATGAAACGTTTTATTTGGACGTTTCTCCACCATCTGTTAAATGCTGCTACATATATTTTTATAACATTCACAAATCCTTCAATTCTCATAATATTGTGGAGGATTTTAAACTATTTAATAGCTTTTAAAGTATTAAAACCTCCACATTTTGAACTCTTTTTAGCTTGTTTGTCTGGTCCAGACTATTTTATTTGTGTCTTTTTGATATCCTAAATGTGTTCACAGAGATCAGTGGTTCACATGTACAGCACTGAAAAATACAAATAAAACAGTTCAAACAGTTTATATATGTTGAATTTGAACAAATTAAAATGAGTAATGTTCAGCATCATTTGTTTAAATTCAGCCCAAATAAATTGTTTATAACCACTCAATTTAAAAATATTCAGTAAATCATCTTGAATCATTTTTTTCAGTGAGGTTTAGATTGATTAAAACAATAATTGCTCTTCTAATCCAGTTCATTTGATTAAGTGTGAACTCAGCTCAACTGAAATATGAATTAAATACAGACCAGAGACTAAATGAATAATATATAAAGAAATAAATGATGATAATATATTTATGATAATAAATGAATTATGTACACTAAAATGATGTCTGCAGGGTTGTTGCAAACAATTTATATGGGTTGAATTTAAACAAACATCATATTTAACTCAATTTGTTTGATTAAATTCAGCCTAAATAAATTGTATACATCCACTTAACTCAAATAAATTTAGTAAATCAAAGGAATCATCTTTGAATATTTTTTTCAGTGTATCTGACACATTGTCATGAGACCCACACACACAAAATAATTTACTGTTTGTTCAAACTACTTATTTAAAGCGAGCTAGACCAACACAAATCCTAAGTTTTTTTTTTTTTTTTTGGGACATTTTTTTTAAATCCACTTAAATTTGTAAAAACAATTAAGTTAACTTAATCGATTTGGGTTGGGACAGCATGAAGGAGTTGTGTGGAACCCAGCATTTTTTAAAGTGCAAGCGCACCTGTTTTTTCTTCTAGTGAAATTCATTATGGTTCAAAACAGGCACCTGAAAAGCTTCCAGTGCTATCTATCTTTATTTGTGTGAAAATAACAAATTCCTGGTGCTGTTTTGATTCTTTTCTATCATAGCTCTGCACAATTTTGCTTCAACCCTAATCAGACACACCTGATCCCACTAAGACCATTCTTGAACACCTTGATTAGTTGGATCAGCTGTGTTAGAATAGAGTTGGAGCAAAACTGTGCAGAGCTGCGGCCCTTTTAAGTTTAAGACCTATAGTTTTACATGATATGGACTCTCCAAAAGAACTCATCCAATAAAAAACCCCAAATGAACCAACAGAACCAAAAATCAAATGTGAACGCTCCAAATTAAATAACAACAACATTAAAAAATGATAACTTTCTTAATAATTCTCTATATAAATTCCTCTTTCAATGCACACCAGCTGCCTGCCCGTTCATAACTTAGTTATCATAAAGCAACTGGCTTTTTTTTTGCTGACAGTGATGGCTGCTGATCTAACAGCACCTGACCGCATGTGTAGGTGTGCTCTGGGAAGTGCAGCATCTGTGCCACTCCACATTTCTGTCAGCTGCTTTGCTGAAACCACAAACAGCAACACAATTACAGATGAAGTACATCCCGGACTCAAGAGGGAGGACTGTTATTCTTTAATTATCAGCGTGATGCACCTGCTCATCCAGACATCAGACTGACGCTCATTAGAAAAGAGCTGGTGTTTAGTTTTGTTTAGCATCATAAGCATTTCTGACTCTAGTCTCGGTCAGCCTTTTTTAATGTGGTCTGATAGGAGGAGTGGGGATGCTTTTCTGGATTTTAAGGATCCTTTATCAGTGTTTTTCCCACAGATTATTTGAATTAAGTTCGTCGTGTGTTGAGTTTTGACGACAGGTTGTGTTATGTAAGGTTTCCCTCTTCCTCAGTGTTTAAGTTAGCCAAATGAAACAGATGGAAACCAAGTATCCTTTGCCAATGCTCTTGTCTGGATGCGTTCATCTCACACAAGGCTTGGGAAAGTGCAGAACAATGGCTTGGAAAATGTTCTGTCAACATCCCTGTTCCCAGGGAAGGTGTGGCTCTTGTTTCCTTTCTCCTCTTGCTCTGTGTCTTTCTACATCTCTCAGTTAAATTATCTAACTTATTTCTGTGAGAAAGAAATCTGATTTTAAAGAATGAAAGGCTGATTTAACATGAGATGATCATGTTGGTGGTGTTTTTTACAGAACTTTTTAAAGACTCTCTTGAAGGAGGCTTGACTTGTATGGGTTTCTTTCCTGTGTTGTCACACTTCCTACTGAAACAGGAAGTCTGGGTGAGGCACAGCAAAAGACTTTAATAACCAAGAAGTCTGAATATAAAAAAAAAAACAATTACATAATAAAATGCTTCACAGCACTTAAAAAAAATGGGATAGTGGATAAGGCTGGATTTTTAATTCTGTTAACACTCAAATGTTTGAGGTCAGTATTTTTATTTTAATATATATCTATATAGTAAATAGTCTCCTACACACAACAGGATTATGAATACGGATAAAAAGTCATTTTAATATACATTATTCCAGCAAAATATCTTCTGTCATAAACACTTTTGAGATTTAGTATGGCAATGAATATGTATATAAGAATTTTCTTGGCGGTATAGCTCTGCTACGCTGCTGCTTTGGTTATTATGGCAGTACCGAGACCTGCTACTGCCAGTATATACACAAACATGCTGTCTGAAAATATAACACACTGCTGCTGCAAACATGATATGCACACTGTAAAAAAAAAAAGTATTTTATGTTTTTACCGGCAAAAACGCGTAAAATAACGTCCGAAAAAAACCATAAAATAACGTTCATTAAATTACAGAAATTTACCGTAAAATAACAGATGTTAAATTTTTACCGGAAATCTAAATTTAAGGACATTTTTGTAATTTAATGTCATATTTTATAAAAATGAAATATATTGTTTCATTCACCACAACCAACAGCTTTAAATCGACAATGCTTTAAAGCACAATGCTTTATAGCTGGGTATCCAAACTCTGTCCTGAAGGGCCGGTGTCCTGCTGAGTTTAGCTCCAACTTGCTTCAACACACCTGCCAGGACGTTTCTAGTATATCTAATGAGAACTTGATTAGCTGGTTCAGGTGTGTTTGACTAGAGTTGGAGCTAAACTCTCCAGGACACTGGCCCTCCAGGACTGAGTTTGGACACCCCTGCTTCATGTCATTGTAGTTCGGTCCCTCATTATATCCATAAAGTACTTCTAATTTAGTTTATTTTTATTATTATTTTAAAATATTTGAGGTCTGTTGTGAGACAAAAAAAAAACTATAAGAAAAAATGAATGTAAAAAGTTAAAACAAAAAAGTGGGCGGGCACTAAGGCACTGTTGCACACTCCCAATATTTGGAAACGCCCTTCAGTGCAACATGAGTCATTGATTAGGTTCTGCCTGTTTTCCCAAAAATGGTGTTTATTCATCAACTACAGCTTTAATTTGACAGATACCGTAAACTATGAATATTTATGAACTAACATCCACAAATTTTCTGTTTGGCTTATTAGTATGGCATCAAGAGGTAATGAAATTCTTTGTTTAACGTGGGAGTGTTGGAATGCTTTATGAAGAAGACGTGCAAGTGAAAGAGAGCGAAAGATTAGCCCTGCATGTTTTGAGATTCCAAAGATGGCCCCTTTGTCACCCTCCTCCCTCCTCCTCTGATCTGCTTATTATGTATAACGTCTGCAACTGGCACCACCGTGGTCTTCAACTCCCTTCTCTAATACTCAACCTCCCCTCCTTAACCCACAAATCCTTGAGTTTATCACTCAGATACTCTGCACCATTTAACAGCTAGTATTTCTTAGAAGACAACAATCAAGCTCACACCACCTCATCACTAAATCCCTTGCAGTCCTTTCAAAAATGTTAAAAAGTGGCACTTCAGTTTTGATAGCTCACCCTCCTAAAAAAAGCTTGATACAGTTACATTAGTCTGCCGTAATGACGTCTGATAGTGTGTGTCATGAGGAATGCGAAACACAAATGCCTGCTGACCTTGTTCGGCCTCTTTTCCAGTCCTCTCAGACTCCTTCTCCCTTTCTTCTGTCTGTCTTTCATTCATTATGCGCATTTTTATATTCACAGTCCTTCTCCTCACCTCAATAGAGGGGGTTAGTTGTGACTCAGCTCCATAAAAGAGCCCCCCAAACCCTGTCTTTCTTGCCTCCCTCCCGTTGGGCCTATGGGTCTGTTCAATTACCCCTGAATAGGACACTATCATGAGGAAAAAGGGGGCCCAAAGACCTCCTGCAAGACTGAGAGTGTGCGACTTGTTTTCAAAGAAATTAGTGTAGTACAATATAATACAACTAGACGGGGCAATTAAGGAATAATTTATTACTTTATTAGTAAACATAGCACTGTTTGGCATATTGCAAAAAAATCCTCTACAGATAGAAGATTTGATCTTTAGATTTCTTTTTAGATTTCTTTTATCAGAGAAGTGGATTTTTAAAAAGTCTCTTATTAGGGATGCTAATAACAACCGATTAACCGAAAGGGTGCGTTTTTAACTGATTAACGGTATCAGTTAAATGAACAAAAAAATATAATTATATATATTTTTAAAGTTTGGCTGCATAAGTGGCCAATCACAGAGAATGCGCTTTTTGGGTTGAGAGGGGCATCTTTTGAATGGTTTACTAATGGCCGCGAGTGTTTTGCAGCACCTCGCGTTTTTAACCGTTTCGCACTGTGTGGTCGCAGCAGAAAAAAACCACGTTACGTCAGTCGCGTCTTTTTTTCTATGCTGTTGGAAATGCTGCACGTGCTTGAAGATGTTCTGTATGCTGTTGTTCACATGTCATAATAAATCAGTATTTTAAAATGCAATATTTAATATGTCAGACACAAAATAGATTATTATTTTATTAAATAATAATTTAATATTAATCGGACCAGTTAACCGTTAATATTCAGTTAACGAGCGGCGGTTGTCGGTTGGCAAAATGAACCGAAATGAGCATCCCTATCTCTTATGTTTTCTAAACAGTAATTATAAAATCGGTTAAAAAATATAGAGTAAACAGTAATACTGTAAAACATGTAGCATTACAGTTTAACACTTTTCTGCTTATAAAATGTAATAATACTTTAACAGGGACATATTATGTGTAAATAATAATTAACTTTAATATATAATAAATATTAAATATAATAAATATTACTTTAGCAGTAAATAGTATTCTCTTATACAGTAAAAAAACTTACATATATATATATATATATATATATATATATATATATATATATATATATATATATATATATAGTGTTGGGGGTAATGCAGTACAAGTAACGCGAGTCACGTAATGATATTACTAAGTAACAAGTAACTCATTACTTTTAAAAAGTAATAATATTTGAGTTACTTAAAAAAAAATGTAGTTACTTTTTAGCTTAATTAGCTAAAATAAAAAAAAGCTGAATTAAAATGAACATATTCATGCTGAATCTCGCACTCAATGATAAAATGCAGAAACAGACAGAAACCAAGATGGCAGAGCCTTACATTTCTGCGATGGAAGTATTCTCATTACTCTGAACAGATCAAAGAAAGGGAAAAGGGGATTGTCTTAATGGACAGTGATTTTACTTCACCAATAAGACCAAAAGTAGCAAACACATGGCTTTACCCTTTCATTAATCTGTATATATGGAATATAACTTGAGGTGTCAGGAAGTTCTCAGAAGATAAGATTACCCTACATTATCTTCTTTTTTAAAGGTAAATTAAAGTGTAGCTATACGGTGCATTGTTAATTGCAGAGCTCCTTTATAAAAAAAAAAAAAGAAGAAGAAAACAATCCTGCATGTTATGAAAGAGATCCTCAGCCAGGTCAGATAAAGTAACTCAAAAGTAACGCAACATATTACTTACCATAAAAAGTAACTAAGTAACGCAACTAGTTACTTTTTTGGAGAGTAACTCAATATTGTAATGCATTAATTTCAAAAGTAACTTTCCCCAACACTATATATTCACACATGCATTACATTATAACAGCTATAATGTACAAAACATCAATATTGTAAAATACTTCAGCATTACAGTCGCTTAATAATATAAAGTGATAACACTTTAGTGGGTATGCTTTAAATAGATCAAAAACATCAGTAAACATATCTATGCTTAAACAAAACGCTATTTTCAAATAATGTAAGTTAATGAATAACTTTCTAGGGAACCTAGAAAAACAGCTGTGAATCTGTTATCAACATTGGAATGGCACATTATTAATAACCAGCGTCAGCAACGCATCACCTATATTAGATCTGATTTCTCTTTCTGGTCTTTAAGATGAGTGAGTGGAGATCCCGTTATCTGGGATTACTAGAAAAGCACCTCAGAGTCTCAGTGAGAGTGCCGGAGCCTGTAAGACTGATAATGAATGATTATATGTCTC
The DNA here is from genome assembly GCF_903798145.1 of Danio aesculapii. Taxonomy (NCBI): domain Eukaryota; kingdom Metazoa; phylum Chordata; class Actinopteri; order Cypriniformes; family Danionidae; genus Danio; species Danio aesculapii. The sequence goes on from NC_079438.1 coordinate 47,507,311, forward strand.
CACATACCCTTGAGTGTGGAGCATCCATGCAGGTGAAATGTCTGCATTTTGTCCAAAGAGTCTACACTGATAGCGTTTGCAACTGTGGCCGTGTCAATGGCTGATGAACAGACCTGGCTGACAGCAGGGTCAATGAGGGTCAATCTTAATGATAGAACTATTGTTAAGTATAAACATCAATCTGACACTTTCCATTTCTCAAATAAATGCATTTCAACTTATTTAAATGAGGCTCACTATAATTGGGTGTTTAAAAACAAGGAGTGACAGTGAAAAGGAGCTGTCGTGCTGATTAGCGGTGGCCTTTATTTTGTTTTTGGAGGTGTAAGGCTATGTGGCAAGATGGTGATTACACAAGGGCTAAATATAAGACTACACCAGTTCACCAACCAAAATAAACAGTCTCCCATCACCACCGCCTACCCTAAAAGCAACAATGCCGTTTCTACAACAGCCACTACTGATTGTTCTGACATCCCATTGGGTCAAGATTTACAAGATCTATGGTGGACAGATACAAACAACATCAAATTATAATACATTTAAGTCACTTCTTATATAAAGTCTTGAACTGATTAATAAAAACAATGGGGTCTAGAATAACCAATGTTAAAACTAAGCCGTTTTTTTAAATATTTGGTTCGTCTTTGCCTGTTCAAGACAGTTGTAAAATAATAATAGTCAAGCAACTCTGATAAACACTGGATCAGTCACTAGAAGTCTGTCGATTACTAAATATACAATTATGAACAGGAGAGCTGGAGGTTAAGGAAATGCTATTGTTTTAAGCCTCAAGAGGCTATGGAGCAGATTTGGACTCCATTGTTTTGGCAGCCCTGGGGTTCGCCCATAAGAGTAGGTGTGTTACTTCCTAAGTTATTGTATAGCGTGTCCTGTCCAGCTAACTAAAAACAGAGATAATCCCCCACTTGAATATGACATCGAGACATAATAATAGCAATATGAGGTGAATATATAAAGACAAGAACATTATAATCCAAGCTTGAAGGAATTTGCTGTATTGGACTGTTGAAGGGATTGTTCACCCAAAAATGACATCCTCAAGTGCAGGGGTGGGCAAACTCGGTCCTGGAGGGCCGGTGTCCTGCACAGTTTAGCTCCAACTCTAATCAAACACACCTGCTTTTACATTTCTAGTGATCTTGAAGACACTGATTAGCTTGTGCAGGTGTGTTTAATTAGTGTTGGAGCTAAACTGTGCAGGACACCGGCCCTCCAGGACCGTGTTTGCCCACCCCTGCTCAAGTGGTTCCAAACCTTTATGAGTTTCTTTAATCTGTTGAACAATAAAGATAATATATTAAAGAAAGCTAAAAACCTGTAATCATTGACCTCCAAACTAGGAAAAACAAATATATTTGGAAGTCAATGGTTGCAGGTTTCTTCAAAATCTCTTTTTTTGGTGTTCAATGGAAGAAAGAAAGAAACAGGTTTGACACAAGTGAAAGGAAATTTCAGTTTGGGGTGAATTATCCCTTTAATAGCATCATGTTTACCAAAATAAAAATCAATGTCCATCTGATATCTCAAAAAAGGAAAAAAAAAAAAAAAAAAAAAAAAAAAAAAAAAATCACAGAGGAATGTTGAAATTAAGCACAAAATCTGTTTAACCCAAAGCCAACTTGAAGTAGTTTTTTTTACAGTAAACAGGAATTAGAATGTTTCATGTTGAAGAGAATAAACCAAAAAGTCTGTTAAATCAAGTCATAAATGCAACTCTTCTGTTATAATAACCACTACAGTAATTCATTTCCAATTTTTCAGCAGCTTATCAGCAAATACGCTACTTGTCTGCATGCATAAAATCAGTTACTACTGAGTTTACAGCACTCAAACTGCGTAACAATACCATGTTTTAAAATTTGCAACCAAAAACAATTTGTTGAGATTGCAAACTTTCTTATCTGCCTGTTTTCTGTTCCCAACAGGTGCCTTCCTACATGGCATGGCATATGCGCAATCTGAAACCACAATACAAAACACTTCTGAATCACACAGTACCTTGAATACAATTGCGGTCACCTCTGCAACTGTCTCTACTAGTGTGCACAAAACGACTACAGCACAAACAACTGAAGCACAAACAACATCCATTCCAGCTGATCCAACAAGCCAAGCCACACAACCTGTTACTTCTGCACCAACCACCCAACCAGATCCTAACAACAACCAGGGCTCAACAGCTTCACCCAGTACATCTACCCTATACATGCCAAGTGGCAGTTCTGCTCAAGTAAAACCAAGTGGAGTTGACCCAAATACTTCATCCAGTCCAACTACCCAATACACACAAACTGATAGTTCTAAATCAGTTAAACAACCGCATCCATCCGACCAAGATTCTACATCCAGTCCAGATAACCAAATTACTCCAACTGGCACTTCTGAACGAACAACACAACGTGATTCAGCTGAACAAACTACTGCATACAGTCCAGCGAAGCAAGATGGGCCTACCATTCCTTACCCATCCACACTAGCTAACTCTACCACACAACTCGCCACTTCTAAGCCAGACATTACAACAGACAAAAGGACAACAACTGGGACCACAAGTAAGATTTCGCTCACATCAGAATGATCTTAATAACTGAAAAAAATTAACTTTTAATGTACAAAAGGCTCTTAAAAACGAGTCAAATAATTTAAATAATGAAAAGTAAATTGTTGTTATTTATTTCCTGTCCTTTTTCAGCTCAATTACTCACCACAGCAAAACCAAATGCTAGAAGTTCTGTTTTCCAAAGTCTTCAGACCACCATAGTACCACAGTCAACAACTGCTCCAATCAAAACATCCCAGCCTTCAGATCTACGCAAAAATTTCACTCATGTAAATCTCTCATTCATGTCTTTCTTACATATTATCATTACATTCTTAATCCTGATATTGTTTGTGATCTTACTTATTTTGTCTTTTGCAGCCTGTCTATGATCTGAGCAGCAGCAGCAGCAGCAGCAGCACTGAAGTGAGTACAGGAATGAAATTAAAGTGCTTTATAGAGTACCAAAGGTTCATCTTTAATGACTGATGATGTCTTTAAACATTCAGAGATCATAGAGAGATCATTTTTCTCCACCAGATGACAATATGGCCTTTTAAAAAAGTATCTTCAACTTTAAAAAAAAAAAAGAGAGCCTGTTCTCATCTGGTGAAAACTTCCTAAAATTCACCCGCACATATTAAGAATTTCTAAGATTTCTGTATGTTCAAAGACATCATTTATTAATAGGAAAAATTATAACAGAGAAATGGAGCCAGAGGACATTTTTCTGTAAAACAATAGCATGCAAATTAACCAAATTCACAAAATCATCTTACTTCCGCCTTAAAAACGCTAAACACACATTTGTGATTGCAGAGGAATATCGTGCGTGAAACCTGCAAGAAGCTGGGTCAGAACTTGAAAGGAAATTGCTCTGTGGAAGTGGAAATTAACAACAACCAATTAATTGCAACAATAACAATAAATGGTGAGGCAAAAATTACAGCTTCCAATCATATAGAAGCACATCATCTGGAGGAATCCCCATTCCTTATATTATCTTATCTTTAATAACAATGAAAATGACAGAAATTCCTTGTTCATTTGCAGCTAACCAGGCGATACCGTTGGAAAATTACAATCCCCCAGAAACAAATGTAAGCAGATTTGACAGTAGCACTTGCAATTTCGAAAGAAGTCTGTTCATTAAACACATCTTTTGTTTTCTTTGTAGGAAAACGAGAATGGCAACAAGGAGCCAGTTCAAGACACAATACCAGACACGCTGATTGCCATCTTGGCTTCATGTGGTGCTTTGGTGCTCATTCTGTGTGGCTTTGCTGCGTACTGCACTTATCATCGTAGATCCTACAGGAAGAACCAGGTAACACTCACCTCCAAACAAAGTTTGTAATGAAGGAACTCCAAGAATGGTATCTAGATAGAGTATAAAAACAAATAGAATAATAACAATGAAACCGTGTCCCAGATCAGAAACTTGGCATTCTGAAAGAGAAAGACTTAGTGTAATCTTACCAAGATAAATATTGGTTTTGTGGACCAGAAAAGGAACAACACACTTTGGCCTTTAAAGTCCCAAAAAATACTCTAAATCAGGAGTTTAGCTGTATACCTGTAGGTTTCAAACAAGCCTGAAGGACTCAATTAGTTAGATCAGGTGCGTTTAATTAGGGTTGGAACTGTGCAGAGCAGCAACCCTGCAGGAACTGAGCTTGACACCTGTACCCTAAACCCTCGTGGTGCAAATATTGTATTTTTTGCCAGTGCAAGCTCAAGAGAAGTTTTCATCAAGGGAGCTTAGTGGACACCAAATCCTGGGATACACCATGCCAATGTCAAAGAACTAGCGGCAAAAAACAACTGTGTTGTTGCCTCATGCCAATGCAGGTTCTACCTGCTGAATCAGGCAAGCTTGATCTGACATGAGCCCAAAGAGAAGCAACTTGTGGAATATACCAAACAAACTAGCCTGACAGATGCTAAATGATGGCTCGACACTGCCCAATGGCCCACTGTTGGCTTGGTGTGTCCCGGCCATAAGGAGACCACTCATGAACACACTTCTCATACCTAAAATAGCAAGAATTTTAACATTCATAACAGAATCCCTGCCTGCCTGTCACACAGAAGTCTGATGTGGAACTGATCACATTATAAGCTCGCCAGAAATGTTCACTGAATGCACACAAATAGAACAGAAGCACTCAAAAGCAGCGTTCAAATACTAATTAGACAAAGTTTGAATTTGGAAATGAGTATCAAGGGCACACAACAGCCACAAAGAGGACGCAGCCTTCTGAAAGCTAAAATCACAAGAGTTTGCATTTTCATGATAGAATACCTCTGACTATTTGGTACGTTGCAGAGCTTGTCTCATTGCAAGCTTAGTTGAAGTGTGCATTGAGAGCCCATAGTGAAAAAAGCAGGCGCTCGAGACCACCATTTGGAAATGAGACACCCTACGATTTGTGGAGCTCACTGACATGCACATGTATTGACCACTTGAAGTGTGGGACAGCCTCGATGGCAAATTTGAAGGAGAAATTCAACATGTGAACCTTCATATAGTGCCACATTCAGTCCTGCAATCCCGAATACAGCCTCTGAATTGTGACAGAACTATTATTAGCATTCACACCAACACTAAATTAGCTGCTTTTTTACTATCGGGCCGAACAGTTCTCTTAGCTTAACCTTTACATTCCTTGCGGATCCAGGCCAGTCAGCACGGATATGATTTCATTTTCCACTGGTGCTGATAACGGAGCTCTCTGGAATGTAATACAAATGCGTCATGTGTTGCCTCGGTAATGCGAGTGTAATGTAAACACTGATATGGACTGAAATCAAATATTTCTGTTTTGGAGACTCTTTTTTTTCTGATATGTTCTGTGTTGAATAACAATAAATAAAAAACTAAATAGTGTGTTATCACTAGAATTCCATGCTAAAAACTATTTGCAACTGTGCCGAACAATTTCAGACTCAAGTTGGAGTCAGGAACTGTACCTGCCTGTTCATACAATCAAAAATGTTCTGTATTTCATTAGCATCTACCAAAATTCTGTGCAAAATACAGTTGTTCATGGTTAGTTAATGTTAACTCAGTGCATTAACTAATGTTAACTAATGAACTAGGATGTTCATTGCATTGCTAAATGTTGAGCTATGATTAATAAATGCTCTACAAGTATTTTTCATAATGGGTACATGCTAGTAAATACAATAACTAATGAAACCTTATTGTAAAGTGTGGCCATCATTTTTTTCCGTGTATACATATATACATGAATGTCAGATTCAGAATCGGTTTTATTGCCATATTGGAATTTGTTTTGGTTACAGAAACTTCCAGTGTACATAAAGTGACAACACAAAATAAATATGAGAAAATACAACAAATATTGAACAGAGATGCAGTTAGACTAAATATACGGTGTTATAAGGTTATAAGGTGCTGTGTACAAATGGGTATGGAAAAAAGTATTGCATTGTATATTGTTATAATGTATGTGTGTATTTATATAAAAAATACATATATATTATACATACATATTAAATATACACATTAAAAACTGAATTACACATTGCAAACTGTTATTTATATGATTGGTTGTGATTAACAGCACTATATCCCAATGTGTACTTTTTACCTTGACAGCAACATCTAACAGAAGAGCTGCAGACAGTGGAAAACGGTTATCATGACAATCCCACTCTGGAGGTGATGGAGGTGCAGCCTGAGATGCAAGAGAAGAAACTGGCATTGAATGGGGAGTTTAACGACAGCTGGATCGTCCCAATAGACAACCTACTGAAAGAGGACATACCTGACGAAGAGGACACTCACTTGTAAGGGACCCCGATGAGCCGTCACGAGCGGGAAACCTGCTGCTGCCTTTACGGTAAATTGTGCCAAGCCAGAATGTCAGGAAAGCAGAGATTGACGTAAAGACTATGACATGACAGTGGTTTCATTTGGCGCCCACACTGTATATGCTGTAATTAAATAGTTTGATGTTAAGTATGTGCTAGAAAGAGTAGAAAAGCTTTGAGTTTTGTGTGTCACTGTCTTTGGGAATGATCAATGCACAATCTATGGCCGCTATTTGTGCCTTACTTTTCTTCATCACACGGTGGAGAAACCAGTAGTTTGATACGTATACAAATATATAAGACAGATGTTGGTTGTGAGCCTGTTTTATTGTTTTGAACACTTCTGGCTCAGTTATTTTTAATATTGAATGAAAAAATAGGATTATAAATTTCTTGTAATTTTACTCACTATATTTGAACGTTTTTTTGACCCACTGCTACACATTTTGAGACTTGTGCAAAAATGACGCCATTTTTAACTAAAAACAAGCAATCAGTATTATTTTATTTAACAAAAGAAGGGTTTTTAAAGTCAAAGTTTGTGTCCGAAACAAAAAATGTGGTTTTGTGGAATTGGTGACGTAAAATAAAAGGACTACAGGACCAAAACATTCAATGCACATGGACTACAGGATCATATTTTAAACAGAGTGACATTGCCACCTACTGGCCTGGCATGCATAATACAGCATTTTATTTTTTAATACAGTGGTCCCTCGTTATTCGTAGGAGTTGTGTTCTAAAAATAACCAGCAATAGTTGAAATCCGCAAAGTAGTCAGCTTTGTTTTTTAATTATTATTAATAATTTTAATAATTATTAATTAACATAGATATTTTAAGGCTGTACATTTTCACACTTCTCTCTTGTTTAAACTGAAAGCAATCTGTAGTATACATGTAGTATACATGCCGTGTTGCAAGGAGGAGATTGATTGACAATGGTCTACAGCCAATCAGGACGCAGAACACATTGTGCTAATCAGGATGCAAAACACAATGCGCTGTAAAAAAAAAAAAAGCATGTCAAATTGAATGAAAAAAAACCTGCGAAAGCGCAAGACCGCAAAAGGTGAACCACATTATGGCGAGGGACCACTGTAGTTTGAGGATCTATGTAAATAGGGATTTTTTTAAAAACCTTTTTAAAATGTACAGGAGGAAATTGCCGGTTTTTAGCACACCATTGTCGTCAAAAGCAGTGTTGTTCAACCACGTTCGTGGAGGACCACCAACCCCGCATGTTTGGATGTTTCCCATGTCTGTCACACCCATTACAGATCTTTCTGTCTCTGCTAACAAGCTGATGATCTGAATCAGGTGTGTTTGGTTAAGGAGACGTGGAAAATGTGCAGAGCTGGTGGTCCCACAGGAATGTGGTTGAGAAACACTACTTTAAAACACTAAATCTGATGCATTTGTTCTAGGTTTTATTTGTAAATGCAAATTGCTCTCAGTATTTCTCCTAAGTGTTTTAGCTTGCAGTTTCTGAACACTGGATCCCCATTAAATTATGCTATAGAAGTGGATCTACCAGAGAACTAAACACAGTTTATAAATGTTTTGTTAGTAGAAACCTTTCCAGTCATGATTTTTAAGACTTGGACATCATATTAATCCAGGACAGTTGGTACCCTGCTTTATTTCTTGACAGGACTGTAACTGCTCTTGTATATAAGAATTGTTTTCTATGCTTTTTCCATGTTTTAACTCTCACTCACAGGCATCAAATTCCACAGACCAATGGATAACTCATCCTGGTAAATTAGACTATAGTTTGAGAGATTGTGGCTTCTGGATTGGCAGATAACTTTTTGCATTATCTTCCCTCAGCGCTACATCTCTGTGCTGGTAGTCATGCTAGTATGAAGGTTTACCGTCTTGTTAACCTGAAACATTTGACACTAAGTCCAACACAAACATTGTGTAGCTTTTCATGTATTAAATCGTCCTATGAAACTGCCATTTGAACTGTATTTTTAAGTACGCTGATCGCCTTTTGTGTTATATTTAAGTGTTTTAAAGTTGTTTTCACCAAAACATTAAATGTTTTTTATTATTATTATTGTTGTATTTGCATGTACTACACAAATTGTCGATATAAGGGATTCACTGCTGCCTCCTGATCTACTTCCACCAAAGTATTAAGGTTGAATTGATTGCTGTACTCTGTAATTGAAGTCGGTTTGCTACTGTGTGCAAATGACAGGGGTCTGATACACTGGAAGCCGCATCTCTGTCAGATCAGACGGGGACGGCCATGATTTCTAATACAAAATAAAAATTGTGATTTTTTTTAAGGTGTATTTTTATATGAAAATGTAATTGTGCAGTTGACACATGTTGGTGCAATTCATCATAAAAAACAACTCAACACTGATATTTTAACTTATTTTAAGTTTTTTTTAAATAACTTATGAAAATATCTAAATATCTAGAGAAGAGATCTTTATCTACAGAAAAGATTTAAAATGTTACTAATTGAGGGCTGCACTATGATCCTTATTTATGCCTGACAAAAGTCTTGTCACCTATCCAAGTTTTAGGAACAACAAATAATAACTTGACTTCTAGTTGATCATTATATGAAAGGCAAAGGCCTCTAGATTACAATTATTTGACCAAAATATAATATGATCATGCCTTGTTTCTTAATTATTTAATTAGGACAGTAAGGTCTGACTTTGCTTAGACAAAGGTCTTGTCACTTATCAGAAATGATGTGCGGTATAGAATATAAAGTCATGGTGCAGTGGAAAAAGAATGAATATTGTGTATGACTCCCATGAGTTTGGAGGACTGCATCCATACATCTCTGCAATGACTCAAATAGCTTATTAATAAAGTCCTCTGGAATGGCAAAGAAAGCATTGTTGCAGGACTCCCAGAGTTCATCAAGATTCTTTGGATTCATCTTCAATGCCTCCTCCATCTTACCCCAGACATGCTCAATAATGTTCATGTCTGGTGACTGGGCTGGCCAATCCTGAAGCACCGTGACCTTTGCTTTCAGGAACTTTGATGTCGAGGCTTAAGTATGAGAAGGAGCACTATCCTGCTGAAGAATTTGCCCTCTCCTGTGGTTTGTAATGTAATGGGCAGCATAAATGTCTTGATACCTCAGGTTGTTGATGTTGCTATCCACTCTGCATGAATCTGAATGTAACCCCAAACCATGATTTTTCCTTCACCAAACTTGACTTTCTGTGAGAATCTTGGGTCCATGCAGGTTCCAATAAGTCTTCTGCAGTGTTTGTGGTGATTGGGATGCAGTTCACCAGATGATTCATCTGAAAAATCTACCTTCTACCACTTTTCTAAATGATCAACTAGAAGTCAAGCTATTATTTGTTGCTCCTACAACTAGGATCGATGACAAGACTTTTGTCAGGTAGTGTATAAACACATCAGATGTTTATTGTTCTAAATATGCCAGACAAGGTTTTTTGATTTATAAACTATTGTTAGACTTAATTAAACTTTAGCAGTTGCAATCTGTAAATCATGGTAAACATTACATATTATAAAAATATTACATGATGCATATTAAAGTATAGTATAGCTGTAGAACACATTTATTCTTGAAAATGTTAGATTTTTTCCCCTCTTTCAACCTGAAAAAAAAAATGAATGTAAAATGGTACAAAAAGGATTAAGTGCGAAGATACAAAGCCCTTAATGCGATAGGTATGTCTATGTCAAATGCATGCGATATATCGATGTCGAAGGCACGCTATATGCATGTCTATATAGTGTGCATGTAATACCATGTGGTCCGCACACAATACTTATGTCATGTGCTCGCGATATTTATCCCGTGTGGACGACATAGTCGCATGTGAAAGTCTTCATTATTATTATTTTTTTTGCACGACATTTTAGATTAAAAAGTTAAATATAAACCTATACTTTTCAAAACATCACAAATATAAATAAAACCTCAAAATCGACGCTCAAAATAAAAACCTCAAAACCTCAGAGTCGACGCTTAACAGCGCACGTTAAAGGAACACAAAGACCAATTTTTACGAAAACCTGAACAAAATACAATCTTTATTCTTTATGTACATTACATACAATGCAGTTTTTAATAGGTTCTACACATTCATGAGAGCCACAGTGTAGTGCCGACATCTCAAAGCGCCGTCGCTCACCGAGATGACCGTTTCCAGAAAGTCACTTCATCTCTGACACTGCAGAAATGTACACCAAACGAAAAATAAAACAAAATAAAACAAAATTTGGCATTGAGTGCGACATCAAAAGTCTCTGGTTGTGTGTGGATTCTCTTGCGTGATCCTCCTTGATTTCATTAGATTTTTTTAAAAACATATTTTAAACTTTCCTCCTGGCACAAAGACGACGACAGCTACAAAAGGCAAAAAAAAAAAGGCCTGGATTGAAAAATCAGAAACACCCAAACTGCACCAGGAGAGAAATCAAAAGTGCTGAATCATTTATAAAAAAAACAGGGCAATGCAAGTGTATCTGCACCAAGCCAAATATCACAGCTAATACTGATATGTGACACTGGAGAAGACAAAATGAGCCGGATGAAGCGTAATGTTACTATCCCATGATTCTTGAGCCTTTGGTTTCGGAACGCTACAGCGATCCGATTACGAAAAACTCGTTTAAACTCGTGCAACATGAAGCCAAACGACAGTAAACTAACATCGCACGCACACTCGCGTTTAACTACACGGAAGACTTTCATCCAGTGCACATTCATCTGTCCAGGATGGGAATCCGGAAGCTCATATAAACATCTCTATGACATAAGAGGTGACATTCAGGGCTCAAGTCGTCCACGAAAAACAATATATATTAATAGTAATAAATAATGAGGGGTCTCTGCTGTCTTCAGTGGTCCCATGTAAGGCTCCTTTGAGAGTTTGTACCAATACTTGTATACACCAAACATTTAGTAAATAGTAATGTACACAATCAGTCAATCCATGTCTTCGGTTTATCTAATTGCAGCAAATCCATATGCTAATGGATATGAGTGTAAGGATCTTTAGTGTCGCCGTAAATGGCCATGTGCTACACACACACACACACACACACACACACACACACACAGTGGAAATCATTTCTGATGTATGTGTAACATCTCATTGCTTGTGGTGGATGAACTTAGAAGGATGTAATGTGATGTTTGTTCACTATTAAAGAGAAAGCGCTAATGTCACGGCAGCATCTAATAGCAGCAGCGGGTTTAGATGGAAGCCAGTATTCAAAAGAGAGACTGGATCATTTTATCTGAAAATGTGATAGGTTTTACTCTAGAGGGCGCTGTGGTTTTTGCCTTCGACCTCAAACACAGGTTTATGTCACTAAAAAAGTGATTTAAAAGAGCAAGGCAGAAAGGAAACCCATGTTAAACACACAGTGCGTAAATCAAATCCAACTCTTCAGGATGTAAACAGTTCGCTTTAAAACAAAACAAAACCAAAACTCACCTACATTTCAACTTGGATGAGAGGAAATTGAATGTGATAAAAGTACTTGGCGTTTAAATTTAAACCTAATTCTTAAAATAAAAAAAATTATATATATATATAAAAAATAAAACAAAATGCAACCCTGGATATCCAGAGCAGAAATTATATTTCTGAATAAGTCGTTTAAGTGACTTTACATCTGAAACACAGGTAAGGTGGGCACGGCTCACCTCGGGTGGGAAAATGTAGAAAAATAACTTCTGTTTTTGAGTGGGAGGAGTCTGAGAGGTTTAGTGTGTGTGGGCGTGGCTACAGGGTGATGAGGTCAACAAGGTTACCCTTGGGCGGGGTCATGTTGTCGGGGAAGAAATTGACGAGCGTGTCGAACAGCTGTGTGCGCTGGGCGTACGTCTGATCCACATCTGAAAAGCCTGTCATCAAGAGAACAAACAACCAATCAGGTTTGTAGGACACTACTGATGTCGTTTAAAGAAATCGAAACAAAGTGCTGCTTACCTAGAGGAATGAAGTCTGAACTGGATTTGAACAGAGCGGAGGGCAAGAGCTGGAACTGCAGGAAACAAAACACAGAAAAGCTCATTTATGACACTGGGAGTGCTACAATTTCAGTCAGCCTTAAAGGGATAGTTCACCCAAAAATTTAAATTCATCCTTGTCACCTGTTTAAGTTTTTTCCACTGCTGAACACAAAAGAAGATATTTTAAAGAATGTTTCCATATGGAAATTTAAGTTACCCTTTTTCAACATTCTTCAAAATATCTTTTTGAGTTCAACAGGTTTGAAACCACTTGAGGGGGAGTTACTTGTAAACAAATATTTATTTGGGGGTGAACTAACCCTTTAATGAAAGTATAAAATTTGAGTTGACAAATATATGAAGGAGAAGAGCCCTGGCAAAAACGTAATTAATTATTGCTTGCTTTTAATCAAGCAGAGTTTTATAATATTTTAGCTTGTGGTGTTTTTTGTAGTGATTAATTTGTAATTACAAATAGAGTTTGTCCTGTTATCTTTCCATTTATTTGTTTGTACAGCACATTGGGCAACCCTGGTTGTATAAATGTGCTTTAAAAATAAACTCCTTTTTTTCCTTTTTTTTTTCTATAAACCCTTTAAGGTGCACACCATGAAAATAAATCTTATGGCCCACGTCTTGTATTGAACCAAAAACAATGATTAAGAATGCAATATGGTTTGGCACAGTTATCAAATCACAAAGGCTGCATTGTAATTACATAATTTAGATGTGACCTGAAGCATGACTTTTGACAAGAGCAGCTCATGATAAGCAGTTCACAGTAATCCACACAAGCTTCAAAATAATGGCTCAAATGATTAGGCTTGAAAAAAAAAACCTGTTTTAAATCACAGAAAATGACAATAACAAGAAGGTTTTGTCATTTCACAGTTGTTAATAGCAACAAAAATTGTTACTACTACTACTACTACTACTACTACTAATAATAATAATAATACAATTATACAATTAAAATAACTGTAAATATTACTCGAGTAAAATGCCATTATGTAGCTGATTGATACCCAAATCAGGCTAAAGCATTTACACGATCACTATGAATGAATGTAAATACACATGCCAACTCAGTAAAGCGAAGATTAAGGTTTGTTATATTACACATGCTTAATAAAAGTAATACAGCTTATCATGGTAGATCCTGACCTCTTTCGTCTCATCAGGATCAGTGTGGTCCACAGTGAGGGACAGATCATTCTGTAGATATTTAAGTGCATTTAAGGGCTCGGTCTGAGCCTTTTCCTCAAACCTGCAAACACACAAGCAGAATACACAGTAAACACCATCATATACGAGTTCTTAAATGAGAAATGAATCAGGAAAGAATAATGCTTTTTCAAAAGTGTCCACCAGAGAGCAGCAGAAGAGCAGAAATGATGTGCGCTGATGGAAAACTACTAGTGTAATTTAATCACTAACTGCAGTGCTGCATGACACTGCAATTACATAACAATACAGCTGGTTTACATCCAGAGCGCACGGATCAGAGCGAGTTCATAAACTCCCTTTTAACATTCAACAAAACTATCAAACATTTTCCTAGCTCTGTTTGGAAACAAAGCATCTCTGAAAGGTTTTCTTTGGAGTCAGACCAGGCCACATAATTGTGTATTCAGGAGCTGTGTGGTCAGGTGAAATGTACCATGTTAAAGTGCGTACCTGTATTTGCGAATGAGGTATTTGCAGTGTCGCAGTAGGTATTCTTTGGAAGGGCGGCAGAGCTTTAGGGACCAGAAATCATCCAGTCGCATTTTGGGAGAGCTGGACTTTCCTGGGTTTCCACCGAACAGGTAATGCACCTGCAACGCGAGTATGAGATCATCTTAATCAAACGCATTGATTATTCAGTGGAAGAATTAAGGAAACAAGTGTTTTATCAGGTCAAGCTTTCAAATAGAAATGAAATTTTGATTTTGTCATCTCTGCAAAAATCTCGCAGAGCATTCCTTCTGATTGGATCGAGAGTAAGGCAGGGCAAGTTTATTTATGGACCACATTTCATACACAATGATAATTCAAAGGGCTTTACATAAACAAATTAAAGAAAAAAGAAAATAAAAACAATTAAAAGAAATAAATATTGTTAAAAACAGATTAAAATGTGGAAAAAGATGTTTTAAATGAATGAAAAAGAAAAGAAATACATAATCACGTCATCTGTCGGACGTGGCACAGTACTCATTCATTAAAGGCACAGCTAAACAGATGTGTTGAATGTGCCTAATGTTGGAGCACATCTGATCATTTCTGGTAGCTGATTCCAGCAGCGGGAGTGCAGTAGCTGAAGGCCGATTCACCCTGCTTTGACTGAACTCTTGAAATTTCTACTTTACTTGATCCTAATAATCAGAGTGATCTGTTAGGTTTGTATTCAGTGAGCATATCTGTAATGTCTTGAGGTCCTAGGCCATTTAGTGGTTTATAGACAAGTAATAATACTTTAAAATCTATTCTGAATGTAACTGGGCTTCCGGTGAACTGTATGTCACGTTTAAGGTCTGTTTTCTGTTTCCTGATTGATATGCGATATAAAGTGGGTCTCAGAATGTACAAGAAGCACTGCATTAACTACAATTTTTCCTGCACCATGTCTTTAAATATGAAAATTAATTTTACCACAGTATTTTCAATGGAGTTTCTGCGGTCGCCTGCTGATCCTGAAGGGCACATGTGTGTAAACAGCTTTTCATCTTGTTTTATGCTTGAACAACTAATAGAATGCTTAGGTCTATTTAACTGATTATATTTTAATCACATTACAGCCTCGATGCTGTAAAAGAAACCATATAAATATGATAAAAAAAATCTAATTAAGCGGCATTTTATCGGTATGGAAAGAAATATACCCTACTCATTAATAGTTAGGCATTAGGCATGATTAGGAATCTAGAATAAGATCATGCTGAACTTTATAAGTACTAATAAACAGTCAATATGTTAATAATAAGCAGATAACACGCCATTAGTTAATACTGAGAGTTGATACTCAAACTAAAGTACTAAAGTTTTACTTTACCTTACTTTTTTATGTACATTTTTTCCAGCGAAGTTAACTTCAGATGACAAAAATGACTGTAAATTTCATGCCTGTCTTATTTGTCTCACACAATCATTTGACGTCCTGGAGTCTCTGCTGACGAGCTGATGACTTGAATCAGGTGTGTTTGATTAAGAAGACATGCAGATCATGCAGTGTTTTTGGGCTCCAGGAACGTGGTTAAAAAGCACTAAACTACAATAACCCTGCTTGAGAGGAGCTGAGATTGAAACAGAACAACTTGGGGTTAGATTAAAACCATCATCAACATTACCTTGTGCAGTTCATCATAGACAAGCTGATGAGCAAACCGAGGACAAGGTTCCTCTTCCTGAAGGGCCTTAGTGGGGTTTTCCTTCACCGCCTGGTCGTTCTTATAAACACAGGACCTGTAAACAAACACATAGTTAGTCTTTCACACTAAACTGTGCATACCGTCCCAGCAAAGTGTACACACACACGCACCCACCCAAATAGAGTCAAATAAACAAAAAGTGACAGAAAACAGCAGCAGATCCAGGAGAAAGACTGACTGATTTTTCTAGAAGCCAACTGCTTCAATTAGTGTACAGAACAAAAGGTTTCTCTCCCCCGTTTAAGTGAAAAACACATTTAATACACGCACACATAAGCAAGAAGAGAACATTCTGTTCCTGTTGAAGAACCACTGACTCCTTTCTGAAGGTCAGACATGCCTGTGAAATCTTTTTACTGAGGCTTTGTTTATTATTATACAAATTACTCCACAAATGTTGGCACATGCTGTAAATATCAGCAAAAAAAATTGAAAAATGTAGATTTTTTGAGCTTTTGTGTAAAATATTTGAGGGATAGTTCACTGAAAAATTTATATTTAGTCATTATTTACTCTCCCTACTGTGGTTTTAATCCTTTATGAGTTTTAAACCCTAAAGAAGGTATTTTAAAGAAAGCTGAAAACCTGTAACCATTGACTTCCATAGCATAAAAAACAAATATTAAGCCGATGGTTACAGATCTTCATTATTTTTTAGAATATCTTCTTTTGTGTTTAACAGAAAAAAGAAACTCATAAAGGGTTGAAACAAGTAAATTGTGAGTGAACTCTTATTTATCTAGAGTTCTATTAATAGTGAAGCCACTGAATGTGAAAGCATGTGCAAGATGAAAACATCTAGAACACATTCATTGCATCATCCAGTCCACCGAAATGAGAACATACAGTTCAGAAGAAAAGATGTTTTCTGAAAAACCCCGACTGACGATTGTTCTTCTTCCCTGCAGTGTACGGCAATCTGAAACCTCAGGAATTAGCCGCCTGAAGGCATGTCATGGATTAAGGATGCAGGCTTGTCCTCTGGCCAGCACATATAAACAACAGCTCTACTGCACTCATTAGTATTCAGTGCGCACTGTTATGCATATGAACAGTGTGTCCGCAAAACTCACGCACCAGTTGTTGCGTGCGATGTCGTAGATCCAGAAGGAGTTGCGCACGTTCTCCTCACGTTTGTCTTTGTCTTTGCTGAGTCCCGACAGGACGTGAATCTCGTTGAGCTCTGGGTCAATAGTGGCACGCTGAGTGAAGCCCGTCATTGGTACTGCAACACAAACATGTCATCAGGACTAGGTATAAATCGTTGAAAGCGGCTAGGTGTAATCATTTATAAATAACAAGTAAATCACCACTATTTTATGGATGTTTTCAGCCGAATTGAGAGGTTTTTTTTGTCCTACCTAGCAAGTCTGAGTGAATACACAAAATGTACAGTTTAAAAAATGACATGGAGTTAGATGTTGCATTGTTTTTAATGTCCTCATTTGAATATGGTCATTAAATAATGCTTATAAAGCTTTTTTTGTGATGTAATAAAATACTATGAAAATACTGAGGATGACTAATAACAGTGCTACCACTTTATATTTTCTTTGTTATCTATAAATAACATGACTTTGCAAGTAACATTTTTGATTTATTACATTTACTTTTAATTAGCTGTGTTGCCATCCACCTTATTTTTATGCGCATTTTGTATATGTGGAAACGGCAAGATGCCCATACATTTTGAAAATGTGCATAAAAAACTAACCATATAGATTGTGCTAACTCACGTTGCTAGTTTTGTGGTGAACAATTCAAACAGAAAGGTTGTAATAACCCTCCTGAAACACTTTTCCCTATCTTACAGAATGAATTGCCTACATCCAATCAGCTCGCAGTAGAAAAAAACAAGCCACGCCCACTGTCTTCTCACTTAATATTCTGTTTCTCAAAGAACTGCATCACAATAGGTTGTTGCTAGATGGGATATGTTTATGGCCATAAATTAACTAGAATTATTTATATGACTTCTTAAATTTCCCATTTATTGTATTTTAGTAACGTCTACCCCCACCCCAACCCTAAACTCAACCATTACAGTAATGTAAAAATAGCAATTGTACAGAGTATTATTTAGGTTTTCTATTAAACTACCCAATAAATTGTACATATTAACGCCTACCCCCACCCCAACCCTAACCCCAACTGTCACAGTACTGTAAAACTAATAATTATTGTTATACAGATGTCAGAAATAAAATGCTGCTATATTGATGTGCATATCGCACTTTCGGCCGGCCGTGTATCTGATCAAGACTTTACAGTCACAATAGGAAAAAGAAATGGCCACAGCTTCCTGTTAATGCGCACTTTCATTACAAATTTCGCTCAACTACTCGTGAAGAACTTAACCGGACATAGTCTCATCAGACCAATTTGGATATCTTGTTTGTTTTTCCAGAGCCAGTAATTCCACTTTTGCTTCTTTGCTCAAAGCATTATCCTTGTTTAAATCTTCATGGTTTTTATTTTTGGGAGCTTTATTCCTTTAATGTCCGCCTGTATGTATATTGTTTGGGCTCAGTGTTTCCTTCCTGCTAATGCTTGTTCTGTTCAGTCTTATTTTGGTCTTTTTCGTTCTCTTTCTGTCAGCCCAACACACATCTCTCTCCTTCTCTAACGTGATAACAGAGAGAACACAGAGCTCTTTTTATACTCTCTGATTGCGTCAAAGTCGCCCATTGAGATTTTACACAATCGGTTTATGAGAACAGGAAGTGTGTCACAGGCCTGTGTCTGCACAGTCTCTCTCAGGCTTCACACTATTTCACCTTCTGGGTTGCTCTTGTCTGTTTTGACATAATATCCTGCAGTCATTCCTGATTATAGAGAAATGGGAAGGGGATATTATTCATTTATATATGTTTTAATGCCATATGAGCAGCATTGGCTAGATTCATAGCAAAACCTATAGTAATTATATCCAATATAATATATAACATGCAATTATATTGGTTCCTGATAAACATTAATTGTACAACTAACATACAAATAACAACAAAACCAAAAATAGTCAATCATGTAGTTTGAATAATATTAAATATTCGTCCAGAAGACACCTTTTAAACATTTCCTGTAAAATATTTCCTGAATATAAATGTTCTCTAATGTCATTCAAAAATAGACACTGTATTAAAATTTGTTTTATCGTCAAAATATTAAGTCACAACAGGTTTTTCATCCCCTTTAAATAAATATGTGTGTAGGTCTTGAGTGACCAATTTGTATGTACAACCTGATCACGTCTATTTTCAAAATGGTATGAAGGGAATATTATGTGGGTGCTCACGAATTCTTCCCTGTTATGAGCAGAAACATTTCACAAAGTCTGTTTTGTAGTAAACCGTCATTGAGTTTTTGTGAGTGTTATTTGCATGTGTGTAGTTGACGTGGTTATGGAGCGAGTGTGTGTTAGGTTATTTAAATTACCACAAGTGCGTGGGCATGAAGTATTTTCTAAGAATTGAGTTCTCAAGAAGTCAATCGAAGTTCTCAGAACATCAGCAGACTGGAATTGTTAAATGCTGCTGTGTGCCAAAAGAGGGCAGATGCTGACAACACCTGGTTTGTTTTTTCAACTTGTTATTATTGTTTATAATATCATAGTATTTAATTTAGTTTTAGAATTTTTTTATTGTAGTAAATTTGCGACAGCATGTTTATTTTATTTAAAAAAATAAATATAAATAGATTTATATTCATAATTATTTGTTTAATTTCAGTTTTAAATATCTTAGCAGTTTTACATTTATTTATTTCAGGCATCATTAATGATTAAAAATAAAAAAGTGTTGCTTTTTAAAAGTTTAACTATTTCATCATATATTAATTTTTGTGAGTAAGAAATAAACGTTCTTCAATTAAAAAACAGCCGTTTTCGAAGGAGAAATGAATGCAATTAAAATATTAGGGTTTTATTATTTAATTTAGTTACACTTAATTATATTAAAAATAAATTCTAATTTTACATCTTGATTTAAGCATCGTCTTGTCTTCTAACTTAGAAGTTTTGTGAGGCTCTTGCTTGGTTAGCAAGTAACCAACAAGATCACTCTAGTAACCACATAGAAACCATCTTCAACTACTGATCATGTGTATCAAATGCACACTTATTGCTAAAAGACCATGATTTGTCATGCATAGTTTCAATCTTAGTTTCGAATCCAATCTTTAGTCTTTTCAAACACTCAATTTTGTTGTTTCTGTGCTAAAATCATTGAATTCATCACAGACTTGCTAAAATTGGTTTATAGTTCAAATATAAAACACTGACGTCTATGTAATAATCAAAATGGGTACAATAAATCATGAATAAAACATATAATAACGTGTATCCATTGCATTTTTATTCAAAGTGACAAGCAACCATTAAAAATGTAACTATGTAACATGCCGATTCATCTAGTAGTAAAACAAGTGACGTTTTCATGTGATCATTATTCAAACTGAGTTTTTTTTTTTAAATCATGAATTTAAATTTAATAATAATAATAATAATAATAATAATAATAATAATAATAATAATAATAATAATAATAATAATAATAATAATAATAATATAGCAATAATCATTGAAAATCTGATTATCTGTTTATGCACAATAAAGCACAGTGTTTGAAAGACATGTCAAAATCCACAGACATATTCTCTAAACCTTTACATAACTAAGAAAGACTCATCTAGGGCTGCATATTCCTGGCTTCCCGGAAAAGGCTTTAAATATTCAAACGTAATGAGAACAATATCTTGATGAGTGTCAGAAAGAGTTTTTGCAGAGCACAATGTTGTAACTTCAAAAAGCTCATCTTCCTGCAATATTCACCAATCATCATCGCAATCCCCTAAAAACACGTTCCTCACCATCAACCCGACCAGCAGATCTGCGCATATCAATATCAGGAAGACAGATGATGTCAAGCTGATTTAGCGGTTGAACAGCAGGATGGCAACAGATCACATGCTCGCCCTCAGCTGCGCGTAACAGGCCATAGCGGTGACATAATCCCCACCTGATTCAACTCTATTTTTGAACATGATGTCACCTTCATGCTTAAGATTCCTCCGCTCGCTTTTTAAGGAGCTTCTTGTCAGGACACAGCTTTGTATGTGTTATTGTTACAGTACAAGCGTAGTATAGATTTCAAATGTTTAGATTTAAAAATCCCAGCTTATTTTATTTAAAACAAATATAGAGTTTGATGATAACATACCCATGCCAGAGTCCTTCTTGGTGCCATCTGAGATGATCTCCACATGGTCACCGTCAACATCGTAACTGAAGAAATCATTCAAGTACGTTTTGGACCTCTGACCTCCAAAAACATACAGGCAACGATTTCTCTGTAAGAGAAAATGAAGAACAATAATCAAAAAAAAAAAAACACTTATAAATTTTAAACTTTAATGAAAAGAATTAATCAATAAAATGCATCACAATAATCATAACTTATGAAATCATTTTTTAAAAGAAAGATTTTCTTGAAATACTGCACATGAAGGATGTCAAGATAATTCCAAATTTCTTTTCTGTTTTTATATTTAAATACACATTAGGGTTGCATGATATTGGAAAAATCTGACACTGCAGTATTTTGTTCTTCTGTGATATACTTTGTTAAATAATTTTTAGTCACACTTTATTTTAAGGTTCAGTTCTCGCTCTTAGCAAACTATTTTGACTTTTGCTTCAATAAACTATTGATTTGCTCCTTATTAATACAGGGTATATGCAGGAATCCTAAAGGTAATTTCAATACCTTTTTAAGATTTTTTTTTAAAGACCTTCTGAGAATATTTTAAGACCTCATCACCACTTCAACTTTTAATCCGTATCAAACCTTTAACTTAAAAAAAACAGTTGTAGTTAAATAAATCAATGGAGCACAACCGTGCAACAGAACTCAGATAAGCTCGGAGGAAACAAAGCTTGAAAGAATAAATTACGCGGTTGTTTTCAGTGACAATTCATCTTTCTCCAACCAACCATCTGTTTCACTCTATAGTTTTGCTACATGCGTAGAGCGTCACATCACCTTCCTGCGTTTCTCGCAAATTACTTGACATCACCCAGACGGAGGACCTTGGCACGCCGTTGTTAATATTAGGAGGAAAATAAATATATTTATGCTTTTTCGGAGTCACCCACTTTGAACAACGCTTGAACAAACCTCGTAAATACGGGATTAAGACTTTTTAATGGCCTTAATTTTCTCATAATTGATTTATCAACTTTTAATACTTTAAGACCGCACGGACAGCCTGTAATAATTATTAAGGTAGTTTAGGTATTGGCTTGGATTAGGGATGTAGAATAAGATCATACAGAACATGTGTTTATAAGTACTGTTAAGCAGCTAATATCTCAATAGCATGCATGCTAATAAGCAAAGTTAATAGTGAGAACTGGTCCCTACAGTGTTACCGAATGTACTGATTTTGATTGACTGGGATGATTCTGTAGAGGAGTAAATAATGCATAACGTGTAATAAACAAACTATAAGCATAGATAAATGCAACAAAGCAAAGATAAAAGTGAAATAAACAGTGCATGATTTATAGTTTTGTAAATATGTAAATGTAGAAATTACACTGCAAAGTCATCTCAACATTGCATATCTGAATATAGTTTCACAAGGTGGTCTATTTAACAGTTTTCTGGGGGGGTCTAACAGTATTCAGGTACAGGAATTGAATAGTCACAATGCAAAAAGTTCTTTGTCTCGTTTCTAGTCCAAATAGTAAAAATATAATTTTATTTTTACCTTCAGAAGGAATTAGCGAAAACTAAGAGTTTTTCCTTAAAATAAGCAACATTACCTGCCAATGGATTATGTAAAATAATCACATTTTTGCTATAAAATTTAGATATTTGGACTAGAAACAAGACAAAAATTATTTTTTAAAAATATAATTAGGCAAGGCAAGTTTATATAATATAATTAATTAATTAAATACAGTTAATCTTTGTTACGTCTCCAAACATCATCATTTCTTATGCCCTAATGTTTTGAACTCTCTTAGAAACACATGCAAATGATAAACTTTAACTCTATTATAGTTGAACGTAGCAGTGACTCTACAAATCGCATGTGTTCTCTGGCTCCTAATCAACTACAGAAGTCAACACTTGAAGTGGATCAAAACAGTTTTCCAAAATTGTCCTAAGACAAGAATGGGTATCGTTCAGTAGTTTTAAGACAACTTTGATTAAAGATTTTGATCCACTTCAAACGTTGACTACTGTATAATCCATACTCAACATTGCATATCTCGCGATGTGACTATTTCAGATGCACACATTGCGATATCGATGCTAAAACGATATATTGTGCAGCCGTTTTGATGACCATTATTTACATAGCTACCCATTTAATCTAATCTCTATGATGTACAAAACAGTCTGAGCACACAAGATCCCGGACACCAATATTTCAGCAATGCATAAAAGATGAATCACTGTCTGCCCATTAGGGTTTTTGATGTGGACATTAAAGTTTAGAATCATAATTTCACACTAGCAGTGCTGCAGACTGTGAGCATATATATTAGCATTGTTTATTAGTTGCTCTTGCATCTGATAGAGTTATTAGAACTAGAAACAGTGACCTAACAAGCATCAATGTATCACTTTATGGGTCATTACTAAGGAGACGCACCGTGTGGAAGAGCATGCAGTGTCCGATGCGAGATTGGATGTCCTCCGGCCCTGCGTTACATGAGTCTTCTCTGAGCAGACTCCAGCTGCCAGCTTGACAGTGATACGCGTAAAGCCCACTGAACTGAGGTTCAGACGTCCTGCCATCATCCACGCTGCCATTACACGTCAGTATCCGCCCTCCAAATGTGTAGATCATATGCTTCTCAGAGTCCATGCACATCTGAGAGACACAAAAGGAAGATTATTATATAAGTGTTCATTGTAAATCTGTAAAAGGGAGACTCCTTGTGGTATGTGAGGATAAATCCTGCATCTACTGTAGGTTGAGTAATTTACCTGGTGATCGAACACAAGTTTGGGTCCTCCATCGGCGGATGTGTCTTCACTGAGGAGGGTCCACGTGTTTGCATCAATGTCGTAGCAGTAGAAGTCACTCTTCAGAGACTTGCTGTTTCTGACCGAGGAGTCCAGATATCGGCCCAGCGTGTAGATCTGCCTCCGTTGAGAGTCAATGCACATTTTGTGGCACGAGCGAGCACTGGGACCACTCTGAAAAAAAATGTAACCCCTCCTTTATAGCTATTGCCATTTAAGCCAAGTATTAGGATGCAGTTTCATTAATCCGATCACATGTAGATGAAATACAGGTGTAAATGGTGACAACTTCTAATGAAACTGAATATGACCAGTCTGCCTTCTGTCATGTTAAACCATACACATGGTAACTATGGGACAAAAAGAAAGTATTCATTTCTCACCATGATCTACCAAAACCGAATTATAATAAAAAAAAAAAAAAGTAGTAACATCCACAATCTTTTTATTAATCGTTTCCTCGCTCACGGTGTGCTTTTACAACAGTTGCAGTGGACAACAAACGCACTGGAATCTCAGCGAATACTTGCTTCAAAGGCAACATGACAAACACTGCTTCCTATATCCACATAAAGCTTGAAATCTGTACTTTTAAATTAACCGACTACACTTGAAAACAAAAGTTTTTGATTTTGTTATCTGTATGAAATGAACACGAGGTACAGTTCATCCTGTCAAATGAGATTCACAAAAAACCAAGTTGTGGATCACTTCAGGAGATTGATGAAGCATGATCCAGAGGATGACAATGAGTAAAACAGCCATAAATGAGGTTGATGTCGTGATCTCGTTCCTGTTGAGTGTGCATGCGCATTAGCTTGGGCAACCTAAAAAAAAATGACGATTTTGTTTGATTCGAACATTTAAAAGCAAAACTTATGAGACAGTTGTTTAATTTCATTGGTGATTACAAGTATTTAATGTAATCGTAAGCTTGGCAAACAGTTTTGGAGAATTTGATGTTTCCCCATTCAGACAGAATGCCAGATAGATGTTTAAAAGATGGCGCCGAGTGAAATGCATTGTCTTAAAGGAACTTTGATAGCATTCAGTGCTACTGCGGGAGTGATTTATTCTTGTAGAAACTCACGAAGATGCAGTTTAACGTGTTAATACCAGGTGTAAATGGTAATGCATCTTGGCTGACCATTTGCAATCGGATCACTGAAACAGATGTTAATTCCAAGTGTAACCAGGGCATTTAGACTACTAATATATTGCACACAAGACTTTTCTTTCAAAATTGCAAACAAACATCATCTGATTGTCGTTACATCTACAAGACAGGGTAAATTCTATAAGTTTTTTCCAATTAACCTTTTTAGTTCAAGATGAGATATCAAGGCATCGACATTTCGAAATGGAAAAAAATGTCAGTTTGTGATTCAGATTTTCAAGGTCAATGTTATCCAATTTTAGAGCCCTGAGTAGCACCAAAACAAAACAAAAGAAAAAAAACTTACAAACGTACAAATAAAACTGTTTTTGGTTATTGAAATAATTGTCAAAACTGGATGTATTGTAACGAGACAATATAATACTGATACTCTTAGCAAGCAATACAATATCTATCAATACTAAAATATAATTTGATTAAAATCAATTTAGTGGATTATCGATCAATATTTCGATATTAAGTGCCTAATTTACAAAAAAAAAACATTCTTTTAATATTAACTCACAAATAATTAATATAATTTGTCATTTGTTCAATAAATCGACCCCTATTGATGTATTTTAACCCCCCAAATGTGCCACCCTTAAAATGGCAAACTGTGATTGGCTATGTCAATCAGCCATTGCTGTTAATAAGTGGTTTTAGTTTAAACTGGACTGTGTACCAGACTTCAAGCAGACAGCCAATAAGATCATCTATTATAACTTCTGTCAGCATTGATGCCGTCACTCCACATATTTTCCATTGCAATCATTTCATCCTCAAGCATGAACTATTAAAACTATGAGTTAAAAATCCCCATCTAAATAGCCTACCGCTGAAAGATCACCCATCTATCAGTGCACTTTGCACAGAGAGCTCACTCACTATAGTATGTGAAACTCACTGAAATGATGGAAATGCCTAGGGGATTTTTTGTGCCATTCAGCTGAGTCATAATTGAAAAGAAATTCCCTCTTTTACTTTCTCTCTTACCTCTTTCTCGGTGTCCCTGGAGATGCAGGCCCATTGGTTCTCCTTCACACTGTACGCCCAGAAATCAGCCAAGTCCTGCGTACCATCCCAGCCACCGAACAAATACACGGTTTCTGATGAACAAAAGACACGGACACAAAAGTACAAACAGAGAGAGAGAGAGACAGCTAGAGTGAGTGGGTGAGCCGTCTTACTCCTTTGTAAGAGATTCAATATGAAACCGAAGCATAAAAAACATGCTTTAAGCGCTTATAAATCGTCATTTTCTTGAAAGGCAGCTGTGTGGTGAGGTTGAAAGGCTGATGTCGCCATGGTGATAAGCAGAGACAGTTGTTTGAGCTATTGAGCGTCAGCTGAGCTGTGTAGAGTGGGTTACTCGAGGTCAGTCTGAACGCACAGAGAGCTGGGGGATCGACTGTTCTTCTAACAAGCTCACCAATTCACACGCACACTTAAAACAGCCATTAACTTGCAACAGCAGAGGAAAAAGGCATGCATTCCACTATGAGCAAGACAGGACAAGCTAAACAGTGATATGATAACCACCCAATCAGAAATTTTGCAAATGAGCAGCGTGACATAAAACGTACCTGTCTGAACATCAATGACCATTTGATGACCTCCTCTCATGCCTGGCCTGTTATCATCACCATCGCCTAATCAGAAAGTTAAAAACAAGAAAACAAGAAGAAGAGGTGCGTGTCAGGAACAAGTCGGTAAGTCATTAATACAGCAGCAGATTCCCTGGAGTCCAGTGTCCAGATTCATAGCCACAGTGGACTGCTGTCGTACCTTTGTTACATTTGGGGATGATCTGACTCCAGCGTGGCTTATAATCCTGCTGGCTGATGTACTGATTAAACAAACCATCTGGAAGAGAGCAGATAAAGAGTCAAGTGTGCACTTTAATTTGCTAATGCATGCTCCCTGAGCGGAAAACAATCCGAGTGTACATTAGGTTCTAATTACCGCAAATTTACACTGTGACCACTAAAGAGAGTGTGTATAAATATGATCTACTGAGAACAACTTTAAACATGAAGTGTGTAAAAATGTTTCTCAGCTCACATATTATTGTTAAAACAAGATTTATAACTGTATTGACGACACTTATTGCAAAATCCTATTGATGTTATTCTTAATGTATAAGCATACGTTAGCCATTGGAATCTTTTTGGCTCGAGACTTCACTTCCATTGATTTTGACATTTAAAACAGCTTGTTATGCTGCTTGATGTTGCAGACTGATGTTTTCTTAATAAATTATTCCACTTTTTATATATAGTCATGAACATATTTGATTGTAGAGCAAGTAGTTTGACTGTTTTCTGCTGTTTATTATTATTCCTAGTCATTTCTCCTATAGGCGACTGAATTGAAAACAGTTGAAAAAGAGCACACTTCTGCATTGTAGAATAAGGTTAATAACCATGAAACATTTACAAGTTTAATCCTAATTCATTTAAAAATGTGAGCGTCACGGTGGCGCAGTGGGTAGCACAATCACCTCACAGCAAGAAGGTCAGTGGTTCGAGCAACAGCTGGGTCAGTTGGGATTTCTGTGAGGAGTTTGCATGTTCTCCCCGTGTTCATGTGGGTTTCCTCCGGGTGCCCCGGATTTCCCCACAAGTCCAAAGACATGTGGTATAGGTCAATTGAATAAGCTAAATTGGCCATAGTGTATGAGTTTGAATGCAAGTGTGTATGGGTTTTTCCCAGTGTTGCGTTGCAGCTGGAAGGGCATCTGCTGCATAAACCATATGCTAGATAAGTTGGTGGTTCATTCCGCTGTGGCGACCCCTGATTGATAAAGAGACTAAGCTGAAAATGAAAATGAATGATTTTGAAAACGTTACACAATGGTACATAGAGCGCAAAAATGTCTATTAAAGAAGAAAATTCTATTTTACACTTTCCCTGATATTAATTTTATGATTGTATAACTACCGAAAACCTATCTTTTAGGGATTGTAACCCTTCAAATTACAGTCTGTTTACATAATGTCCAAAGCATGATTACAAAAACTCATCCATACCAACACACCCACATAATTACAATTACGTAATATTTATTCATTTGGCCTGCAGTGTTCAAAAGCAGAAAACATGCAAAAGCATGTATTTATTGAACAGGCAGAACCTGAAGAAATGTAGCTAAATATGACAAATTCTGCAATAAAAAAAGCTTTATCTCTTACCAACAAAATGGAGGACTGTTATTAAAGAGTGTATGACTCTTTGTTTGGCACTGGGATGTAATATTTCACTATTAATTAATTTCAACTGAGACATTTTCTGTCATGAAGTTCCTGAGAAGAACTATTGTAACTTGGGCTGTTTCTCAATATGCGTTCTTCAGCAATCTTGCGTCCTTGTGTAACGTCATCATCCACCACCAAAGTTCAGTTCCAAAACTCAAAACTGCAAGAACGGAGGACGCGTGAAAGTTCCCGGATGTTTCTTTGGTATTGAGGATGCACCGATGCAGACTTGAGCACCGAACTCACTCTAGAAGTCTCAGAAGTCATTGCCACTGCTGGTGGGAAGCGCAGCATTTTATATAGATTTATTTTTAGAGCTCAGAGATAAGTTATATCTCAGGAGTCTTCCTAAATGAGACGGTGAAAAGAAACATCATCATGAAAATCTTAATAAAGGCATAAACACATTAAGGGTGTTTATTTGCTAAAATTTGTTTTAAAATCTGATTTATTTGTATAGCGCAATGTATATTTGTAACCTTTTTATGCATGTTATATATATTTTGAAAAGGGGGAAAACAATACATCGTTGTATATATGCTGTAATGTTTAAATAACTCTATAACTCTGTGTTCTCCTGGTCTCCCGAGTTCGTTCTTGGAATTGAGAAACAGCTCGAGTTACTATAACTTTGTATACCTAGCATTAAAATGGATTCATAAAAAGAAATAAGGGTGAAATATTACACATTCAGAACAATTTAGCCAAAATATGCTGTCTGATTAAAACAAAAAAAGTGTAAAATAATGGGTTAAATAACCTCCAGACATCTTTTAAAATCTTCCATAAAGGGGTTTTGTGAACACACATTCTGTAAGTGCTTCTCAAATTTGTAGTGATACATACTGACATATGACCAAGACCAAAACTACTTTTCTCAGTGGTGTTGGTGTGAAACCACGCACAGCTCCGCAGGTTTGAGGGAAATCCTTCAAAGGGCAGCTTGTTGGTGGTTTTTGTTGGTGACTGTTTGTTTCTATATGACTCACAGGGTTAAAATAAATATTATTTGTACTGAATATGCATGAGTGCTTATTTTAAATAGCACCCTTTAGTCAGACCAACGTTAGTTTAAGTGGGAGTTTGTGAAAACAGTAAAAAAGGTCACTATTATTCATATAGCGAGAGTATGAGGAAGTACAATTGTGAGTCAGTTTACAATTATGCGACTTATGACTTACATTTCATTGAAGGCACACATTTTATCAGATCTTGGTATCACTGGGAATCAAACCCATGCTCTACTATTTGAGCTACAGGACAGTTGAATAGCATTTATATTTGAAGTACATTCTACTGTTCCCTAATGCTATAAATTAAGTTTTTCTGCCATTATCTAATCCTGGACTAATGAACAGTTAATATCTTAATAAATGGTAGGTAATAAGCCAGTATTAATAGCGTGAATTGTGACCTAAACTAAGGTGTTGCCTAAATCTCTTATTTATTTATTTACTTACAAGCAGGATTTGCCCATAGAATTACAAAAACTTACTTTCATTTAAGATCTAGTCCAATGGTCTCAAACTCAATTCCTGGAGGGCCACAGCTTTGCACAGTTTAGCTCCAACCACCTCCAACTCACACCTGCTTAACAGTCTTTAGTAGTGTTGAGCATCTTGATTAGTTGGATCAGCTGTGTTTGATTGGGGTTGGAGCAAAACTGTGCAGAGCTGTGGCCCTCGAGGAATCACGTTTGAGACTTATGATTTAAACACTTTACATCACCAATACAGCACTAACATTAACTGAACCTGACCTTCTTCGCAGAGATCATCTATATTTGACAATAAACGTCAACAAGGATGTACTTGTTTGCCACGTAATACGATTACAATCCAGAACCATTCTGTTCCCTACAGTGAACCAACATGCCCACATTCCCTACTTAATGAATATGGCGCAGATCCATATGATGAAACCGTGGGTGAGGTACCTCTCACGGCTTTATCTATCAGCTCCTCGCAGGCGTCAAAGTCTCCTCTGAGGACCAGCCGCTCATGTAGGTGCGTGAGCATGGGGTGCTCCAGAGCGATCCGTGTTTTCTTCTGCAGGGATTCAAAGGCTTCTGTGTAGTTGTGCTGCCGGAAGTGTTTCAGGCACAAGCGGATGGCCTCCTGTTCACGGTACTGTTCAGGAAAGAGGGAAAAGAAAACCCTTTAGCTGTAATGTGCCTTCAATCCATGTTTAACATTGCGTGAAACTGCCTGTGTAAACGGGATACGAGGGTTATAAAAACATGAATGTTTTCCTAACTGGAACAGGTTGGCACATTAAAAAACTGTTAATGATTATGACGCGCACAGACAATGACGCAGTTTTATGTAAGCGTGAAAGAAATTAAATATATAATACTTCAATTTTCATGCTGTATGACTAATTATTGTTTAACGGTACATAAATCTTTGAAATTAACACATTATATACTGCAAAATGTGAACTTTTCAAAGAGCTGAAGGTCAAATCTCACATAACCTGTCAAGAAATGATTTATATTTAGCTATTTTCATACAATCACTTTAAAAAATGCAAATAAATGACAAATGATATATGCTATCTATATTTCCAGTTCACAATGGTAAATAACCATCATAATAGCAACTGGAAAAAATGGAATAACAAGCACATATGAATGTTAAGGCCCAATCCTAATTCTATTTTTGTACCCCTTCCCCTTGGCCCTTGAAACAAAGTGTGAAGGGGAAGGGCTTCAAAATGTACCCCTAAGAAACGGGGCAGCACTACAACACCTGCACACGTCATCGCGATCTCTTGCTTCATATGAGATCAGACGATCGCGACTACTGTAGTTATTCCAGTTACCGTCATTATTTTGGTATTTATCTTCAGGAAATCAAGCAATAATATCATGTTATCATAATGATATAATGTGGCAATAAGATCGTAACTGTACTGTGTATTTACACCGTGGCCATATTCATTGATGTAAACACACAAAAACAACATTAACATCATAGCAGACACTGTAAAAAGGTAATTCCCAGGCACTAGACTTTTCTGACAGGGTATTCGAGTGTCATCGAGTGACAGAATATTGTGGGACTGCTATACAGGCGTTATCATTAGGAATTATAGAAAGCGGAATTTAGTGTTTTTTATTTTAGCGTTGTTTTTTTTTGTTTTTTTAAGCATGACGATAAAACACAAACGCCGTTATGAATGTATTAAAACGTGCTTGTTTGTTGGAAAAATTCATAATAATGAAAAAAAATACTAATTTGTGGATCTCCTTATTTCCGTGTGAGGCCATGCTGCCATTGTAGCTGGTGTATTCAGGAAAATTTTCGTACCCCTTGGTTTCGAGTGTGGTCCTGAAAAATCTGTTTCAAGGGGTATCTAGCCCTTCCCCTCAGCCCTACGCCTTCAAGCTAAAGGGAATTGGGACACCCCTACTCCTTCACGTTAATGCGCAAAATGAGGGGTAGGGGGAAGGGGAAGGGCTAAGGGGTAGAATTGGGATTGGGCCCAAGTAATACAATGAAATATTATTTTATTGTATACTTTTGATTTCAATATAATTTATTGATGTGAATTAATGCTTAATTTTTAGCAGGTATTACATCAAGATTCAGTAAAAAAAGCCTTCAGAATTGTTCTAGAATGCCAATTAAATGATTAAAAGTTTTTTTTGAGCTTTTTTTTGTTGGTATTCTAAGTGCATATCTTATGTTCATTTTATTTATGGACATGAAATATATCGTATATATAGCAAAAAATATTTATAAAAAAGGATAAAATCCTAACACTCCTGAAATCATTCAGTTTATTCTCAAGGGACAGTACTGATGCAGGTCAGCGCTCACCTTACTGTACCAGTTAAGGCAGGGCTGGACAACCTCTGGATCTTCAATGCCATGTAACTCAATAAACCAGATGCTGAAGTTAAAACTGGGCCCCCATGACATCAGAGGCACTGTACACAACCAAACAAACACAGTCAGCATTAAGAAAGAACAATCAGTCATGTGACAAATCAAGACTTCAAATCTCCTTTTCTCAAATGTATTTCCAATGTCTGAAATAGGGCTGTGTGATATGACGATATATATCATATGGACAAAAAAAAAAGTCTGTCATTTTATAATATTTATTGTTTAAGGTAATACTTTTTCATCATTTATACAAGCACAATATTGCTGTCCATTAGGGAGAAACACGAATATCAGTATCATGAGATAATCATCATGTAATCTAGAAAGTACAAGGTTTACATTTTGCATTTTATTTACCAAACAATCATTTATTTTTATATCTTTTTATATTTTTATAAAGGTCATATATATTATATGACCTTTAATCATAAGTTTTAATTTTTTATATTTATGTTTTATATTTAATTAATATTTATTTTATATTTCTACATTTTCTAAATAAAGTGAGCAATGTGATCACATACAAATGAGCACATTTCTGAGTATATACTTGAGAACGTGAACAAGCAATTGATTGAACTTACACAAATGGTTCCATATCATACTATATCAGAATATAAGATGACTTATATCATGATAAGAGATTTTTGTCATATCATCCAGCCCTAGTCTGAAACACAACCAGTATACAATGTGAACATGTAGTCAAAAGAGTTCACACAAGCACTTATTTGTTCAATCAAAGACTTGCAGAGTCATTCAGTCACTCACTCAACTCATTGTCTCCTACTGAAATCATGTGATGGCTGATCTTTCCCCTAAATGTGTCAGCACATAATATCACCGGGTTTCACAGTAAACACTCACCTATTTTAATGAACCTGCAGGGAAACATTTGCTCATCGATCTTGTGCTTTAGCGTGAACGTCTCCTTGTTGAAGTCATTCTTAAGGCCACTAGGATTAGAGAAGAATGACAGTAAATGACCTCATCGCATCACAAGAAGCCGTTTACCCAAACATTACTCACGTCTCTAGAGACACAATAGGCCATTTTATATAAATCTCTGTGTCCTATTATCAAGGGAAGTTTATCCGGCTTACTTAGAAGTATTTGAAGTCCATAAAACTAATCTGAGATACTGATAACGAGAAGATTTTCCTAGAGGACTCACCTAGACAAGAGCTCCGTCATGTTTTCCTCACTCATGCCTCCGAACACCTTAAACTTCTTCAGGTTGCAGACGTGGGTTTTCTCATATTTGCCATAGGTGATGCTCAGAACTATAGCTGGTCTCTCCAATTTTAGGATCAAGTACTGAGTGGCAGAAAAAATTATTAAATGAATGTTACACCAAAGCAATTCCAATCTACAATGTTCTGTCTATAAAAATGCTCAGCAGCTGTAGGGTTTGTTGAGAAAATTGAGAAGTTTTGATATTGAGAACGACATTTTGATTGTCGTATATAAATCACTTATTGAATCTGTCCTTACTTTTAAGGTTGTAGCCTGCTATAACTCCCTCTCTGTTAAAAGCAGAAATAAACTTTTAAGATTAGCAAATGTAGGGAGTAAAAAAACTAATGATAGACAAACACCTCTGACTGATTTATTTATCAGACGAAAAGAAAAACCTCCAGTATTGTTGAAGACTCTTCCCATCCTTCACATCAGCGGTGCTCAACCCTGGTCCAGGAGATCAACCTTCCTACAGAGCTCCAATGCTGATTAAACACACCTGAACCAATTAATTAAGACCTAAACAGCACGTGATAATTACAGGCAGGTGTGTTTGATATGGGTTGCAAATGAAATCTGCAGGAAGGTATATCTCCATGAACAGGGTTGCGCACCACTGCTTAATATGGTTCCTTTAAGTTACTTCTGTCTGGTAGATGATATATATAGTCCCTTTAGCAAAAAAGGCAAGAAGACATTCATTCCCACTGCTATTGTTTTTTTTTAAATATGATTTTATAATAATTGTGTAAGCGTATTTAATTTTTGCTGTTGTGCACGAGTCTTTGTCTAAAGACAATTTTCTAACCTCTGTGGGGATAGACAAAGTTTATTAAATATCATATGTAATATGTTCCGTTTATAGCTAATTAATCTTTAAGTATGCAGACGATACATATTAATATCTGAGAAATTTGTGGACTGGTTTGAAAAAAATTCTCTTGTGATTAATATAAAACATGGTGGAATTTGGGTGTAATAACAGACAACCAGGTTTCATTGGAAGATATTGATAGTTTGTGTTTGTCTTGCACTTGCCAGAACCTCATTTAGGCTGGCTAAGAATAACTGAGCCATCCCAATCAGTCTGAAATTATGAATTCTTTCCAAATAGAGCTTTTCAGGTTATTTGGTGAAGCTATATTTATAATCGTAATATATCAATAAATGAATACACATCGCAACGTCATTTTTTCCAATACCAAGGAGCCCTACCTGACAGTATCAATTACTTTCCAATATGAATGAAAATTCTATTACATATTTATTACTATATATTAGGGATGTCCAGACCCGATCACCCGGTTTTAGACTCAATCGTAATCGGACATTACCTCTCGATTAGAACTATTCATTCATTCATTTTCTTTTCGGATTAGTCCCTTTAGTAATCTGAGGTCGCCACAGCAGAATGAACCGCCAACTTATCCAGCATATGTTTCACGCAGCGTATCCCTTCCCATCACAGATGGGAACCAACAACCTTCTTGTTGTGAGCCACGAGTCGCCCTATTTTAAAGCTAATTAATCTTAAAGTATGCAGACGACACATACTAGTATCTGAGAAATTTGTGGAGTGGTGTGACAAAAATTCTCTTGTGATTTACATAAAAACAAGGTACAACAAGTAGATAAATATAAGTATTTGGATGTAATAACAGACAACCAGGTTTCATGGAAAGATCATATTGATCGTTTGTGTAATAAGATAAAGCATTTATCTATATTGTTTTATTTTTGCATCATCTCAGATCTTTTAGAGCAGTCTTGCACTTTATGTAAAGACAGTATTGCAAATGTGTTTAGTATACAAGTCTGTCTGTTAAACTAAAGACAAAGTTGATGAACCAGATTAAAATCTGCTCAAACACAGTAGGACAATCTCTTGACAAATTATATCATATTTCCTATCGCAAAAACCCTATTTAGTCTGGCTAAAAATATTGTTTCAAACCCCAGCCATCTCAATCAGTCTGAAATGATGAACTCTTTCCAAATAGAGCTTTTCAGGTCATTTGGTTAAGGTATATTAATATCGCAATATATCAATAAACATCCCAATGTGTTAGGACTGTGTTGTCTTTGTGTTTTTGTATCTTTTCGTCTGTTGTAGGTCGGGGCATGACTTCAGCGAACCTGATGATCGTCATCGCTCTTATAGTGCGAGAGTTCGTCGGGGCCGCTGTTTCTTCATAGTTTGGGCAGTTGGCCAGAGCTGCGCTCCAATTTGTAGCATTTTGTTTTATTTAGCATCCATCCACTAGCACTAACAACACTTACTGCATCCATTCATTTGCCTTTCACACAGGTTGAACCTACTGAAACTGATGTTTCGATTATGTTATTCTCAATTGTGTTAGAACAAATATTATGTTTGACTTTATTTCGCTGTGTCATCCCCCTTAATGTTACATCTTTAAGCTAGGTGTAACACAATGTAATTTTTTCCAGTATCGAGGAGCCCTACCTGACAGTATCTATTACTTTGCAATATGAATGAAAATTCTATTACATATTTATTACTATATAAGGAAGCCAGAAATGTATTCAAAATATATCCCTTGTTTTCCACAGGAAAATCAAACAGCTTTACCACGTCGCAGAGCACCAGCTTATTATCTTATTTATAAATTATGATATCTGAAATGCTTCTATAGACAACACAGAACATAAGAAGGCCTTGTTCTTGTTTATTTGGGGTGCATAAAGTGGCTCTTGATCAAAATAGCCAGGGAATGCAAGTGACAGCATCCTCTTCAGATTGCAGGTGGACAGGAGGAGCTCCATTACTCATGTTTTCCTCATGAAAACAACTCAATCAATAGTAGACGACCGTGACAGCACAGCCTGTAACCACGGCTTGTAAAATATCCTCTCAAGCACAGAGACCCAAAAAGCAACTGAAGATGTGAAGAATTAGGAATGCTCAGACTAACGGTTTTATACATTCAATGCACTTCTTTAAATCATAATCTACAAATGTCAAATGCAGCATTTTCAGGCAAAAATGTGATTTGGTAATCTCATGATCTCTGTGGTGGGTGACTGACTGTACTTCCTAAGTGAAAGGACGAGAGTGGAAGGAACGCAGTGAAGAAATCATCTTCAGAAAAGCCTTTAAGTTAAGGCTGGAGGTTAAAAGTTGAGGGTGCGTGCTACTATACCGCCAACACGCACTTTCGATTTCCTTATTGCCTAATAACAAGACTGTCTGCGCTGTATGGTCTGTGCCACAAGGCCAGCGAAAAGAGGAGGCTTCCTCTTTCCAAAAGATGATGAAAGCAATCACAGCGTCAATGAATGACAATTTCGACATGAGCAAGCACCATATCTGAAACCAATGTTTGTTTGGGCACAGAGCCCCTTTGGAAATAACTTGATGTTTGCATTTGATCTTCTTTTGAGGTGTCCACATTCATGTATGTAAGAAATGTATTTTATAAATTACACTTATTATCATAATAAAGAACTTAGTGAGAATACTTAGAATTAGTGAGCATTAAGCATTCACTGAATGAATATCCTAAAATGTTTAATGAAAGAGTTGCTTTAGAATCATTAAAGCATTATTAAAATGTTTAGAAATATTTTAACGTACTATTTATTTTATATTTTAACTTTTTATTTTTCAACTTTTTGTAATATATACAGTGAAGTCAAAATTATTATCCCTCCTGTGAATATTTTTTAAAATATTTTTCCTCAGCCGTTTAACAGAGCAAGGAATTTTTCACAGTATTTCCTATAATATTTTTTCTTTTGAAGAAAGTCTCATTTGTTTTATTTTAGCTAGAATAAAAATTAATACATTTTACAATACATTAATTAAATTATTTTTTAAAGTATTTTAAGCTCAATTTTATAAGCCCCTTGAAGCAATTTTCTTTTTCTTTGATTGTCTACAAAACAAACATCATCATACATTGAGGGGGTAATAATTCAAGAGGGCTAATAATTCTGACTTCAACTGAACATCCTCATATATTGCACTTAAGTTCTGTTAAATGTCTGGGATTTCTTTTTACTACTGATAATATTGTTATTTCTCTGAGAAATTCTGTTCCAAAATAAAATGGTAAAATACTAAAGTAACAGTCAGAGCAGCCCTGGAGATGACGCTCATGTGTTTATCACCAAAGGCTTCATGTGTACTTCAGTATGTGTTGTAAACAAAACTGCATAATTAATTCAGACTTCTGTTGGTTAGAATACTGTTTAAAGAGTTTAAAGTTCACATTCAATAGTCCATACAATTTAATTTGGTATAAAGGTATGCCATTTTACTCTTATATTTCCAAAATGTTTCAAATTCACTGATATTATACAGTGCTCAGCATAATTGAGTATGCCCCATTTTGAAAATTAATATTTTTATCAATTTCTCAGTGAATATAGGCAATATATTTTGGGTTATTTAAACAAAACAGATTTATTAAACATATTTATTAAAATAATATTTTAGTCACCAAACATATTTAGAAATTGAAAGATAATACAATTAAATTCAAGCAAAATATTGCAAAAAAAAAAAATTACAACCTACAAAATTTCATCTAAATTTCTACATATCTGCAGAATTTACCTGTGGAGGGTAGTTGCTCTCAGATGACCACCTGGAAGACTGATCATTAGGTTTGTCCACTAAAATATTCCTGCAAGCGATTTAAAAAAAAAAGCAGATAAGTTGGAGAAAAACATCACAAATTTAATGGTGTCAAAATAATTTTATGGTAAATAAGCACAAGTTTCCAATGCTTTGAACACCATCTAAAGGTAAAAACAACAGTAGCATGAAAAAATTGACTTGTTGTTATTAATAATAAAATTATGTTTGCAATTAAATAACATTGGTTACATTACATTTGCATGATTGATAAAGTTCATAACGCATGCAAGCTTGAAGTAGAGCAAAAACTAAACTGTCAAGAGTACATATAGAGATATAAAAGATATAGATCACCACTGACTAATGTAAAAACACATTCAAGTGTTTATGTAAGTCTAAAGGCACATCTGTCTCTAGCTGTCATGTTTAACACAAAAAACACATAGAAGAATTGCAAATTAGCAATATATGATCCATTTTACATGACAGCATATTATGTGACAGACCGCAACAACTAACCAACTCATTGGCAGTGTTTCAAAACTCACTTTCAAGACTACACTTCATAGGCTGCCTAGTAAGGACACTTGATGCATTGTGAGAACTGACAGTATTTTCAAAACAAAGCTTGGATATATTTTGTCATGAAATAATTGTTACATAATATTGTAGATAAACAAAAACAGTATAAGATTAAGATGGGTTAAAAATAACCTGACTCAGTGTCATATTCCCAGTTTAGCTTTAGCCAATGTAGCATCTTTATGCTTTTATGCATTATAATACAGTACAGTTAGTCTAACGAAGATATATTTTGAATCAACATATTATAAATAACAAGAATAAAGCAATAAAAAGAAAGTGCTTTCGGAGATTTACGGTTTGTTTACTACTAAAAGTACAGTTCAAGTACAGTTCACAGGAAAGCTAGCCGTGTTGCTATCCGGATACATACTGCATTATAATTTAATGCTATTTAGCAAACGACGTACAGTACGACACCTGTCAATTTCTTTAAAAAGCATCATGATCTATAAAAAAACATATAAAACAGCACACATCGGGTGCATTTCAAATGTGTTATTTGTATAAACCCACATGAGCTGCTTCATACTAGCTGAAACTAGCATGCTAACGTGACTGTCACATCTGCACTTTACTACTGTTCTCACACTTTGCACACCAAATGCACAATAATACGTACATTTGGACACTTTGCTTGTTTTGTTGCTTTCAATTTATACATGCACGCCTGCATTATGTATACGTTATATATATAAATACTCCCGTATGCGCCAACCCGGCCCGCTTGATATATTAAGAGATCAGAAATAGAGAGTTATAAAAATGTGTTTGTATATTTTAAAGCATGTATAGAATCTCGTGAGCTTTTAATGTGCGTTACTCACTCGGGTAAATATGTAGAGGAGTACGAGCTCCATTTATAAACACTGTAGGAAAGCACTCTGCTGTCAGGAGCCACCGCCATCTTGATCGAAAGACACACACAAACACACACGCGCACAATATACTTCCATATGCACACACTCTCTCACACAGACATAGAGCATGCACGCAATCTTAAAGTGGAACGAAACTGGAACATTATGTGACCCTTATAATTGGGTAATGCTGCCAAATATTTCTGATAATGATATATTCATATGAACTGTTGCACTGCCTAGTTTTATGAACGCCGCGTCACAGTGGCATTGCTTGAATATTTCAAGAGAATAGTTGTTAAATATGATTTTTCTTTCTCGTCATACAATTTTGAAGAATCCTAAAGGGCTTACAAACATCTCACTTAGGTATTGTGTGTTATTTCAAAATAAAATAAAATATTACTTTGAATTAGGCTATGTTTGTTTATAAAATGTTGAAGAAATCCACAAAACAGGGCTTCAAATCATAACACAAGGTGTGTTTAATAAAATAATGTATAATATATTATGTAAGCCTATTTGCAGCTAAAAGGGCATCCGCTGTGTAAAACATATGCTGGATAAGCTGGCGGTTCATTCTGCTGTGGTGACCCCAGATTAATAAAGAGACTAAGCCAAAAAGAAAATGAATGAATGAAGTAAGCCTATTTCGATAAATAAGAATTCTTTCATGCATATAGAAGTTAGAACGAAACCTAAATCAGTGGTTCCCAAAGTGTGGGTCGCTGTGCAATGACGAGGGTCGCTTTGTGATTTCCAAAATTCAAATAAATTAGATTAAACTAGAATTACCATATTTAATTATAACCCACAGAAGATAGTTCACAGTTATGTAAAAAAAAAAAAACATACAAATAAAAATCCATCAGCCTTTCTATTTTTTTATTCATTGGATTGCAATCCCTGGGTGTTTAGATTAACCACACATCACTTTTCTGACAACCTTTATGGCACTTTAAAACATTACAAATAAGAGATTTGAGGTCAATATTAAATTTGACACATTAATAAATGACTATAAAAATGATATGGTTGTTAGACTGTTGCACTTTTTTTGTGGTGTCAATATGCTCATGTTTATATAGGCCTATTGTTGTGTGTGCAATTACCTTCAAAAAAAATGGGGGTCGCGAGTCACTGACATTGGGCTAAAGGGTTTTAAAAAACAGTTACTGTGTGTGAATATTTTAAAATAAAAAGGATTTTAATTATGCCCGAAAAATAATTTATGTTTGTACAATTTTAAAGGAATTCCACTGTATATTTTTATATAAATAAATACAGATTTTTTTGTAAATAATATAATTATTTTGCTTATTTATACAATATAAATATAACACAGAAAATATATACAGTTGAAGTCAGAATTATTAGCCCCCCTTTGAATTTTCTTTCTTTGATGTTTAACAGAGCAAGGAAATTTTCACAGTATGTCTGATAATATATTTTTTTCTGGAGAAAGTCTTATTTGTTTTATTTTGGCTAGAATAAAAGCAGTTTTAAATTTTTTTATGAACCATTTTAAGGTCAAAATTATTAGCCCCTTTAAGATAATTTTAAATTATCTACAGAACAAACCATCGTTATACAATAACTTGCCTAATTACCCTATTCTGCCTAGTTAACCTAATTAACCTAGTTAAGCCTTTAAATGTCACTTTAAGCTGTATAGAAGTGTATTGAAAATATCTAGTAAAATATTTACTGTCATCATGGCAAAGACAAAATAAATCAGTTTTTTGAGATGAGTTATTAAAACTATTATGTTTAGAAATGTGTTGAACAAAATCTTCTCTGTTAAACAATATTTCTGACTTCAACTGTATTTAAATATATACATTTAATAAATCTTTTAAATAATATAAATAATTATATTTTTGTATGAATTTTGAAACAATAGCCAACTTAAAATTCTCTTTTGTCCATAAGAATGATTTTATTTATAAACCTATAGGAATGCATCAGACAAAATACATGGCCCTCAATAATAGTTACTGCAGGAAAACTTTTCCTTCTCCTCCATCTCCTAAATATTATCATAGGACCTAGATAAGCTAACACTTTAAATTAATCATCCAGCAATGGCTGAACTATTATTAATCATTACAATGAGGCTCATGGCAAATTTACTGCAGCTAAGCCTGAAAGTAGGCTATTCTTGACACAAGCAAATGAACCAGTGGCTACTCTCCAAGAGAAAGGGCTATATAACTGCCCAAGGGGGCGATCCACTCCTCATAGCCAAGAAGAACAGCGAGGGATGTGGGGTGGAGGTGCTCTATTGTTTTCGTAAACTGTGTTCCTCTTTCTAATTCTGTGCATTGAGGGCCTTTTTCAGTCACATTGAACTTCAGTGTCACATGATCTCAAAGGCTTTTTGATGACAAAGTCAATTGCATATATAATTGATCAAGAGGCTATAAAGTTTAGACAGACAGACAGACAGACAGACAAAAAGTACAAGTAAACGATATAACTTTATTACTGGACGTGGTTGTCAAAATGTCTTATCTGTGAAACTAATTATTCAAGATTACAGAAGAACACAATGACCTTCTAGATAAATGCCTACAGTGAATCATAGCACGCTGATGCTGTCTTTTACCGGAAAACAAGCTGATGTAAGGAATGAGAGATAATGTCATTTCAGCTAAGTGCACAGCCAGATCTTGGCAGGAGCTCTTTTAATTTACCGCAAATGGATGGGGATGGTTGGTGTGTCACAACTTTTAAAACCTGTACAGGTGAAAAAAAAATACATTGGAGTTGCTACTATTGGTAAATAACGCACAAAAAAAATAATATTCAAGGTAGTGCTCTAATGATGAGCTGTTACATATAAGTATATATTTTACCTGCTGGGAAGGAATGAAGTGCTGATTGTAGCTTTTAAATTAATATTACTTCATTTTTTTTTTATTTATGTGACGAGACAACAAACCCTTTTACCATCAATGTAATTTTACATGACTAAAATAATATCAATAATAGTAATAATAATGAAGAATTTGTAATCTTGATAACTTTAAAGTTTTGCACTGTAATAAATTCCCAGAATTTCACAACGTTACTGTAATTTTGTAAAAAAAAAAAAAAAAAAATATATATATATATATATATTTTTTTTTTATTTATTTTTTTTTTTTAATCAAATTACCTCTGTGTGTCGTGTTTTTTATATATTTTTTCAGAATAGAAAAAATAACATTTAATCAAAAATAACCCATAGTTGGGAAGGTGCTATAATAACCTAAAGTTGGGTTATGGGGTATTTTTAACTCAATTATTTTAACAGAGTATTAATTACCGGCGTATTACCTGCCTATTATTAACTGTTATCTATTAAAGTATGACCCAATACGTAAACCCAAATATTACCTTAAAGCAGTGGTCTCAAACTTAATTCCTAGAGGGCCATAGCTCTGCACTGTTTAGCTCCAACCCCTGCTTAATAGTGTCAAGTAGTCTTGAACAGATTGATTATTTGGATCAGCTGTGTTTGATTAGGGTTGGTCAAAACTGTGCAGAGCTGCAGCCCTTCAGGAATTGAGTTAGATACATGAGCCTTATAGTATACTAACAAAATTAACAAGCAGCTAATTATTAAGTTATATAGTCTTAGTTAATGGTTTGTTAATGGTGTGAATTGTGCAATGCAATAAAGTGTTACACATATATCTAAATAGGCATATATAATATTTAATGTTACGGGTTTTAAACTTAATACATTTAACTTAATATATTTGTTAATATTTCAAACGTATAAACAATCCTATACAGGACATATTGTAAGTTTGGCACTGTGTAAACA
Organism: Danio aesculapii; assembly: GCF_903798145.1. Lineage (NCBI taxonomy): Eukaryota > Metazoa > Chordata > Actinopteri > Cypriniformes > Danionidae > Danio > Danio aesculapii. The sequence continues at coordinate 47,550,555 of NC_079438.1, forward strand.
AGATATTATTACGACTGGCCCAAACAGACTGAGCTGAACAGAGTGTTCCAGCCGGGACGGACTGCATATGTGATCCAGCATCAGTGCGGTAGGAGGTCCCTTTAAGTTTCCATTGAGGGAGGCCGCAGTATGTCACATGATGGACATGATATAATGAAACAGCGAACAGAAAACCCAAGTGTGTGCGTGTGTGTGTGTGTCCATGACTACAAAATAAGACTGTAAAGCAACGCAGTCGTCCTGTAAACGCCCCGTTTTCAGAGTTGTGGAGCAGCAGTGTTTCCAACATCAGCCGGTGATGGTGTTTGGTGTTGCGCGGACCGGACTGCACCTGCTGCCGCGCGCATAATAAGCTGCGCACTTTCCAGAAATGCGGACGCGTGAAGTTATTTGCGGCTTCCTCGTATGATGTTAACGCAAGCTCCTCGCGCGCTTATGAAAACTGCAGAAATGTGGATTGTTGTGAAGGACAGCTCTTAAAGTAAGTGTGTACAACAATGCCTCGGGCTATTGGAAATGTATGTGCGTGTATTAGAAATAAAGCAAGGGGTCTCTTGTTCCCAAGAGGAGATATCTATTGATGATGTTCCACATGTAATGCGCTTTCACTCAACCAAACCTTGCCAACGTCCGCATTCCGGTCTCTGTTGCGCAGATTAAAATCCAAAGTTGTTGGTGAACGTGTGAGATTTTAGTCCTGGATGTAATGCGACTGCTGTCTAATTTAAAAGCTCTCAGCTGCGAAGCACTTCTGTTTTAAAGAACAACATCACGCCCCCCTGTAAGTGCGCAGTTGCTGTAACGTTAGGATGTCACGGCAACCGAATATAACCTATGTCCTCGAACACAGCTACAGCCGACTTTAGCCTTTAATGTTGACGATGAACTGAACAAATCGAGGCGTGAAGCTTGGAGAAACGTGCGAGAGATGGAAAGGAGCAAACACACGCGCACTTTCAGAAGTTGCGCTGTTATTTCAGTACCATCGTCATCGTCATTACACAAGATAAAGCGGAACAGGAGCGATATGAAGCAAAACTTGACAGAAAGGGAGAGCCGTCTCGATGCCTGTCACAAACACGTAAGACTTTTCGGATTTTGGATGTCATTTCATGTTTTTACGCATGTGTTATATAAGCCTATGGGAATTTACCGTGAATTTTTTGTTTTAGTGGTGATATTGCCGCGTCACGACATGTGAATGAATATAAAGTTGATGTACTTCGTATAGCGTTTAAGATTAGTTTAAATTTAGTTTATTCGATATTTAATAAATAACTATACGGGAGGTCTAGAAGCTCAAAACATAGTGCGCAAGTCTAAAAGCTCGCGCTTGTTTTCCTGATACGTACGGCGATTTGTACGCGAGCAAACACTTTGATTTAAACACATGTATGTGCTTCATCCATATTTGAAAGAATTTAACCCACTTAGATGTCCCTCGAGGGATGTTAAGCTATTTGCGATAACGCGCAACGCCACTAGTTGTCGTGTAGGAACGACAAACAAACCGAGCACCTGACAACAACCTGAACGTGCGCGCTCTCAAGGCGAGAACGCGCAACATGTAGGTTGAGCCCGTGCGTGCGTCTTTGGACGGAGAAGCACGGCAAACCGGAGACAGAGTGCGTGCGTGAAATATGGGTTTGATTTATTGTTAGTGACGTAAACAGGTTGTCAACTAGGTCGCCGAGCAACCTCGCCGATAAATGGCGTATTAAGAGGATTTACTTTACGAATGATGTCATCTCAATGTATAAGAGTGGCAATGAACTGTAGTTCTTCTTAAATATTTTGGGGATAGTTTGCATTGGATTGTGTATTATGTAAGTCTTATTAATTTGTTAGCCTCCCAGGACAAGATAGATGAATGTTTACAAATTCTGGAGAAAATGATGCATCTCAGATGTTATTGGCTGAAGCTAGTGTGTGTGTGTGTGTGCACGTGTTTTTGTGACATATCAGGGCACAAATGTGTATAATGACATGGGTATGATCAGGTATTACTAACAGCTGGTGAATTATGAGGACATTGCCTGTGTCCCCCTTTTCAAAAGGCTTATAAATAATACTTCTTTTTTCAGAAAGTTCAACTGCATCAGGGTTAGATCTAGGATTGGGGTAGGTCAATAGAAAATACAGTTTGTATGGTATAAAAACAAACTTATGGAGTGTACAATTCACAAAAACAAACCTGTGTGCGTGTCAGGGGACCTGGGGAGATCAATAGCATTCCTGTTCATCTCAATGGCAGGTGTTTGGTTGGTGCAGTCAGAGACAGTCATTCGGCTACCAGGTGGTTTTGAGCCAATCACCTGAGCCATAAATGCCAGTTGACTAATGACTCCAGAGGAAAATGATGTCTGGACAAGGGTGATTGGCTGATGGCTCCACAAAAATATGTAGAAGGTGTGTTCGTGCTATGTTGTAGTTCCCGAAATTATGAAGCTCCATCTTGTAAAAACCTTCACATCTTAATAAACCTTTTAATTACTATTTATAAACTGGGAATTTTCTGAGTGCCATGACTTGTAGCAGTTGACTGCTGTACAACTGGATCATTCATAGTGTTTACACAGGAGAACTTAATTCTAGATCATTATTCTGAGGTGATCAGCTCTGAATAATTTGTAGTAAGCAGACTCTCCAAGAAGACAAGGTATTGGTTATTACTGAAAAATCTGATTTACTATACTTAAATATCAGCTATTTAAATATGCAAAACATTTTATGATGTCAGAATGCACTGATATTTTTAAAATGGATGTTGGTCTGTAATAATATTATAACAATATTGACAAATGATTTGTTGAATTTGGATAGATTCCAAATAAAACGATATATTACATGGTATACATTACAAGGTATATTTTATATTATAGGATTTACGTGTAAAATTTTTTAAATTTAAAACAAGGTTAAAATGACTTGAAATACAAACTGATCAGAAAATATGCAACACAAACTCATCAGATGCATATTATGTGCCCACACCGTAAACAATTCATCTGCAATACTAGAGTAAACGTGCATTTTTTATGTGTTGTGCTTGTTGGTTTGAACATTTTCTGACTTGACAGTGCTTGTACAGAGAGGGAGGCAGTGATCAGCAGCAGGTGTGAGCTATAATTGTTATGGCAACCATACATTGTAGAAAAAGAAAGCTGTGTCACTGCCAAGGCAGGATGATTTGCTGATGCTTTCAAACAGAAACGTCTTTCTGCGAATCAGCTTGCCATGCATGCAAAAGCTGAGCAACAAATCACAATCAATTTAAATAGTTTTTCACCGGGTCTTCTTTGATTTGAATGATTTCATAAAACACTTGTGAATGTTGTAAAGATGAGGGGATAAGTTCATGGTTTAAGCAGGTTGGCTGGTTTTAGCTGGTTGACCAGCCTGGTTTAAGAGGGGTTTTGGCCATATCCAGCCTGGTTTTAGCTGGTCAGACTGGAAAATGACCAGCCTAGTTTAAACTGGAAATAGCTGGTTTTGGCTGGGCTCCCAGGCTGGTCAAGCTGGCTTTAGCTGGTCATCTCCCAGCCTGACCAGCTAAGACCAGCCTGGAAATGGCCAAAACCCCTCTAAAACCAGGCTTGTCAACCAGCTAAAACCAGCCAACCAGCCTCGGCAGGTTTAAGCTGTTTTTTTTCAGCAGGAAAAGGTTTGGAATCATTTAAAAAGTGCAACCCAAGCTCATTCTGAAAACATACTTCTATATACATTTCTGGAGACTGCCAAATACGTCTCAGGAGCTACATTATTTGCAGTTTTTGTTTCCACTAGAGGTCGCTGTGTACTCTTTTTGAGATCTCAAATTTCTCTCGCGAGTGCCATTCCTGCCATCTGTTCTCTCGTAAATCCACCAGGGGCTGCTGTCGACTGACTGTTTGACTGACTGATTGATCGATCGACTTTCCCTAAACCCAACCAATTGTATTTTAAAAAGCACAGATTGACCCGCCCACCCACTTCCCTAAACCCAACCGACAAATTTAAAAAGCAATTCAGAAAAAGAAAAGCCCTGGTCTGATTTTTACCACGTTTTACCACAATCTCACCCTCTTATTTACTTGTTTATTTTATTTTTTGGCTTCTGTTTTTGTCTTACCTGCTTTCTGGAATCATTCCTCACCAGACTCAAACCCCGTCATTGTGGTCATCTGCTCTCTGCGTCTCAGGTCCACCGACATACTTGGCGAGCTAACCGGACAAACTGGTAACAGCCGGAAAACCGTCCATACAGAGGTAAGTGCGAAAAGGAATGGCGTCATACTGCCCCATAGTGTTCATTTAATAAAAGAAATGCAGCCATACGCACTTCTGGCTACATAATTCATGATCTCCGAAAATGTATATAGGGCTACGTTTTCAGAATGAGTAAATGCGAGCGAGTAATGAGCAATAGCGAGTAAATGTTCATTTTTTTGGGTGAACTATCCCTTTAAATAACAGAGAAAGCCAAATGGCTGCCTTCCATTCCAACTTATGTTGGCTTGGAAACTCTTTGACCGTGTATGTCCAGTCACTTGACTTGACGGCCCTTCAACTGCCAGTCACTTGAGCAGTAAATGAAAGGATTTTTAGGGCTTTCCTTTCTGTTTTGCATCTTGTAAACATTCCCCGAAAAGGACGGTATTTATGAGACTGGCTTGTGTTTGTGAATGGGGAAAAAAAACGACTCGAGGTCATGTTGTTCTGGGGAGTGTTAAGTGGATCAGTGTGCTGTAAGGAGTTATTTCCACTCTGGGATGAATTAACTAGGCACATTTACTCACCACTACACGGAGGAAAACAATCAGATTAACATTGCATTTTAAATGAACCAGGAGCTGCTGACGCATTAGAGAGGCCTGCTGTGGATGTTTGTGCGTGCACGTTGATGTGTGTTCCCGAAAACAAGCAGACATCACCAAGTGCGTCATCATCAGCCACAACGTACCAGGCCTATTGATAGAAATACAGACCACAAGTGCTCTCGAAATGAAACAAGCCATTCTAGAGACTTCTCTTGAAGATGAAGTCAGTGTGAAATGAAAATTTACACTGACTACATTTACATGGACATCAGTAATCAAATTATTTGCCTTAATCTGAATAAGGCAATAATATGATTAAGGTGTTTACATGAGTTGCTCTTTGAATGTTCCTTTCAGGTTCCTGTTTCACATGTTATGGCACAAAATTCGATTAACGTCATTGCGGCACAGCGATATTGACGTTTTCTCCGGAGTTTCATGTAATTTCGGGTGTTTAATTTTTAATTTGTCGACTTTAACTGCAGTTTAGCACTTTCACTTTCATTCAGGAACATTTCATGCATGCCCCCCGAGGAAAACGAGATATTGGATGCGAGGAACTGCTGGAAGAGTGTTGTTTAAATGGAATTTTATAACGCACAGCATATGGGAAAAACCTATTTCACTATGCAAGTGGCTGTGGTCTTCACTGACACAGTAAGTGCAGAGATTAGTGCCAAACAGCCGTGTTTGTACAAACTATCCTGTCGCAAAATGCGGCAAAAATCGCACAAAACGATAATAGTTTGATTTCGGTGTTTACATGTCTATAGTGCACTTCAATAATGCGACTAAAATAGGCATACTATATGTCTTAATTCGATTTCTGTGCGATTATGACCTTAATCAGATTAATAAAAAATCGCTGTTTACAAAATCGAATTATTGATGTCCATGTGACGTACTCACTGTTTGTTTTGCAAGTGCACTTTTAGGTGAACAAATAAATTGTTTTATAATATTTTTTAGGGGTTTTTAACCTTTAACAGATAGAATAGTGCAGATAATTGACAGGAAATTGTTGGGAGCAGAAAGAGGGGAAGGGCCAGCAAAGGACCTCAAGCTAGGAATCGATCTCAGGTCACCGTGAGCACCACGGTGCTATATGTCAGCGCACCTAACCACTAGGCTATTGGTGCCGACGCTTTTTTAAAGTCTGATCATTTGCTCCCGCGTTTGAATTGACTGTTTTTCAGCTGCACTACAGCTTTAGACACTAGTTTTAACCACAATCCTGTTAGCATTAGTTTGCTAAAAAGAAAGCCCGCCCCCTACTCAATATTGTGTAGGAAGTACATCAACATGCTAAATTAAAAGTCTCCACAAATTCTGGTTCACACGGACTTTAAACCTAGCATAACTTGTAATTTAAAATCTTGATAAAATCACTTTCGGTAGCTTTCTCTTTTCCTGACTCAACTCCGGCACGCCAGCCAGTGCAAACATTTTACTGGAAACTCGAGATCAGATGTGCACTTCCAGAGAGCAGCTCAAAAACAACAGCATGTGTGTTTCATTTCCTGATGAAAACCTCACTATTTATGTGCATGCGCTTGGTGCGTTTGTCCCAGTGTTAATGTGCGTTTAATTTGAGGCATCTGTGTACGTCAAGTTGTTCAGGTTTGAATTGGCACGTCGTGATGATGTTCAAAGGTGCGCATGATTAAGGGGTTTGTTTGCTGCGTGTGAGTTTGTATGATTCACGCTCAGCTGTGAAACCTGCGTTTCCTGTGCAGGGTGTGTGTGGTCATGATGCACTGCTCCCATGTGACTGAGTGTGTTTACATTCGATGGTGGATGGGAGGGGAAGTGAGCAATGACGCAGGAGCAGTAGTACAGAAGCAGAGGCTGCCGCCATTACCCTCGGCAAAAAAAAGGACAGACAGAGTGAAGAAAAAGAGACTAGCAAGACATCAGAGAGGATATGTGGCAGCGGCAGGAGAATCAAAAGAGGTCAAAAAAGGGAAACCTGAGGGAAAACAAAGATGTCATATTGCAGTGTATTATCTTTAAGCTGTTTAGAGGATAAATAAAATAATACATTTGATACAACATGAGTGCTTTATAATTGGTTTGTCTGTCTAGTCCTACTCTGGTAAGTTTAAAGTCCTGCAGAGTTCATCTCCAACCAGCCGCAACACACTTGCCTGAAAGTTTCTTGAAGAGCAGCGTTTTGATTGACAGAATCCATATTCAATGTTCACTGAAGTAGAGCATGATATACTAAAAGCATTGATTTAGAACACCCTACTACTCTTTTCCTTCTTGTTTACTTCAGTCAAATGCATTTTAGGTACTGTAGTAGTGCACAGTTAGGAGCTTTCACACATTCATCATAGTTCATATCGACCCACTGAGAATGATTTTATCTCTAGGAACACTATGTGGAGGAACTAAATTAGCGTCTACTTCAGAGCACAATAGGAACTACTGATGTAAGTGTATGCTGATGATTGGGCAAATGCATGTCTTATGAAACATCAGCACAGTATTGCATTACATAAGTGTTATAAGACATACACGCTAACATTAGCTATATTTACCTGTTTCCTTTGTGTGTGGTGGTGTGTTCTTTTCTCAGCCTTGATTATTTGTAGCACTACAAGCTGTCAAAAATGATTGAGCCTTTATTTTTGATTTCACTTGCATTACCTAAGTCATCTTTATGACTTTATGACTGTGTCTGCACAGAATTAAACGTAAAGATGCTATGGCGCATTTAACAGTTTATGTTAATACACATTTTTTTTAAATGTATGGTGCTTGGGTTTGGTTTCTGTGCCGTCTTTGCTGTGCAAAGATGCTTTTATACATGTACAGTGTATCCGGAAAGTATTCATAGCGCTTCACGTTTTCTACGTTTTTTATGTTTCAGCCTTATTCCAAAACGGATTACATTTTTTTATTTAACACTCAATAGCCCATAATGACAATGTGAAAAAAGATTTTTTTAATTTGTTGCAAATTTATTAAAAATAAAAAACCTGAAAAATCACATTTACTTAAGCATTCACAGCCTTTGCCGTGAAGCTCGAAATTGAGCTCAGGTGCATTCTGTTTTCACAGATCATTCTTGAGATGTTTCAGCAGCTTAATTGGAGTTCACCTGTGGTAAATTCAGTTGATTGTACATGGTTCAGAGACATCCTGAATGAAAACCTGCTTCAGAGTGCTCTTGACCTCAGACTGGGGTGCCGGTTCATCTTTCAGCAGGACAATGACCCAAAGCAGATCACCAAAATATCAATGGAGTGGCTTCACAACAACTCATTGAATGCCCTTGAGTGGCGCAGCCAGAGCCCAGACCTAAATCCTATCGAACATCTCTTTAGAGATCTGAAAATGGCAGTACATCATCGCTTCCCATCCAACCTGAGCTTGAGAGGTACTGCAAAGAGGAATGGGCAAAGATTCCCAAGGACAGGTGTGCCAAGCTTGTGGCATCATATTCAAAAAGACTTGAGGCTGTAATTGCTGCTGCCAAAGGTGCATCAACTAAGTATTGAGCAAAGGCTGTGAATACTGATGTACATGTGATTTTTCAGGTTGTTTATTTTTGTTTAAATTTGCAACAATTAAAAGTTTTTTTTTCACATTGTCATTATGGGGTATTGTGTGTAGAATTCTGAGGAAATAAATGCATTTAATCCATTTCGGAATAAGGCTGTAACATAAAAAATAAAATAAAAAGTAAAGCACTATGAATACTTTCCGGATGCACTGTATGTTCCATCTTTATTATCACAAAACCTGCAGTACACAGTGAAAACACAACTCACGACTGTGGTGTCTTTCATCCTACAGTTGTTGATTTTGTTGAATGCAAGCTTGATATTGCTGTCAGCTAGCTTTTATCACTTTAGAATTCCATTCTGAATCATCTACCTTTCATAGACCTATCTATTTCCAATGAATAAAACAGTTTTACTTCTCGAACACCCTATTTTACTTGGAATTATGTTAAACTGTGAAAATAGAGTGTGTTTTGAATGCTTCTCCATGTTCAACTCTAGCTTGTAGCTCTCCAACTTGATCACTCATTGGTCAACAAATCATTTCCTTTCATCTTTCTGCCCTGGCTTCAAACATTCTAAGCCTTACTTGTAACCTACAGCCATTTATGATATTCAAAGCACTAAATACCCCTTTGTGTTGAAACTCTGGTACTTATGGTTTAAAAGCCTTTTATTCAGACCTTGGCTTTGTGAGAGATCCTTCCTCTCTTCCCAGGGTTTCTCAGGTTGGCAGGGAGAGTGTGGTGATGGCCGATATTTGTGTCCCGAGTTCCTGGTTCCCAAAGTGCTGAATGGGAGAGGAATGTGCCCGGGCAAGCAAAGCTGGCACGGCCCCTGCCCGAGCCCTCCACTGCCTAATGTGAACTCATATCTCACTCGGGATGCCATTGACAAAGAGCAACTCTCCACGGGCACTGTGTTCCTCCCTACTCTAAACCTCATCTATCAAGAGTGAGGTCTGAGTGTGTTTGTGTGTGAGAGAGTTGGAGAGTTACTGTGGCTTGGCTTTCAAAGTGACCAGCATAAAGAGAATACATTTTCACAGAGTAATGACACAAGCTCCAACTTGGCAGCGGTCGATGAAAATGCTTTGATTCTGCCGCACCGGAGAGCACAACGCGGTCCTTATGCAGATCCTTTAGCAGAGGAAGCGGTTTGGTCAATGTAACACAGTAAACTTTCTCAGGAAATGTAAAATGCTACTCCTGTCATATTCATGCACGTTTTAAGGATGCTTGCGCAATCAAAGTCCACCCATGATGACTTGTTTCTTTATTTCAGCCACTTCATTCAATCCAGACTCATTCTGAAAATGTACCACTATATACATTTCTGGAGACCGCCAAATACGTCCCAGGAGCAACGTTTTTTGCAGTATTTGTTTTTGCGAATCCACCAGCGGCAGCTGTGTATGCTTTTTGAGATCTCAAATTTCTCTCGCGAGTGCCCAGTGTTGCCAACTTAGTGACTTTGTCGCTATATTTAGCAACTTTTCAGACCCTCCTAGCGATTAATCGACAAATCTAGGGTCTGGAGTTACTGGAGATTTTTATAGACTCTCATGTGTCCGAACTGTACCTTTCCTACTCTTTTTAATGAGCCTGCGTGATTCCATCATCGCCTACCCTGCCTTAAGCCTCATTCACACTACAAGCGATTCGCAGTGGCAAAACGAGAAGCGACCGTTTATTTCAATGGAGAGTGAGGGACTTCTGGCGACCTCAATCTACGTGAGTGACAGCGACCATTGGCGACCAGGTGGGCGTGCTGAGCGATGCGACAAAGCTGAGAATCCTTCAACTTTATGCAAATGATAAGCAACTTTCTTGTGCGACAGCCAATAGGAGCACCAGTAGAGCTCACGTGATCCTCTGTCAGCTCGCTCAGGGGCTGGTTTTATTCGTGCTGTATATACCTACACAACCCTGCGTTTGAAGCAATTCGCCACCCAGAGCGACAGGCAGCTACAAAGTCGCTGCTAGTCTGAATAAGGCATCAGAGCGCTCACAGGCGGCCCAGTCCTCACACAACAGTCTCCCACCTGCAGCCCGAGAGCAGATTATTCCTCTGCGTACCAATGGCAAATGTTTTAGCACCACGAGTGTGAGGTATTTCGCTAGAACAGTCAAACTGATATGTTTCTCCTTTGTTTTAAATTTAACTTGACCATTTATTTTTCTTATTCACAATCACAGAGATTTTAGTGACACCAGTTGCTGAACTTCTGAGTTTATTATGTCTGAAATTTCTGCAAATTCATTCAATACACGTTTACTGTATTCAAACAATGCATTTAATTAAACTGACATGCATATATAAAGCATAGTGCAAATATAAATACCTCTTTATTAACCATGGGCTGTTAAACAAACAGAAACTGTTGGACATGATGACGTCATTAACATGCAAATTGACGCATTACGTAATCTAGCAACATTTAACGACTTTTCAAGTAGAGCTTTGTGCCTGTTCTCAAGTAAATCCACCAGAGGCCGCTGTCGACTGACTGACTGACTGACTGATTGACGTAAACCCAATCAATAGCATTTTCAAAAGCACCAATTGACTCGTTGTTTGGCCAACATTTTATTGAGATCTATAAACATAAGAGTGACTACTTTTCTTTTGGACAGAATTGAAATATCCCGGTAAATTCAGAAAATAATTGTTCTGCTACAGACAGTCCATTTGTGGACTTTGTTGTTGTTGTTGCTGGTGAGTGGAGATTATTGTTCTAGAAACTTCTTTGGCGGTACAGTAGCGACTTGTTTTCCAACTAATAAAGGACCCAGGCAGGGTGTTTGTCTAGTTGGAATCCAAGGCCTTTTGGGGGCGAGTGAAAATCAGGTCAATTCCACTGGGTCATTTCAGCCAGAGGAAAGCTACACTTGTCCCATATTTAAAACCACATGCTCTGTTTTTCTTCATCTCTGTCTCATCTTCATACCCCTGATAAAAACTAAACAAGCCAAAGGATTAAAACATACAAGCAAATCAATGTAATCTATTGTCCATACCCAGTCCTTCAGTAATGCCTCTCTCCCCCTTTAGCAGGGAATGTGTGTTTTCTTGTGCGCATTAAAGCTCTTGCATTATCTTTCGGCAGTCTTACGGTAACCAGTAAAAATGCTTTTAGTCAGGCTAAATAACATAAACTGCTGACTCATGCTACAAGCTAACAACAGGAGATGCAGGCAGTTGCGACTGAGCAGGTTTGCTGAACACCACTTGAAGCTTTTAAGAAAGGAAACACACTAATGAGCAGCTTTTTAATTTTTTTAGAGCCCAATTTATCTTGTTGCTTTTAAATTAAGATGCTAATGTGAGTGGACGGAGTCACCATTTCAGATTTTGGCAGAACTACATTAGAATAGGCCAATAATGTCTGTACATAGTTTCTATTTGCAAGGCTAATACTTTGAGAATATGCATAATCACATTATATTGCAAGCATTGGATATACAAATCTGGAAATGTACAAGAAATGAAAACACCTCGTCTTTGTCAATCTGTTAGTGAACGCTTATGCAACTATTGGTTGATAAAGCGTGAATTTTTTCTTTTTATGTGTTAAGCGGTTGCGTAAATTACACATGAGGATAATGGATTCATTTCCTGAAGGCAGTTCTGTTGAAGACTTGTTTTTAAAAGGAGGGGTTGAGCGAAAGATGAGTCCTGACAGTTTTTTTATTATTCACCTCAGAATGATCTTATCAAAGTTACATTTTGGTTAAAGAAAAGTGGATTTTTCGGATAAGAAATGTGTTTGTGTTGTGAAATCTTCATTGTAAATTTGCTTCCAGATTCTTAAATATGTGACTTATTGGTCGTTGTGTAATGATTGGATGCGTCAACAGGGGTTAGATCCAAATCCAGCTTTGTTTAGAATCGTCATACAGGCCAAGGTCAAGCATGCACGTAAACCAAATGGTAAACAGGCGAATGGTCGAGGCAGGCAGCAAAACAAACAAAAACACTGAAACAAACAGGGGTCAAAACATGGTAGACAATCCAGGAAAAATGCTTGTGAGAGTTTCCTGTGTTGTCTTGCCGTGTTTCTTGTTTTGTTTACTGTTTATGTTGTTTTGTCGCCTACCTCAACCATTCGCCTGTGACTTTGACTACTCTGTTGGATTATACATATGCTTGATGAACCTTGCCTGCCTGACTAATCTTAATAAACTGCATTTGGATCGTCACCTCTGTTGTTGACCCCAGACATTGTTACAGTTTGAATCTGTTCCTCTTTCTGACTGTGCGATTGAATGGCCTATATGTAATAAAAATGGACTTACCATGGCTGCCAAATTTATCCAGATCACTGATTTCCCCATATGAATTTCTTACAAAAAACAGAAAGGAGAACTGAGGTCACCTAAATCCAGTTGCCTACTAATAGCCAATAAAAAGAGCATTTATGCATACCCTCAGCTTATCTTACAGGAAAACAACAGCTAGTTATCTTGTGAGATCAATGATGTGTCATTCTATAAACAGCAAGTCTGGTTCTAAAGAGATGTTATTGCTAATCTCCTGTCATTTTTATACAAGAAAAGTTTCCCCCTTTCCTTTAGCATTGCTTTGACTTGCCTTTAAACAGACATGACACTGCATCTCTGATTGTTATCTACTATACGAGAGTTCAATTTTAGCCAGCCGTCAGCCTGAAACTGTGAACTGAAATCCAGATCATCTAGTATCACCAACATGGTGCTATAACATCAGTTAAAACTAAGAAATCTCCGAGCATGATTGGCAGGGGTGTACAAACTTAGTCTTGGAGGGATATTGGATATTTTAGTTCCAACCCCAGTTAAACACACCTCAACCAGCTAATCAAGCTCTTTCTAGGTATACTAGAAACTTCCAGGGCGGTGTGTTTAAGGAAGTTAGAGCTAAACTATGCAGGACACCAACCCTCCAGGACCGAGTCTGGGCTAGAGGGTGAGCAAGCAATATTAACTATTGCTTCAGCCGCCTCCTCCACCACCTAGTGGCTATTTTTCTAATCTAAAAAGTCACAATTGTGATCATTGATACTAAATCAAGCTTGGCATGCTCAGGTGAGAATTAGCAGAAAGAATCCTGGTCTGGGATCAGTTCTAACGTGGCATAAAGGATGTTGAAACGGAGCCAATGAAGAAGCCATGCCCTCCCATCAAGCTGCCAGGCTTCCAGATCTTTCTTTAGCGTGGGTAGGAGGCCTTTGACACTTCACCAGACACGTAGGCAGATGCTTGGTACACACGCCAGGAAGTGCTCACTTATGCCAGTGCCACGTCACGCTATGTGCATATACACGCGCACATGCATATGCAAATACATACATGCACAGTGTGTCAAACATACTCCCACACATAACAAATGCAAACATTTCCCTCCACAAACAGTGATAGTGTACACAAAAGCGTGCCCACGCATCAACCAAGCAAATGAGGACAAACGCCCACATGCAGACGCTCACAAATATGTCACTATTCTGTGCTCAAACTTTTCCTGATAACTATTGCGTCTCTTTTACATCCTTATCTTTAAATTAATTATTATCAGTACTTGAAAAATTAAACATAACTGTTACTTTTGCAAGTATTTAAACATAATGTGAAATATACAGTATTAACAGCCACACCAGAAGGACAGTAATGTTCTGACTACAGTATTTTGTGTGTTCAGGTATGCATGAGTACTTTTTTGTAACTGGATCTGACTCAGCATGAATGTTACTTGACAACCAAAACAGCAAATGCGCACTACAGAACCATATTTCCTCAGTTATTCAATGCTTCTTTACAGAATAACTTTGCCAACTATTGGCCCGGAATGAATAATGCAGAGTTTTAGTCATTTAGCACAGTGGTCCTCAAGCCGGTGGATCAATTGGTAGCGGGCCGCACAAGAAATCATTAGTTATTTCCGTTTTATTTATTATCAGCGTCTGAACGATCTTTTATTTTGAAAAAATTACCGTATTCTCTCGCATCTCTTACATCTCAGTCACCTGAGCACCCAAATTTAACTCACAAGCAGCAAAATAAGTAAGAAACAGACGTCTTTGGAAATTTTCTTTGCTAAGGGGAAAAATCTGTGCAAGAAGATCAACTGCTAGACATCGGAAATGACGGCGGCCTCAGTGGCTGTTCATATATTGTGTCTTTTCTTGAGTTCGTGCACATTCGTTATTTCCAATGGCGGTGCGCGCCGTGGCATGCTCGTACCTTCCAGACGAACCAAGTTGAATGAATACAGCAAGTACACCACGAGTCATGTAATAAGATCTGACCGATCAGTTTCATACTTTGTATGGAATACGTCATACACATTTTGGTAAACTAATCATCTCAAACAAACAGGACACCCAAACACTGCAGTGCTTTGTAATTTTCTCCATAAATAAAACTTGTATCGGAGTGACAGCAATGTTTTATCAGCTTGTCATTCTCTGGGAAAATGGGTGATGTTCACCTAGCAACCTACGAACCATCGCCCCAAGTAATCCCCCGGGTCTGCGGTTAAATTGTCAAGCGTTGACCAGTCCACAGTGATAAAAAGGTTGAGGACTACTGATTTAGCAGATTTGTGCGGTTGACAAACTCAAATTTTCTGAAAATTGTTAATATTTCAATTTTGCTGCATTGTTGTTTTTTTTTTAGGCTATTTTTTGTCTAGTGAAGAATAAAATTTATGAAAAAACATCAGCAGTATCTAAGGACCTCATTTTAAACAGAACTAATATGTAAAACCATCGGGACTAAACATTACACCCACCAACAACATAATTTGCTAACCACAAATTAGAGGCACATTTCCAAGCCTGTTGAAATGACGATTGGTGCCAATAGTTATGATTTAACTAAATTCGAGACTCACCACCCAAAAAACCCTAGCAACAGCACAGCAACTCAACAACCAATCTAAACAGGTTAAATGTATTATTTAAAATAACACGTACACAAATGTTTTACTCTAGAAATATCTCAAGTCAAGACGTCATATCATGAGTAGTTTTGATCAGTAAGCAACATCAAATCAATCACCCTAGCAGCAGCATTGTTAGTAAAGTTGCTAATAAACACTTAAGACTGCATTTCTGAAAAGCTATGTAAGTTTAATTCGAAAGTAAAAACCGCTGCCACTAATTGTCTCCACCGTCTACTTAGGCTAAGGGTGTTCAGACCTGTTCCAGAGGGTCACTGTCCTGCACATTTTCCACCGTCTGGAACAGCTCAGCTGGACTGACTTTACTTTGGCTCAGTTTCTTTTTCCACTGCAATTTTTAAGCGGGTGAGATA
Organism: Danio aesculapii; assembly: GCF_903798145.1. NCBI lineage: Eukaryota > Metazoa > Chordata > Actinopteri > Cypriniformes > Danionidae > Danio > Danio aesculapii. The sequence goes on from NC_079438.1 coordinate 47,566,158, forward strand.
ATGCTAATAAACATATTGTTATAGTTTAATCGTCTTTACTGCTATGACATAATTTCAAGTCATTCCGCTCCTCAACTACCGCGAGTGGAATATCTTCTCCCTACGGTCTTTACCTTATCGACTGACCACGGCATGGCTATTTTAAGTTGCATGTGATAGTCATTTAGAATCCTACAGAGCCTGTTGTTGACTTTTTATTTAAGAAGTGTATAGAGAAGTCTGGTGACAATCTTTTCTGGACAATTAGTGATCTGCAGTGTTTATGTAACATTACATTATAGTATTGGTATGGCTTACTTTTAACCTCAACTGACATAGTGTTAAAAAAGGTACCAGGAACTACTGTACACAATGAAACAACCACTACATACCATGCAGTGCCATATCAGAATAATGTATGCCTTATATAGTGCCATTCATTACATAGAACAGGGGTACCTAAACTCAATCTTGTATGGTCAGTGTCCTGGAGAGTTTAGCTCCAACCCTAATCAAACAGACCTGAACAAGTTAATCAAGCTCTAATGCCAAGGTCATGCTAGAGATTGAGCTTGCGAAATTCTGTCGCACAGCACTGCGAAAAGGGGTGGGATTATACAAGATGATTAGAAATTAAAAAAAGCAAGAGATTGGTCCATATTTAAAATTTCTGTACACTGAGGTCATGTTTTGATCTTCGATTGGTCTCACGCAGCAACGTGATGCGATTTCACTGGTCAGAGTTCACCAAGCTTAAACTTTCCAATGCATCCAACTGTGAAACTTGTCGCACAAGCTTGCGTTTCTGGTATGTTGCATTCGCATGGGTATGAATAGAAGTCGATGTGGCGACAAGTGCAGTGTGACCGTGGCTTTACTAGATATACTACAACAGGGGTCACCAACAAGAGCTACCTTCCTGCAGAATTTGGCTCCAACCCTGATTAAAAACACCTGAACCAATTAATAGGACCTGAAGCAGCACTTGATAATTACAGACAGGTGTGTTTGGTCAGGGTTCCAACTGAATTCTGCAGGAAGGTAGATCTCCAGGAACACGATTGGTGAACCCTGTACTAAAAACTTCCGGGCAGGTGGGTTGAAGCAAGTTGGAGCTAAATTCTGCAGGACACCAGCCCTCCAGGACCGAGTTGGCACACCCCTGGTATAGAACACAGTAATGTATGAATTAATGGGCAATTTCAGCCACAGCCTAATGCCGCAGTCAAACTAGAGTTTGAGCTTGTGAAAGTCTGTAGTACGGCGCTGCAAAAAGGGGCGGGATTAAATAAGATGATTAGACATTTAAAAAAGCCAGCGATTGCTTATTTATTACATATTTTACATTTCTGTCCAAAAGGTCATGTTTTGATCTTTGATTGGTGTCACGTAGTCATGTGATGCGATTTCGCAGGTCAGAGTTCACCAAGCTTGAACTTTGCAACGCAGCAAACTACAAAACTTGTCGCACGAGCTTGTGTTTCCGGTCTGTTGCATTTGTGTGCGAGAGAGAGAAAAGCTCATAAATCTTTATAACCACTTGAGGGAGAGGTGAACTTAGGTGAACTATCCTTAACAGCCCTCCCTTAACAATATGTATTAATTAACATTTATGTTTGAGCTAAATGTAATCAACATTAACTGATGAGTTATTAATGTATAATTATGTCATGACTTTACTTGAAGGGGCACATTACCATTAACTCATCCTTAAATACTTATGAGCGCCTGTATTTAAACTGTTGATGCTGACAGAACACTTTTCTATTGTTATTTAGTGTAAACGCACTAGATGGATGTGCATAAGAAGTTCATAAAGAGCTAAGAATGGATTAATGATGATGTGCCCCTGCAAGTAAAGTCATGATTTAATTATACAGTAACATGTCATACATTCATGATGGTTAAATTAAGCATAAACTAATTAACAAGTAACAAGTACTTACAAGTAATTGAGGTAGCCGTTATTCACAGATGAACTCATGTTGTAGTTAAAGTTAGTTCATGATTAGCACACGCATTAACATCATTAGTCCATAATAAAGTAATGTTCAGCTCACATATTAATACATCATTATTCATGTACTGTTATTGTAAAGTGTTACAGTAGCTTTTTACTGTCATCTTCTGCATTTTCCTAATCTTAAACTATGCTTGCAGATGAACTGTGAACATGTTCTCAGGTGTTTACAGACCAGGTTTGACCGGTTCAGTATGGTGGCCGGATTAGATATATCCACCAATAGAAATTAATTCTGGCGTATTAAAGGCCCTTTTCTGTCATCTATTCCTTCATGTTGTGGTTCATGTGTGCGTGTGTTTACTGATTAAATGAAAGAAGTTATTTGTGAGCGTATTCTGGTGTTGTCACGGTCCAGTGGCTCCTTCGCACTCTTTGCAGCAGCCGCCTTGGGCAAACCCAGCAAGGGAGTGTGATGGATAGAGAAACAGGCAGGAATAAACAGTTGAGATAGGATAGCCTGGTTTTGATAACATGGACTGATTGGTTGGTAGGAAGATCATGTGACATGTCCAACATCTATGTTGAGCAAACATCTCAGCCTATAGGCGTCCCTGTCCCTGTTCTGGTGGACATGCGGGTATATGTGTGTTACATAACCATCTGTCCCATAGATTTAGCATCAAATACTATGGAGGCTGTTTTTCCGAAGGCACTGCGGTATTGGGACTCAGATTAAAATGAGTTTTGTGGATAAAATGTAAATCAGATTATGCAGGAATGTTCCTGAAAATACTGTATGTGCGTTTCACCTCAACATTTGGCTTCCACTAGAGGGCGGTAGTGCATTGATCCGTGATATAACATAAGAATGGCTCCGTGTGTGTGTGTGTCACAATCACTGGAGAACGTGTAGAATGTTGTTTATCTGTGTCAAGGCTGCCGGGATTGTGGTCTGACCATGTGACCTCACATTGTTATATCATTTACTAAAATTAGCACCAGCACACTTTTAAAACAAGCTGATCAAGATACAGTCAGTGTTTTGAGATGCGTTTCATCCAAAACCACAGTCGTTATTGGTATATTCATAGATGCACATGGCTGTAGAGTGAATTTCACACTCGCAATCACTCACTCCATGAAAAAAATGACAATGTGTCCAGACACTGTAAGATACACAGCAGTCACGCTCGCAAGTACATGGACACATTGGCACACAGCACACAAATCTGGCACACGGCATACAACACAACACAATGTGTGAATCTGTGCCCTGTTTTCCTTTCTTTCTTTTTTTACAGGCCCTCCGCCTTCTCCCTGCTCCAATGACCGTTAGCAACCTCACACTGAATGGCCTATTAGTCATTTTCTTCACATGTAGTCCCTTCACACCCCATCCCACACGCGTGGAGCGTACATGCTCTCTTCAGCCTAGTGGAAGCGTGTTCACTGTGTGCACATGTGCACCAATAGAAAGAAAGGACACGACTTGTTCCCAAATGCATTGTAAAAAAGAGAGAGTTGTACACAAACATGTTGCTTGTTCAAAACCTGTTTGTGTTTTACTAAAGATATTTTGATGGTAGATATATATGAATATATGATGGTAGCTGTCTCCCATTGTCTTCTATAGTAATTTTCTGTTCCTACTATGAAAGTCGATGGGTGCAAGCAACCAGCATTCTTCAAAATATCTTTTTTGTGTGTGTTCAACAGAAGAACATGAGAGAGTATAAATAAATGATGAGGTTATTTTTTATTTTTGGTTGAACCGTCACTGGCATTGATATAAATGATTATTATTATAATTTTTATACTTTTATTTTAAGGTTTTTTTTTTTAAGTAAAACAGAAAAAACAGACAACATTGTCTCAAAATATACACACTTTGCAGGTAAATATAATATGAATTGCCATACATTCAGATGTTGGAGATACAAGTTACAGAGTATGTAGTCATCAAAAAGTCCTACAAGGTAGTGTGCCAGTCAGTTTTCATGAGGGGTGCTGCATTTGAATTGAGCATGTTTCAGGCCTAAGTATCCGAGAAAGGGTTCGCAGGTAAATTAAGTTTTTAATTGAAGTATCATACTTGCGATTAACATAATAAAAATGAGAAATGTTGCGATTAATGCATAAAATCTGATTTTTAATTGTATTATCTATTAAAAATTAATAGATAAACAGATAAAATCACTTTATACTTTGTCACTACCTTTTAAACATAGGTTTTAACATTTGTCAGTGGTATTTAATCATTTTAATATAATAAAAGTATCATACTTTATTCTTTCATATATTTTAATAAAAGGGTGAGTTTGCGTGGATTTGTTCCAGGTGCTCCGGTTTCCCGCATGGTCCAAATACATGTGGTGTAGGTGAATTGAATAAACTAAATTGGCCGTAGTGTATGAGTGCACATGTGAGAGTGTATGGGTGTTTCCCAGTACTGGGTTGCTGCTGGAACCACTGATGAATAAATAATAATCATTATAATAATAATAATAATTCCTTACATTTATATAGCGCTTTTCTGGACTCTCAAAGCACTTTACATATTGGAGGGAAATCTCCTCATCCACCACCAGTGTGCAGCATCCACCTGAATGACGCAACGGCAGCCATATTGCACCAGACCGCACACCAGCTGATTGGTGGAGAGGAGACAGAGTGATGAAGCCAATTATGATATGGGGATGGTTAGGAGGCCATGATGGACAGAGGCCAGTGGGCAAATTTGGCCAGGATGCCGGGGTTACACTCCTACTCTTTTTCAAAGAACATCCTGGTATTTTAATGACCACAGAGAGTCAGGACCTCGGTTTAACGTCTCATCCATAGATGGCGCTCACTGAGCAGTATAGAGCCCCTTCACTATACTGGGGCATTAGGACCCACACAGACCGCAGGTTTAGCACCCCCTGCTGGCCTCACTAACACCACAAATAAACAGATAAAATGATTTTATACTTTGTCACTCCCTTTTAAACATAGGTTTTACCATTTGTCAGTAGCATTTATTCAATTATATATAATGAACATTTGTTTCATAGTTTATTCTTTTATATATTTGAATAAGTACAGGTCAAAGTGTGTTTTTAAATGTTTAAATAAAAATATCTTATGCTGAATGATCATCCAAACACCTGAAGCGATTCAGAGAATATTTAGAGTATACATTATATTAGTACGCATTTTCTATTCTGTTATTACAGAAAGAAAGGTGGACCAAAAATATGGTAGACAATGCTAGGTGACAAACTGTAGATATGCGTTAACATATTCAACTGTTACTCATCATCATCCAGCATCAGTTTTCAACCATTTTGTATTTATGTTCAGGATTTTCATCCAAGAAACAGTATTCGATTGTATTCATTACCAATAAACAAGCGTGTGGGTGTGTAAGGAACTAAATATTGTTTCATGTGGCTGCAATAATCATTCTCAACCTCTCTGCCCTGGCAAGGTGCTGGTTTATACAATTGTGTCCTTATCACAGTGACTCAGTTGAATTTCCTGCCAATAAAATGCTTAAACGTACCGTATACACTATCCTGATAATCAGTCTGACGTTGGATACCCTTATTTATTTTCTATTTCCTTGACGAGGGTAGCTTGTTCCACTGGGTTACTGATGTAAAATAACTATGTCATTGTGAAAGTCCTTAGTCATGGTGACTAATGTAAATTGCTTGGTTCTCTTTCATATTTCATCAGACTGACAAGAGTGTGTCTCTTCAGGCTTGGATTTGAATGCCGTTTTATGATTTGCCAAGCTTGTTGTCTCTGATTTTCTAACAAGATTATATTTGCGTGGCTCCGCTCTGATCATCTTTGCTTCAAGAGTTGTGATTGGCTGAAATCGAGCGATTGGCTGACGGGGGAGTGATAGGGTCATTTGAGTTTGTCTCCATAGTGTAGCATCTCCATAGCAATCTCGAGGTCAGTGTCTGAGAAGGCATGCGTGAGTCTTTTTAAATAGACCTCCTGTATTGTACTGTATATTCTTGGAGTCACTAGGCAATCATAATTGGTTAGTTACTGAAATGGAGATGAGGATGAAAGGAAGCAGATGACAAGAACAAGTAAAAAACATTCTTTTAGTATGTGTACTTACAGTATTTGGCTTTGAGCATTGGCAGGAAAGCATCCTTTCAGACTTACAGAAGAGGGAATAGGGATGCAGATATATCTGAACACTGAAGAAGCTGCTTTGAGTGCATCATGTCAGAACGTGTATCATAGTTTCTGGTACATGGATTCATTTGGCATTAGTTTTGCCATTGGAACAAACCTTTTCTGAATCCAAAGACATACATAGATCAGAATACAACACTGTGTGATGCTCGCTTTGAGGCTACTTATGATCTAAAGTAGTTAACGTACAGTAATGCATGTGAAAATACTTACAAAAAAAGTAACTACCTGTTCATTTTATCTACTGTATAAAAATGTTGGGTTGTTTACTCAACCTATAGTTGAGTAAAATATTGGCAAACCCATTGGGTTAATTTTTTTAATTACATTTTTCCCCCATAATCTATGGGTTTGTTCATATTTCACTCAACCTTGGATTTTTTCCACTTGTTAAGTCGTAATGTACGGCATACTGTTTTCGGGTCCAAGCCGCTACTCATTTGAACTGAGAAAATACTTGTTTATGATCAATATTTAGTCATATCACACATTAAAATGAATTTTATGTAAAATCATGGTGTACACTACAGTCTTGGAGTTGCTGCATCAGACATTTATAAAATGTTAATCACCTTCTGGCCATTGGATATTAGGCATGAATATATATACATACTGTGATCGAAATTTTCAAAAGTATTACATCGCTTGGTATTATTATTACCATGCTGTTGAGTCTCCTAATACAGTTTGATAGAGCACACGAAAGCCACTTTGCCTGACGTCACACTTAACAAACGGCTAACATATCATTTTTAGAGTATGTATTTAAGGTATTTACGAAGGCAATGTCTTATATTTATTGGTTTTATATATTATATTGTATAAGTAACCTTCATAATTAATTTTGAGCCAGCTGTGAGCAGGAACAGACAGAAAAAGTATTACAGTAAGGCAGTGTTTCTCAACTATGTTCCTGGAGCCCCCCTGGACTGCACATTTTGCATGTCTCCTTTGTCTCACACAATCATTTCAGGTCCTGGAGTGCTAACGAGCTGATGAGTTGAATCAGGTGTGTTTGACTAAGGAGACTTGCACAATGCGCCGTGTTCAGGGGCTCCAGACAGAGATCCACTGCAGTAAGGTAATACATATTGCATAATTACATAATACATTTACAGTGTTTATATGCTTTCAGATCCATAATATATCCACTGTGGATTACCATTATATTTAAAGAGATGTCCATTTTGAAAAGTTACATGCTATGGTGATATTAGACAATTGTTCTGTATGTATGGTCAAGCTTTGTTAGTAAGAAATTAGTAAATTAGTAATTAGTATAGTATTAGTAAACATTAAATTAAATGTAAATAGTAAATTAGTACTTTTTGTAGAATTATCCTTTGTCAATCAATTGTTAAATATACATATAAGTTTATATATAATGATTTTGAATGCATTATGAAGGTTAAAACTGCTTTTCTAATACAATTGTTGGGATGAAAACATTGTAAATGTAAAAGTAAATGACACAAGCACATAAATTACTAAAATGTGTGAATCAAATATAAATTTAGAGACAAGATTAACGAAGAGAAGATTTTTTCAACACATTTCTAAACATAATAGTTTTAATAACTCATCTCTAATAACTCATTTATTTTACCTTTGCTATGATGACAGTAAATAATATTTGACAAGATATTTTTCAAGACACTGCTATACAGCTTAAAGTGACGTTTCAAGGCTTAACTAGGTTAATTTGGTTAACTAGGCAGGTTAGGGTAATTAGACCTCTAACATGAACTTTGAAGCAGATCAAAACCAAACCTTTCAACAGCCTTGTCCTTCAATCAAAAAACAACAGATTCTTGTCTTCGAATTAACTTTGGTTAACTTTGATTAACTTTTCTGATCTACATCAAATGTTGACTACTGTAAATATTCGAAATATTACCATAGTATATAAATATTTCTAAAGTACCACTGCAGTAAATACATCTAAAGTGCTAAACATCTCAAAAACTATTGGAAATTAATAGTTATTAATTCGCTATAAAAAAGAAAGTAAATAGGCTGGGACGTTCGTGTCAAAACAAACTGATCTGCTTGATCTAAACAGATCAAACCACTGAGATGTCTTCCCGCCACGTTAAGAAGCCACATTTGATCACTTCCTCTGCTTGTATGACTGTGTACAATGCAAAGTCCTAAAAAATATATATTTTTAGAAAAAGATGCAAATATTGTATACAGCTGAGCTTCACACAACTGAAAAAACATGCATGTTGGTTTTCTGTAAAGCTAGACCACAGATGAGCTGGCTTTTCCACATAGATCAGAATGTGTTTTGTTTTATGTATAATGCACAAATATCGGCAATAACAAGTCTGTTAGCTGGTTTCGAAATGGCTACTATAATTTGTTAAGCTGTTTTTCATCCCAATGCCCTCTGGCTTCTGAAACGAGTGATGCGTCTCTTTCTCCAGGGACTGCTGAGCATTTGCTGCGTATGAAAATGAGTCGTGACAGCGGATGTGGGAACTGACCGAATAATGTGACTCACAAGCGGTCAACACCCATTTTCCACAGTATATTTGCAGGACAGTTAAACTTCCACTATTCTCGAAATAATTGTTGAACTAATCACTGTTTTTCTTGGAATAAAAACAGCTTGATTATTTAAAATGTAACGCTGCAGGCAAAAGTTCCTGCCAATTCATAAAAATGTCCATTTCATAATAATCAAGGAACTTGATTAAGCTGCTGTACCATGGTACAACAGTATGATATTATGCAGCACTGTTTCATAGTTTTTTTGGCTTTGAACATTGGCAGTAAAGCACTGTTTCAGACTTACAGAGTAGAGATGCAGATATCCTAGATGGTACAACAGCAAAGTTCCTTAATTATTACTCTGGAATGAGAGTATATTTCCTAGCAGTGCTTAATTTGTAAATGAATTATCAAAACTCTTTCTTGGATTTTTTGAGCAAGATGCTACCAAGTAAGTCGCAAATGGAACTGTGAGGAGAGAAGGTGGATGGTAAGGCGGAGGGACAGGAATGGAGAAGTAGTGTGGTACCGGTTTTTAAGAATAAGGGAGATGTGCGCATACACAAAGTCAAAACAGTCCTTGATCGATCTGACAAATCATGGTTGTGAATAGAAATGTCACCTTTTCTATTCAGAATGCAGTTTCACAAGTTATTGTTGATTCATCTGGACCGTGAGAAATGTGTAGGGTTTTTACAAAAACAGTCATATCTCAAGTGTAATGTAAAATTTGGTAGCTAATGTTTGATTTCTGCAGACCTGTAGTACAGGGCTAATAAGTTGACCGGTCCTGTCATGAAGTTGTAGGTCAAGGAACAACACTATGGATGCAATATTTGCCTTGAGAATGCTGATGGAGAAGTGTAAAAAAGGGGTTGCATTGGTGTTGGTAGAACAGATGGCCACCAACACTGTTCCTGGAGACGTAACTGACTTAAGCTGCAGTCACACTGCACTTTTCTCTCCATAGACACTGTTTTGATTCTCGATTGGTCTCACGCAGTCAAGTGATGCGGCTTCGCAGAAACTTGCCGCAGGAGCTTGCGTTTCCGGTCTGACGCATTCGTGTGCGCATGAATGGAAGTCTATGGGGAGAAAAGATCAGTGTGACTGCAGCTTTAAGGCAGCTTTCTGCCTTAAAGCTGTGGTCACACTAGAGTTTGTGTTTGCGAAATTCTGTCGTACAGTGCTGCGAAGATGGGCGGGATTAAACTAGATGATTAGACATTAATAAAGCGAGCGATTTGCTCCATGTTTTACATTTCTGTCCAGAGAGCTCATGGTTTGATCCTCGATTGGTCTCACGCAGTCAAGTGATGTGATTTCGCAGGTCAGAGTTCACCAAGCTTGAACTTGCACTGCAACAACCTGCGAAACTTGACGCATGACCTTGCGTGCGTATGAATGGAAGTCTATGGGGAGAAAAGCCCAGTGTGACCACAGCTTTACCCTGATCAAACTCACCTGTCTGTAATTATCAAGTGCTATGTCGGGTCCTAATTAGTTGGTTCAGTTGTGTTTGATCAGAGTTGGAGCTGAAATAAAATTACAAGAGCTTTGAACTTGGGCAGTACTTTTCAAAAGGTACACATTTGTACCTAAACCATGGCTGGCCAACCCTGTTGCTGGAGATCTACTGTACCTTCCTGCAGATTTCAGTTCCAACACATAATCAAACACACCTGCCTGTAATTATCAAGTGCTGTTCAGGTCCAAATTAATTGGTTCAGGTGTGTTTGTTCAAGGTTGGAGCTGAAATCTGCAAAAAGGTAGATCTCCAGGAACAGGGTTGAGCACCCCTGACCTAAATAATCTAAAAACAATCTCTGTACCTAAAAAGTACAAAAGTGTACCTCTTGAAAATTTTAAGTAACAAAATGTACTATTTAGTTACCAATATAAATCCTTTAGATACAAATGTGTAGTTTTTGAAAAGTACTGCCTCAGTGGCAGCTCTTGTACCTTTATTTCTGAGAGTGCAGGATCAGGGTTGAGGATCTCTAATCTAGAGGAAGCATACAGCAGGGTGCCAAAAGAGGAAGTCAGGGGTGGTAGAGATGTAAGGGTACATGTATGAGGACAGTGTGAAAGCAATGAAGTGTGCTGTAGGGATGACAGACTGGTTGAAGGTAGAGATGGGATTGCATCTAGGACCAGGACTTATTCCTGTTTGCAGTTGCAATGGACAGGTTTACAAAGGTCACACAGGAGTCTCCATGGATTATGATGTTTGCGGGTCATATTGTGATTAGTGGGAAGAATAGGGAGTGGGTTGATAGGAGCCTGGAGAGCTGGAAAAGATACACGCTGGTGTAAAGGGGAATAAAAGTTAGGGGTAAGACAGACTACATGAGAACGAAGAAGAGGGAGAGCAGTGGTGCATTTACAGGAAGTAGAACTGGCAAAGGTGGATGAGTTCAAGTACCTGTAGTCAACAGTGCTGAGTAATGGAGTGTGTGTTAGAGGATTTAAAAAAAGAGAGCAGGTAGTGTGGAGTGGGTGGAGAAGAGTGATAGAAGTGATTTGCAATCAAAGGGTATCTTCAAGAGTTGAACTGGAAAGATTATAAGACCTGCTATGCTGTATGGTTTAGAGAAGGAATGGGCAAACTTGGTCCTGGAGGGCTGGTGTCCTGCTGTGTTTAGCTCCAAACCTAATCAAACACACCTACAGATTTCTAGTGAGCTTGAAGACACTAATTAGCATGTTCAGATGTGTTTGATTAGTGTTGCAACTAATCCACCTCCAGGACGGAGTTTACCATTCCTGGTTTAGAAACAGTGGCACTGGCAAAAATAGGCAGAAATGGAGGTGACAGAGCTGAAGTTGCTCAGAATTCCATTGGGAAAGACAAGGATGGAAAGGATTAAATATGGTTTTATCAGAAAGGCAGTGCATGTAAAGGTAGGGACACACCAAGCCAAGTTAGTGTCAGTCTGGCTAGTTGGTTTGGTGTGTTATACATGTTGCCAATCGTCATGTTTACATTGGAGTTCGCTAGGAGTGCGAGATCAAAACTAAAGTGATGTAACAAGTAAACTATTGAAGAAGGAACACACAAAAACTGCATCCAAAATCGCCTACTACTCAGTAGGTACTGCATTTTAATTTAGATGTACTACTCAACCGTTAGAAAAGTACATTCTATACAGTATAAATGTGAGCAATATGAATGGATCTCGGACGTACTACATCCGCCATTTTGTCATCATCACGTGACAAATTCATGAATTCTCTCACAGGACATCATGGGATAGCGCAGTGTGAGGCGCACTTCAGAATCTCAGCAAAAGTAGTAAGCCATCCATGTATTTTCGAATCCTATGAATTCGGATATACTACTCAGCTCGCATACTGTTTTTAGCATACTATATAGTATAGAAGTATGCGATTTCGGATGCAGCCAAAAATTGCTCAATTATTTGCAAATGAACTGGATTATTAGATCATCAAACATATTTGCACAAGTGAATCGGAGACAAGGAGGACTTGAGGTATATACTGTAGGTAGAACAATGCTGAAGCTGGAGCCACCAGGCAGGAGAGAAGGGGAAGGGTAAGGAGGAGGCTTGTGAATGTGGTGAGAGAAGACATGCATGTTGGTTTGATAGAGGCAGATGTAGAAAGCAGGGCGGTATTGAGACGGATGAACTGCTGTGAAGACCCCTAATAGGAGCAGCCAAAAGACTAAAAAGATGTGCTGAAGGACTTTACTGAGGGATATGTTCAAGCTTAATATGCCTGAATATTCTGTATACTCCATTTTATTCTACAAAAAATAGTGACAATTATTTTTTTTCTAGATGTCTACACTATTTTATGAGTTATTGAGTGATAAAGAGATTCCCAAAATCCCCTCTAAATTTATTTACATAAGACTTACACTCTTCAGATTTTTTTTTCAACAAAAGAAAGCAAATTAGGGCATATTTAAAAAAAAAAACAGTGGTCTTATTTGCCTGTTTAAGCGACATTTAAGCAACTAGAAATACAAAAAAGTTTGCAATTCACTGTAAACCCAAATAAGTAAGCAGAACTCAAAAAATTTGATGTAACTCGTTGCCTCAAAATTTTTAAGTTCATGAACTTAAAAGATTTAAGTCTTCAAAACTTAATTATTTTGATTACATGCTACTTAGACCTTTTCATTACAGTTAAATTAAAACTTGTTATGAAATCAACTTAAATATTTTAACACCACACACACACAGGTTGATGTCATACGCAGTCAGCATGTTGAAACTACAAAAAAAAATCTTATTTTATATCTTTCTCTTTGTGATTTGTATCGTGCAGCACATTGGTCAACCTTTGGTTGCATTTATTAGTGCTATATAAATACAATTGACATTGACATTAACAAGTAAAATTAAATGATACTCCTAAGTGGCACTTACTTAATGAGCAAGTTGTTCCAGTTAATCAAAAATAATAAGTTTAATTCACTCAAAACCTATAAAAAAGTCACACAAACTTAAACTATTTGAGTTAGTAGAACTGTTTTAGAAAATTGAGTTTATACTACTCAATCAATTTAATTATTTTGAGCATTTGGGTTTATAGTGTTGTTCAATCAAATAAGGAAGTATGGTGATATTTTTTTTATTTGGCTGGGGGATTTCCTACAGCTAGATTCGATTACAATCATTAACCCAGCCTCTAAACACACTGTACAACTAAGCTCGTTAATTTTGAGTCATAGATTATCACTGCACTTATAGAGAAATCGCTTTAGCTTTGAAGCTGTAAATGTTTCTAGTTTGACCGAAGAGGTCTGTTCTCATTTTCCATGATCTAAACAGTCACTTCTTTTCTTTCTTCTGTCAGCTATCAGAGATGTCTAAAGATCTATCGGTATAATTTATTAAATCAGAGCCCATTGTTGCTGTGTATATATGCGATTTGCCACTGTAAGATATGATGCACCATAAAAGGTTACAGTGACGAATCCTGCTCTCATTTCAAGCACACACGGACACGATCGAATAAATGTAGATTGCCGTTAACTGACAAACCGTTTTAGATTTGGTTAGGCTGCAAAACGACTCAATCAGAAACTGTCCAGTCATCAGATTTAAACCAAGACAAGCGTTAAACGAATGTGGCTTTTTGATGAATTCCGGTTGTGTAATACTGTGCCTTCTCAGGGTGTGACTTCGGATAGGTCTTGGCCAATTTACTTGAGTTTCCAAGGCTCATATTTAGAGTGTTGTTACCCTATGTACATGGATGACTCAAATCATTAATAAGTATATTTCGAAATGCTTTTACGTCCATTTTAAACTACTGATTTTTACGTAAGAGAACTCTGACAAATGGTTTAAGACCCTCAAGCTATTTTTGTATTTATAATTTATATTTTTCCCAATCAAATTATAAGAGATATAAATATTTTCACATTTTTAAAAAGTTACACATTTTGTGGTTGGGTCATTTTGTGGTGTTGTATTAATGTCAAAATACTATTAGTAAAATAGATTTTGCCTTATTCCACACTCATTTTTTATGATTTGGGATGAAATTTTGGGAAAAAATATTCAGTAAACTACTAATGTCAAAAATCATTTACATGAAATAAAAAGTGGCATGTTTTGAGACACATTTATAATTATTGATACACAATACCAATGTTTTAACCTCAGAAGACTTAAGATATCAACATTTTCATGTCCAAATAGACTTATACAGATAGATTGCTAAGTGAGCAGATCTATATAATTCCCTGGGAAAATACGAAACTGGTGAAAAAGTTCCACAGGATTATTTGAACAATATATATAACTCATAGACTAAAATAATGTATAATCTTGTGTTTTCAGAACCAAAAACCACCAACTTAAATAAACCACCTTGCAATGTCCTCACGGACCACTCCAACCACAAAACACCACCACAGAATCAATTTTGAACGCCTTAGAAACCACATGACAACTGCCCTGGCAACACAATATGCAGTTATGATTTAGAAACTATGGTAGATTGAAAGGAATGAATAAATACATATTCAATGTACACAAAAAGACCTTACATGGCTGTGAAAAGAAATGTCTCCAATTCATATCTATGTTGCAGTTTTGTTGGTCAATGTTGATTAATCTGGGCTGTGAGGAATGTTCTGGGTTTTTATAAAGTCAGTCATAGCTCAAGTAATGTGAAAAGTGGTAGTTCATATCTGAAGTGTAAAAAATAAGGGTGTCAGTATAGAATTGTATAGAGCAGTGAGGAAAGTTTCACACACAAAAAACTCAGTGAAAAGAATCATTTCTAGAGTGAAGAACATTTGAATAATCTAAAAACCTTTGTGAAATGGGGTGACATTGTGGCTTAGGGGTTAGCACTCTCGCCTCAGTTTGCATGTTCTCCCAGTGTTGGCGTGGGTTTCCCCCACATTCCAAAGACATGCGCTATAGGTCAATTGAAAAAACTAAATTGGATGAATGAGTGTGTATGGGTGTTTCCCAGTACTGGGTTGCAGCTGGAAGGGCATTTGCTGTGTAAAACATATGCTGGATAAGTTGGTGGTTCATTCCGCTGTGGCAACTCCTGATGAAAAAATAGACTAAGCCGAAGGAAAATAAATGATTGAATGAGCTTTTGTAAAATGTTAAAGATTCTAAAGGTTTATGTGGATCTTAAAGATTGGAATAATCAAAGAACCTTCATGTTAAGAGTGTAGATGATAAAAAGAAGATGGTAATGATGATAAAAAGAAGATTTAATGACTTTTTAAGTTATGAAAACCATAATATATTCATAATATATTCCTATGTAACCTACAAATCAGTCAATTTATGCTATGTGACTGTCAGATGCTTTATAATGGTGAACGGTCACAATTTATTTTGATGGTCTGTTTGTAGAATTTAGGTTACATTGCATCTACATGCCAACTATTTCTCATTAGATTATAAGTAGACTTTTTGGCTGGGGTTAGGGTTGATGTAAGTTGACATGTACTTGCAAAGTTTCTTATAGTGAGTTAAATGTCTGTTGAAGGAGCAGTATCAACAGAAATTAAGCAGACAGTCTACTAATACTCAAATGGACCATCAAAATAAAGTGTTACCTGTTAAACTAATGTTTGCTAGATCTCTGTGTTCAGTTTTAGAGTAATACAGTAATTTAATATTAATCAAACAACAAATGAGAGAAAAATTCAATTCATAGAAAAGTTGGGATTTTAATTATCCCAAGCATATATAAGTACACCCCTCACAAATCTCTTCTTTAAATTCATATTTTTAATAAGAAGCTATACAATAATATGTTTGTGCATATACATTAGATTAGTCAGTACTGAAGCTAAATCTGGAGCTCATCTAACAAAATAACTTACACTCAAATTAATGTTAAAGAAAAATATGTCATAATACAAATAATAAAAAAGGAAAAATCAAGAGAAGCAAAATAAATGGAAAAATGTAGTTACAATTTTGTAAGTTGTAATTTTTTATGATATTTTGCAGTTTAATTGTATTATCTTTCAATTTCTAAATATGATTGGTGACTAAAATATTATTTTAATAAATATATCCGTTTAATAAATCTGTTTTGTTTAAATGAACCGGAATACATTGCCTATATTCACTGAGAAATGGATAAAAACATTCATTTTCAAAATGGGCTGTACTCAATTATGCTGAGCACTGTATATGTAACTTTATTTATTACTGACCGTTTCAACTCACTTTTTTACTGAAGGTGAAACTGCTCTAAAATAGTATTTTACAACTTTAAAAAAATGCATTGGTAAAGTTTTGCTTTAGGACTCTCAGAAGTCCAAGATGTGCTCTGTGAGTTATGCATCATTTCTTGATTTTCCCCATTTGAAAATATCTTGGTACCTTGAAGGCAAAATTAAATCATAAATTCGAAGTATAGGTTCAACACAAGTTTATCTGTCTATCTTTAATATTTGTTGAATATCTGCTAAAGTTCATGCATCAATCAGAAACAAGTAGACTTGTTTTGGGGCAACATAGTCATGTT
The DNA here is from genome assembly GCF_903798145.1 of Danio aesculapii. Classification (NCBI taxonomy): domain Eukaryota; kingdom Metazoa; phylum Chordata; class Actinopteri; order Cypriniformes; family Danionidae; genus Danio; species Danio aesculapii. The sequence continues at coordinate 47,582,785 of NC_079438.1, forward strand.
GGAAATACTGATTAGTACAGTATGTGATTTTATTTATTATTTAGTATAAGCGGATAAACTTTCAAAAAAAAACTTTTATCATTTGCAGTGCTTTACTAAATTGACGTCCACCGCTAGTGCTTCATGGTGTCTACATGGTGTTTGCTTGTTTTATAATTGAGGATTAAGAGTGAGCATTAACAGAGCTTAACAAGAATTGATTTGTTCTCTTAGACAAAATAAATCAAAGAAGTGATACTTTCCTTGTCAGGCTGAATCTAGGCATTAAAACATTTTTCAAAGTCTTATAAAGGGTGAGTAATTAATGACAGAATTAACATTTTAGGATGAATTATCCCTTTAACCTGTAAGATCTTAATTCATCTTTAATACACAAATAAATATATTTCTGATGAAATCCTAAACCTCTCCATTTATCCTAAGACACCAAGGGTTCTGAGATGTTCAAAGCCCAGAAATGTATCAAGAAGATTGCCAAAACAGTCCACATTTCATCAGTGGTTAAGCTGTAATTTTGGTATTTTTGTGTTGTTTTATTTGCACGTAAAAACATTATTGTAGCTTCATAAAATTATGGGTAACACTTTATGTTGATGGTCCATTTGAATATTAGTAGACTGTTTGCTTAATATCTGTTGATACTGCTCCTTCAACAGACATTTAGCTGACTATAAGAAACTTTGCAAGTACATGTCAACTTACACTAATCCTATAACCTTAACCCCAACCTAACAGTCTACTTAAAATCTAATGAGAATTAGTTGGCATGTAGATGCAATGTAACTTAAATTCAACAAACAGACCATCAAAATAAATTGTGAGCAAATAATGATTGAACCACTGACGCATTTTTTATTTATTTGGTGACGTTCTTGGTATCTCTGGGTGAGTTTTATGACCCTTGCCGTGTCTCAAAGGGTCAGAGAACTCTCAGATCTCATTAAAAATATGGTTTGACAGATATTATAATTAGTGTCCTGAAGATGAATGAAAACTTTCAAATGACATGAGTAATTAATGACAGAATTTACATTTTTTAGGGAGTGAACAATCCCTTTAAGTCTCTAATTTAATGTCCTACCCTTCTTAGGTGTTGTTTTTCTCACTGAGGCTGCTGCTGTTGTTGTTGTTATTGCTTAAACATTGGCCAATTTGAGTTGGGCTGATGCAATTCAATGTCATATGAATGAGAATCAAATTACTTTCTAAACACTTCTTGTGTCATCACATCTGATTCTCTCAAGGGACGCACATACAAATCTCAAAATATACACTAGATCACTCAGATTGCTCCTGTTCTTCTAATCCATCCATTTTTTTAACCCCGAACATATACATACACAGTGTCAAAAAAGAATTTATGCTAGACAAAAAAAAAACATTTACAAGAATATATTTAGTCTTTTCTCTTTTCACACACACTTTAGGCACTGTATTTTGTTTACAAACATTTATATGTGTTTAAAACCTCTAAGTGCCATCTGAAATTTTCTCTAAAATTTGAATTTTTCTCAGGCTCCTATGTCTTGATTTAGTAATTTCACTTCTATGGCAAAGAATAGGTTGTTTTCATCAATTTAAACATGAAATAACTGAACATAAACAGAAGAGGCAGAGAAAAATGCTCATTGTAGAAGAATAAAATTTGCATCTGAATTCTTCATGTACATCTAGGCCTGTCACGATAAGGAATTATTGTTGTGCGATATATTGTCACAGAAATTGTGATATTATTGTAACAATTTAAAATACTTATCATTCTTAAGGTTGTTTAGATTCTACAATTTGATGTAAAAAGGTAAATGTCCTATTATATATACTATCAAATGCCCTTTTAGGTAAATGTCCTATTATATATACTATTAAAGCCCTTTTAGGTAAATGTCCAATTCTAAACTTTGACACTGGTGAGGTAGAATGTAAATGTCATTGTAAAATGGCTTTATTGTTTTTTTGTAAATTTGTAAATATATATTGCATTGGCAAAAATTGTTGAAGTCATCTTCAAATATTGCATGATAAGTCAATATATTGATTATTGTGATAGGCCTATGTACATCTATTGACAGCTTTTGTTTGGCAACATCTCAGAATTATGTTTTATTTTTTTCTAAACAAGTTTGTATGTTTCAAAGATTCTATCTATCTGTTTATCATTTCTTTGGCTAATTGAATATTAAATTTATTAAGTTAAAAGGGGGTAAATGCAAATACAAAATTAATTTTCACAGCTTTAAATGTTTAAACATGGGAAGTTGGAAGTTTAATGGGAAGTTGCTGATCAGATAACTGCAGCCTTAGTTGAGAAATATTTGATCTAAGTACCCAGCAAGCATTTTTTGCGTTTAAAAGATGTCTATTAGATGTCCAATAGACGTCTAAACATAGTCGTCTTGACTAAAACAAGGCTAAATTTGGGCTGTCAGTGAAAATCTAATAGACTAAACTAGACTAGTCATCAAATAAACAGAAACTAATGACTACACATATAAAGTCTGTCTATTTGACGACTAGTCTAGTTTTGGGCTATTCTTAGATGTCTATTAGATTATCACCGACAGCCCAAGTTTAACCTTGTTTTAGTCAAGCTGTCTACATTTAGATGTCTATTAGACGTCCATTAAACACACAATTGTTTTCTGGGTAAGGCTGTTTACTAAAATGATTCTTTGAGTCCAAATGGATCTGAAATGCAAACACATTTTGAATAATGAGGGTTAAGTTTGCCAGTTTTCTACCTGCTTCAACTGTGTGGGAGTTTTGCCAACCCATTGTCAGACTCACCATTGTATGTTTATATCCAGATGTGTGCTGCAGTGCGCTTTGCCTGGTTGTGCAACCAGCGTGAATCATTGGGCAATAGGTCATAAAAATAGTTATTCAATGGAGAAATACACAAGACACTGGACTTTGGAGACCACAGGAGAAATTGCACAGCTGTACCTGGGGCGGTGTGTGTCCTCACAAGTGTGTATGTCTTAACAGTTTCATTATCAGTAGAATAGATGTAACGCAACTGAAACAGAGAATGAGAAGACGCAGAAAGTGATGCGAGAGCTCATTTGAAAAAGGGAAGCAGCAATGAACACTTGTCTGTTCTGTTCTCTCTCTTTCTAGCACTTCATGTTCAACATGACTGGATGGATTGAGGAGGACAGAGAGGAGAAAGACAGAGGTGAGTGAACAACATCCACACATTTCAGTCTGTTTTTTCCTCACTATTGGCTGGAGTGTTTACGACTCTTAGACTCACATAGGCTGATGCTCCTGATTTCCCTTAGGTCTTTTTTATATTGACACAATCATAGTTTGTTGATGAGAATTGTGGTACTTTGCATATACAAACTGGCCAAGTGATTGTGGTGAAAACCTTGTGACAGATGTTTAGTTTTGAGAACACTTTTGTATTATATAAAATGGGATTATATTATACTCAGTCAAACGTTTAAGTTCAGAAATGACAGCATGCTCAATGCATTCCTGGTTACAGTATGTCATATGTCATGTTCACCTTTTAAAGAGCACTCGAAAGCTCCTAAAATATTACATGAGCTATCTTTGAAATGTCAAACGCTTCTTCTGTTTGTTCCAAACCTGTTTGAGTTCCTTATTTCAATTGAACCTAAAAGAAGATATTTAGAAAAATGTTGGAAACACATTTTTTTAATGGATGTCAATGGCTACTGGTTTCCAAAATATATGTAATTTAAAAGAATAAAATCATGGTTTCAAAGGTTTAGAGCCACTTAGGGTGAGCAAATAGTGTCGCAAAATCTAGAAAAGTGTATAATTATATAAATGATATAAGCTGCTTTGTGCATTGATGCTGTATCGCAATGCTTTTGCAGCACGAATGCATCATTTCTGTATTTGGAGTAACATCTGAGGCAAATTTATTCAATCTAAGTATAGCTGAATAGACTCTCAAACTGTGAGAGAGAACTAAAAAGTTGTGTGGAGTCAATAAGTTCATGTGTGTGAGTGTGTGTTTGTGGTTAGGGTGACACGCACAGTCTGAACGGAAGAGAAAGGGCTTTGATGAACACTACCGTAAAGACTGAGACGCATGATTGGCTAAATGACGTGTCCATCAACCTATGTTTTGTTTGTGGTTGGATGGTGTGCCCTGGCCGCGTGCCAGACCTCCTGCGGGGATTTTGCCGCTTTCTTAGGAATCAATGTGCTGTCGTCTGGGGTTTCCGGGGGACGAGGCCTCTTAATCTTTTGAATCTCTTTTCTTGTTTTGACATATCTGCATTGACAGGTTTAGTCAGAGATGTATTTGTCACTCGACTGAAGATTTAGAAGTTAAATGAGAACTACAGCACAAGCTGATTCAGTAGAGAAGTGGTTCAGAAATATATGCAAATGAGGTGATGATGACAGACTTAAGTGGGAGGGATTTATTGTTTAGGGGAATGTAGTTTGTGCATATGGAAATTGACTGTGTTTGGGACAGAATTTCTGAAGTGGACAGGAGTTAAAGCATAATATAATATAATATAATATAATATAATATAATATAATATAATATAATATAATATAATATAATATAATATAATATAATATAATATAATATAATATATAATTTAATATCATTTTATTTAATATAATATAATAAAATATGATATGATATAATTTAATAAATAAAATAAGCTTGATTATCAGCCTCTTGATTATCTTGATGTATGTATTTACAGTATTGTATATCTTTACTGTAAAAATACAGTAATTTTCACAATGCAACTTTAAAATAAAATAACATACTGCATAACAGTAAAATGCTGTTCATATTACATATACAGTTCATATTAAATACTGTGTAATTACACAAAAATCCTTAATAGTGTATATATAGACAGGCAGACAACTTTAGACTTCTTTTTTATCAGTGTGCTGTCACTTTAAGAGCATGTAAAAAGCTAGTATTCATGTATACAAAGGGAAGAAACAGTATTGGGAAAAGTTACAAGGATAAATTATGAGAAAGTATGGAAAAATCAGAGAAACCTGGAGTCTTGTCGAGGCAGGGGTGAAGGTGACGCCAAAAAAGAACATTCTTTGGCCGGCTGATGGTTGTTGTAAAAAGACACTCAAGAACACAATGTTCAGCTCTCTGTTTGCCAAGAGGCACTGCAATGATAAACACCAATCATGTGTCCAGAAAATGTCACTGAGATCCTCAAAAAAAAGTGAACAAAAGTCGGTTTAAGCAAAAGCTTTTCAAAAATATCTATCCAGTGTTTTGTGACAGATCCATTCTGTATTTTCCTTCTGCATTTTTCTGTATATTTACAAGATAAGCATGTACTGCTCACTAGACTGACCAGCACGATGTTTTCCTCCAAGATACAGCCTCGGTTATCATTGGCAACTGATAGCTTCAACATAGTGTGGTCAGACTTTTTTTTCATAATACTAATATATAAGAGTTCAACAAACACCTAATCCTATGCATTATGAGTGTGTAACATCCACCATTGTTACAGATAATAATAAAGTTGTGCTACTGCCTTTCTATTTGGCACATCAAAAATGTAATAAGAGCTTGATACAGGTGTCAAAATCCAGTTCCTGGAGGGCCTCATCTCTGCACAGTTTAGTTCCAACCCTGCTTCAACACACTTACCTGTAGGTTTCAAACGAGTCTGAAGGACTTAATTAGTTTGATCAGGTGTGTTTAATTAGGGTTGGTGGAACTAAACTGTGCAGAGCCGTGGCCCTCCAGGAACTGGATTTGACACCTGTGCATGTATATATATATATATATATATATATATATATATATATGGCTAAAAGTGCTTTGAGGGTCTAAAACACATACAGGTGAAACCAAATGAATACATTTTGTTCCTGACAATACATTAAGCTCTTATAACATTTTTTTGATTGAAGTGTCTATTTAATACATCAGAACCTGCATACCTTGACAACATTCAAAGCATGTTAGCAACTTGTCAGCAACAGCCTATGATATGGAAGTACCTGTCAGTCTCTTTAGAAAATGTATGCTAATTTGATCAGCCTTGCAGTTGTTTTACTGACCACAAGATGGCAACACTCAACCAATCTTGTTTTCCAAAACCAGTCACTTAAAGGGATGGTTCACCCAAAAATGAAAATGTAATCATACTCATGCATCACCACACACAAAATAAATTATTTTGAAACATTTTGGAAACAAGAACCCATTGACTTCTATAGAACTTTTGCCTATACTATAGATTTCAATGGTTTCCATTATTTGTTTCTGCAAAATATCTTTTGTGATCAACAAGAACCACTTTAGGGAGAGTAAATGGTTAGTGTCAACCTTAGATATATACTTATTATGGTACAGGTCACCCCAAATTCAAAGTTCAGTCATCCGTCACTCTACACAAAACAGGATACCCGAACCACTTTAGGGTGAGTAAATGGTAAGTGTTTACCTTAGCTATATACTTAATATGGTACAGGTCACCCCAAATTCAAAGTTCAGTCATCCTTCACTCTACACAAAACAAGATACCCTGAACAATGTTGGCAACCAAACAGTTTTCCTTCCCAAGATAATATCATCTTTTATATTGGAGGATTGGACCCACATTTAGATGTTTCCATAAACTGTCCATATAAAGCTGTGAATTCCAATTCTGAAAAGTCCCCAGCCACAGTCATTGATTTAGCCTCCATGGGCTGCTCTAACCATCCTAATCTTGTTAGAATGCAATCTCCAGAACAGAAACTTAAGACATTTTCTGAGCTTAAATGCCAATGAGATTGTGAAAATGCTATTATGATGAAAACATGACGGTGTGTGTGTATGATCCAGTGCCGCAGTGTCATTACCCAGAGCTGAGGGACCGCTCAGCAGTGACAGGCCTTTTAATGAGCCTATTAAGAGAACAGTAAAGACCAGGCTAATACCAGCCGTCATTAGTGACACAGCGGACACGGCACACCCTGGGGAGAGGCTACTTTTGGCAGGCACACTGGGATGGCGAGGATAGGTTGGTTTGGTGTTAACTGGCATCTCTCTGGCATACAGAAACAGGATGGGCGTTCTCTCATGGCTGCTGTGGTAATTGCTCGGTACGCCAGAAATGTTGTTTTACAACCATAAGGCATAGACCAGAGCGTTCTGTTATAACCGCCTTTGTGGGCTGCCCGTCACACTCGCATATCTGCATTCGCTTAATGTGGGTTTGGCCTTGCTGGGTTTTATTGGCTTAACAGGAGTATAAACTCGGCAAGGTTTATGCTGTATAGTTCTTTTCTCTCACAGCTCTGAGCTCTGTTCAGTTCGCTGAATAGAGGTTTTTACTGTACTGCTCCTTTCAAGAAACTCCTCATTCCTTGAAAGCCATCTACAGCCTACAGTGGCATGTAGGGACTTCAACTGGATTTATTTTACTTCCTAACTAGTGTGGTTTCTTTGGAAGCATTTGAAAGGGGGGCTGATTAAGTGTAAGTTTATTATGTGTTCAGCCATTGATCTGTATTGAATTATATATATTTACATTAGATGTCGCCTACGCTATTGTTGTCTATTGGAAGAAATGCGTCAATAGAGCCGCCGTTTTAGTACAGGGTAGCTGTATAGTTATAAATTCGACATCAGTAAAGGATGAGGCACATCTGTTCAGGTTCTCTTCAAGCTTATTTTGTCATTTATGTGTAAATTTAAGCTCTCTTTTCCTATGAAACGAGTAGTAACATCTAAAAAACAGGATCATAATATAATGAAATACTCTAATATATAATGTACTCCAATAGCAAAACTGCCTGACGTTTATAGATAGGAGCAATGTCTCTCTTTTTTTTGAGCCATAGATTCACAAATACAATTGGATTCATTAATTCACCATCATGTTGTTTAAATTGAATTGGCATCATATGAATTTACTTAACATGGCTAAACAAACACTACATTTTTACAAACTACTAAACCAAATGAGAAAAAGCTGTAGGTTAAGTTTCATACACAAGACATTTCTATTGAGCGAGATATGCGATCGAGTCAGATAGTCATGTGCTTAAATTTGTGTGAAAAAAAGCTTTATTTGACTTTTTTGTGTACAACATCTTTACGTATATTTCCTCAAGAAAATCATCAACATATTACAAGTGAAAGATCGGTGTCTGAACAAAAAGTTACTGTATAAGCGGTCGTCTCTTCCAATGATGATATTAACGTCTGACAACAGCTGCTTTCTACAGAAGCCCTGAACTGCAAGGTGGAAAAAAAAGAAAACTTATCCCATTATAGCAACATAATATATCGAAATAACAAGATAATAAGTCATTATAATGGCATACTCTCGTTATTTTGAGATATTAAGTCATTATTACGATATAATATCTTGTTATTTCAACATAATTAAGTCGTTATTTTCTGTTTAAAGGGGCATCGCAAATAAAATAATCCATTACTGCACATGTTATTTTCGTTCTGCTAGATCAGGGGTGTCCAAACTCGGTTCTGGAGGGCCGATGTCCTGCAAAGTTTAGTTCCAACCCCAATCAGACACACCTGGACTAGCTAATCAAGCTCTTACCAGGCTTTCTAGAAACATCCTTGCAGCTGTGTTAAGGAAAGTTGGAGCTAAAACCTCCAGGACACCGGCCCTCCAGGACTGAGTTTGGACAGCTCTGTGCTAGATCCTCTTCTGACTACTAAGCTTCTTTATTGATAGCAGAAAAGCTTCCCGATCCCAAATAAATTATTATTTCATATTTAGGACTTTTGTGTAGACAGAACAGTACACATGGAGATTTCAAATCCAAGTGAGTGTCTTGTTGGGTGAGGTTTTCTCATTAAAATCAAACGATTTCCTATTAATTCCACAGAACGCTCAGCATAGTAGGGCTTACCAATATGGCAGCGCAGTGGCTTCGCTTTTTATGACGTCATGAGCAATCTTGTCATTCTATACAGATCAGTGGTGCAGACTCTATAGTCTTAGCACGAATGAGTACTTGATGACAAAACACGGGGCTCCTAATGGTTAGAGAGTTGGAATTGTGATAACAAGGTGTCCGGGTTTGTGTTTTGTGTTGTGTGAGTGCACCTGGATGGTATAAATGCAGAGCACAAATTCTGAATATGGGTCACCATTCCTGGCCACATTTCGACTTTCACTTTCAATGGCAGACTACAGGACTGTTTGCGGTGCCGTCTAAATTTTTATTTCTGTGCTTTATTTTTCGTTTTTTTTTATATTGTTGTCTTGTAAACCAAAGCTTTATAAAGAACTGTGTACGTGCAAGCCTGCTCACTCATAATAAATCAGCATTCCCCTTTATAAAGCTCATAAATATCAGCTAATGCATTTAACTCATTAATACTGCGACACTGTTATGAGTCTCTTAGAGTCTCACATTTACAGAGATGAACACTGTACGCTCGGGTCGATCCATATTTCGTCATATCTGCTGGGCTAATATTGACTTAGTGTCGTCAAAAAGTAATGTCTTGACTGAACTTCCGAGCAAGCGATACTAAAAAAGATGAGCTTGTGGACAGGGAGCCGTGTGCGGTGGGATGGCCATTATATTAACGCTTTTTAAACGGTGACAGATCACAGTGGTGATGAGAAACTGACTCATCAGTTTTATGAGACTCCGAGCACTATGGAAAGACTTGACCTCATAGGAGGAGAGCACTTCAGATTATGTCAAGTGCACAAATGTGCCCCTGCAAAAAAAAGTGTGTGTGTGTTCATGCTAGAGAACTGTAAGGTGTGAAAGTAAGACCGACATTTTAATATTCTCACTGATTATACAGCATGGATGCTTATAAACATCAGTGGAGCGGTAAAATTACACACCTTAGACAGTGGCGGCTTTCTTGTAACCCTGAAAATAGGGGGTTATTTACGTGTTTGTATGTTGTTGCACAAAATGCAATTGCAGCGGTTCTTGCTGAAACAAGCACAGCTATTACTGTTTTTCACACTTAGGCTTATAGGTTTGAAAACCTACATGGAAACTTGTGAGTAATGGATGATAATAGTAGCTGACAATTTCCTCACGACAAAGAATATAACACAAGGATTTACGCTTAATGTCTGCATGAACCGGAAGCTGCTGAGACTTTTATTTCAGTATGTTAATGAGGCTTTCTTTTTGCACATCATTTTACACCAAATGTGGAAGTGTAATAATCCAAAATCAAACAAAAAGTGCTCAGGGGTAGCTTCAATAATGTGTAAGTGCTCTTTGGGTAAGAGATTAATCAGAATAAGCAGCATAAATCAGCCCAAGGCACTCAAAAAAAAGTGGAAAAATATTAAAAGACCTTTATTCACATGGCTAATACTTAAAAAACCTACGTGTTTTTGGCAAAGAAATGCCTTCATCAAGGTAACAAGAGATCATGACTCATTAGAATATCTAAACAATACTAAAATAATATATTAAACAAGATCAACTCAACAATCATCATTAATTCAGCATTGATAGAGGGAACAAAAAACGAAATGGAAAAAATAAATATATATAAATAAAAAAGATGATGCGTGTTATACAACATTTCTCAAATAATAAAACGTAGACACACACACACATACACACATATATACACGGAAGTGTAATGTTTGCACTTGAGGTACAACAAAACTGTACACTGACATTCACACTGATTGGTGAGATTTATGTTCAGCATTTGGTAGAACATTGACCTTATTACTGTCATTTTTCACCCAGCCATCCAATAACAATGGAGTAGAGGCGGGGCAAATACAACTCTGATTATCGGTCACATACATACAGTCATATTTTTACAGTTAGAAACAAACTTTCTACATAATTAGATACTAGTAAAGCCTTCCAAAGAATACTTGATTTGAATTATTAGCAAAATAGAATCATGTGCATAAGAAAAATTCCACCTTGTTAATAGCTGGGTTTCTATCCCAACGCGAAGCCAGTCTTTTCAAAGATCGCTAACAAAAGAAAACAAGCGTTTCTATCTAGTTGTTAGAGCAGCTGAATGTAGTATTGGTAACCTGGCAACTAACAGTAAGCAAATCAAGCATATTTACAGCTGATTAGTCATGTGGGTGTAATGTTCGACACGTCAGAGTTTATTCTGCAAATAACTCCTTAACTCCTAATGTCGCTAGTTAACACAGTGCGTTTTTTTCAACACATCCCATAATTTCTAAAATATCTAAAAGCTTCTACCAAATGGTAGGTATGTCGGTGTGTGGTAAAAGTATTGGAATTAACACATACACTATGAAAAATGTGTAAGACCAATTTATTTTAAAAACAATATGCTGGAATAGTTGGCAGTTCATTCTGCTGTGGCGACCTCTGAAATAGAGACTAAGCCAAAGGAAAATGAATAAATATTTGGGTTTAAGATTCCCACAGACAGTTTCTATAATTGCAAATGAAGAATCTCAGCTGAAAAGACAATGCTGCACTGCATTTTCGAAAGAGTGCATGGCACATTCATCTGGCTTAAAACATTTTAGTGGACAATCAACAACCATCAACATCATAAAAGAACAGTGATTGGTCTACTTAACCATTTGAGCTTCACGTGCAAACATATTAAAATCAACAAGTGAAATGATCTTTAAGTCTCGAAGAACTTTCTGAACTTGTCTATGCCGCTGAAGCCTAAATATTGAGCAAACGCATCTCATCCTTGTGTCATTTCACAGTATGTGTAATTGAATGCATTTATCTCTATGGTTACGGATGAATAAACCTTGGGGCCTCAATTATTCAACAAATGAAGAGTTAGAAGGTCTGTTATCTGACGAAGTTACATCATTTGCCGGATAATGGATGTTCTTGATCTTTAACACAGGGAAATATATAAATATTGACTTTCAGATGGTAGTTTCTGCACTGAAAAGTAGCCATTAGCGGAGCTTCGTGTTTCTGTAAGAAAATGTGTATAAAACTGCTCAAGGTTAGTTGGATAAGAAGAGCATGTTTGGGTGGTTGCCAGGACACTGCTGTGTGTTGTAGTGATATTAGTCCTAGCAAACCTCCTCATGCTAACAGTGCATCAAAGCAGATCCCAGTGGTTTCAGTGGACACTGTGAAGTTTACCAGTGTGGGTGATCCATGGACTTGCCAAAAGGAGTGATAAATACTCTCATTACATTTGTTTGCGTGTGTGCGCAATGGCTCCTTTGTTTACCTGGCCTGAGGAACGTCAGGAATGTCTTGTGGTTGTGTAGGCGAGTGTTGCATGATGGTACGCGTCGTGAAACAGGGTCATAATGGCATCCTGGCCCTTTCCCATACCACACCTTTACTTCAGATGAGCAGCACTGCCGACAGAAAAGTTTCATCCACTGTTTTGACAGGCACCAGTGAGAAAGAGCTGGACTGATCTCAAAACATTGCTTATGGTTGCTGATGCCAAGACAAGTAGTTCAAACTACAACACGTTACCTTCGCCCCCACTCAGAGCTGATTTCAGGGAAGAGAACTATGGTGGGCGTTCACACTAATCTGACAATATAATTTTACATTATATAAATGAGATATTAAAATCAATTAATTTAAATGAGACTGTGAAGTTTAACCTATTCAACTGTAAAAAACAATTAAATGTAAAGAAAAAAGTATTTATACACTACCTGACAATAGTCTTGTCGTCAATGCCAGTTGTAAGAGCAACAAATAATAACTTGACTTCTAGTTGATCATTTGGAAAAGTGCCAGAAGGTAGATTTTTCAAATCAATCATCTGTTGAATGGCATCCCAGTCATTATGAATACTGCAGAAGACCTATTAGAACCAGCATGGACCCAAGATTCTCATAGAAATTAGTCAAGTTTGGTTATGGAAAAATCATGGTTTGGGGTTATATTCAGTATGGGGGAGATCTGTAGAGTGGATGGCAACACCAACAGTGTGAGGTATCAAGACATTTGTGCTGCCCATTACATTACTAACCACAGGAGAAGGCAAATTCTTCAGCAGGATAGCGCTCCTTCTCATACTTCAGCCTCAACATCAAAGTTCCTGAAAGCAAAGAAGGTGCTCCAGGATTGGCCAGCCCAGTCACCAGACATTATTGAGTAACAACATTAGTCACAAAAGTCACAACATTATTGAGCATGTCTGGGGTAAAATGAAGGAGGAGGCATTGAAGATGAATCCAAAGAATCTTGATTAACTCTGGGGGTCCTGTAAGAACGCTTTCTTTGCCGGAGCAATTCCACAAGGGGGATGTTTTTCAGCAGCAGGAACTGGAAGACTAGTCAGGATAGAGGGAAAGATAAATGCAGTAATGTACAGAGACATCTTGAATGAAAACTTGCTTCAGAGTGCTCTTGACCTCAGATTGGGGCGACGGTTCATCTTCCAGCAGGACAATGACCCAAAGCACACCGCCAAAATATCAATGGTGTGGCTTAACAACAACTTGGGGAATGTCCTTGAGTAGCCCAGCCAGAGACCTGACCTAAATCCTATTAAATATCTCTAAATGGATGCAGTCATCCAAGCTCATGGGAGTCTTTTTCCACTGCACCATGACTTTATATTCTATACTGTACATTAATGTACAGGAAAATGTTTGAGACTTCATCTGTCTCAAATTAAATAATTTATTAATGACACCACTACATTGCTGAAAATGAAGTGTGCAATGCTGCAAACACTTTTCTACAAGCACTTTTTTTTGGCATAACATTATCTTTTAGACTAATTATATTTACAATATAAACCCCTTTATTTTTATATTCTTATATTCATATTATGTTCCAGTATTAACTAGTCCTGAGGAGGAAATGTCCTTATTTGTCCTGTTATCTGTTACAAATTTTATTAAAAAAAATGTATTATTAATCACAGCTAAACTGATGGTGGATTCCCGTGGGAGGTTTTGTGGAGGTCTAACCGAGTGTCAAAGGATGAGGGTTGATCAAACAGCAGGAGCGCAAGGAGGAAGTGTCCAATTCTGTCAGATTCCTACAGAGTGAGTATAGCTAGATGGTTGTGGGTAGTGACGGACAAATGAGGCTTGAGTAAATGTGAAGGATCAAGTGACTCACTCGCTTGTGAAGGAGGATGGGATGCAGGACTGGGTGATGGGTCATCCAAACACACAAACACACGCACATATATACACACTCAGTTTCATCCCTTGCATTCCTGCGAGTTGAGGGAAATGACCGTAGTATGAGTGGTGTGTCCTAGCCTGTGATCCCGTCCCATTGCGGCGCCACTGTTGACTGCGTCCGCCCTTGTGTGAGGTCTGCCACCGGATTCCTGTCCTGTGAGTGGAAACGGCACCTGCAACACTGACCGCTTTGCTTTTCTTGATAATGGATCCATTCTGTTGTGGTGATGAGCAAGTGCACTTGTGGAAATCCCCTCCCTGAGTAACAAAAGACTCAGAAAGAGAGTGAAATGGAATGAATGGCCTTTACAGATATTAAACTTTCATTTTCATTCTCAGAATTAGCTCTGCTGGGACATTTCAGTCATTTGGCTTTCACTTTTAGTTGACTTAAGCATATTTTAAGTTGCGATTCTCTACATACTTGTGGTTTAGATAGATGGCACACAAACCAGAACTTGTGTAAAAAAGACAGCAGCAAGTGCAAGCATCGACGAGCAACAGGATGTTTTGACGATCGATTGGGGTCTAATTAAATTGCCCCGGCCACTTTAAATTGGCATTGGTTCAGATTTCGCTCCTGTTAACCAGAAAGTTCTCCCTAAAAAGAAAACTTGCTGTTAATTTACTCGTTATTACTCGTGGCTATGTACATGCATCATTATGTGACAGGAAACTTCAGAATGTTGTGAATGCACATGTGAATATGGATTAAAGGTAATCATGTTATAAAACACTTTCAGTTTCTTGCACAGACTGATTGTTTCACTTCCGAAGAACTTGATGCATCGCCTGGAGCCATTCTCAAAGTACCACTTACATGCATTTTTATCAATCACCAAATGATTTTGGATTGCTTTAAGGTGAACTAAGGGTGGGATGGTTGCTCAGTAGTTTGCATTGTCACCTCACAGCAAGAAAGTCGCTGGTTCAAGTCCCGACTGAGCCATGTTGGTTATAATATTTCTGAAGTGGTTTGCATGTGTTAAATTGTAAAAGTAGACTTTACTACATCACTACATCGTTCTTTTCTCAAACGATGCATCATACTATGATAGTTCAGCCACGAGTTACGTCGTTATTTGGGAAACGCACCCCAGGTCCACTGCGTAATGGTTGATCGGCAACACCTCCCTCTACCCTAAACCCAAACATAACAGTAGCATGGATGTTACTTTAGTGGGCGGTACAATGTTCACTACGTAGCGAGGACATAATCCGCCAAACAATCTATGGGAATAAATGTTGATTCATCAGTCTGAATCCAGCAGATCTAGAGTACCTATAGACACCATAAGTGTTCACAAGACATGTTTGTATATACATAGAAGCTAAAAGTAACGTAAAATTAGATGCATAGTTTATTGGAAGTTAAACAGTAATAGTGCAATCTGTTATGGTCAGCTATTTATTGTTGTAAGAATGCAAACTTGTCACCATTTGTTTAAATCAGGGGTGTCCAAATTCAGTCCTGGAGGGCCAGTGTCCTGCTGAGATTAGCTCCAACTTGCTTCAACACACCTGCCAGGAAATGTTTGTAGTATATCTAAGAGTTTGATTAGCTGTTTCAGTGGTGTTTAATTGGGGTTGGAGCTAAACTCTCCATGACACCGGCCATCCAGGACTGAGTTTGGATATCCTTGGTTTAAATCATAGGTCTCAAACTTGATTCCTGGAGGGCCACAGCTCTGCACAGTTTTGCTTCAACCCTAATCAAACACAGCTGATTCAACTAATCAAGGTGTTCAAAACTACTAGAGACTATTAAGCAGGTGTGAGTTGAAAAACAGTGCAGAGCTGCGGCCCTCCAGGAATTGAGACCATTGGTTTAAATCAAAAATAGCTCATCTTTGAGAATCACTTCAAGTCTACTGAAACCGCCAATCAGAGGTAACTGTAGACCACAGAATAAACTCAGTATCCTTAAAAATGCAGAAAACGTAAATAAATTTGATGTAAATGAATTAAATATGCAAATTTTGTTCACTTAAGCATGTATTACTGAAACCGAACATTACCAAAAACGTTGACAAAGTTTTTCACTTTTAGTGTGGACAGATTGCTTATCTAGGTTAGGCTGGTGTTATGACTGTTAGGCTTGATGTGTAAATTGGGTTACGAGCATTCCTGTATTACCGCAAATGGATATCGTAGCAGCCCTTTCCGAACTGCATCTCATTAGCTTTTACTGAAGTAGCGGTGTTATTCTATAACGAGTTTGGGCAAAACTTTCCCTCGAGCTTTCCAGATGATTACAAGCTGCGAGTGTAATGAAAAAAAAGGGAGAGAGAGACATTTTTCTTTAAAACATCTGTTGCAGTGACAACTTGTTTTTGATTGAGCTCATCCATTTCCATCGGCCCTCCCTTTCCCTTTCAGCAACCTTAAATGTGATGTGTCCTCAACCTCAAAACAACACTCCAGAAGCAAGGAAACAGCACGCCCCAGTGGCCGCATTAGTATTGCAGCTTCGAATGAATTAGTGCTTGATAGATGACACATGGAGCATTTACTGAAAGAGGCAGAGAGAGAGAGAAGGGGAGGGAGGAGGGAGGGAGAGAAAGTGAGATTGGCTTGCCTGCGGACTCATTTGGCAGGAATCGCTTTACTGGATGTGTCGTATATGACTGTGCAAAACACACACACACACATATCCAGACGCAGTGAGTGAAAGTAACAGAAGAGGCTGCTTGGGATCACTTTGCTGTGGAAAGTAGAGCAGGAAAGATTCCTTCATGGGAACTTCTTGGATTCTCTCTCAGGAGTAGTGGGATGGGGAACAAAGTCAGAAGATGTCTGCGTGACAGTGAGTGTTATTTGTCAAATCTGTTTTTTGTCAAATCTGTAAATCATAAATGGCTGATGTTTGAAGATTTTATTGAGAGATGTTGTGTGCTTGTGTCTTCCCGGCTGCCAGTGTGTTTCTTGGATCAGAAGGCTTCAGTGTACAGGTGTACTGGCATCTCAGTAAGTAGCTAGCTGGTGTTTAGTTGCTTTAGTAGACTGAGTGTGCATAACCAGATTACTTTAGATGCTAATATATAAGAGTGACTCACAAAAGGTTTACCTTTATCAGTATGAGTGTTTCTCAGTCGGTATGAGCGTTTGAGGGAAATACCAACTCATGATCTTAGCATCAGTCAAGCTACAGAAAACAGAAACTGAAACTCAAGAATATATAGATGTTTGTCAGAATGTGAGCTCACTAAACATTTTACTTTTCATTGCTAATAGGTTCTTTGGGGAATTCAGACCACTTTAAACCAAGTCTACTATTTTAAGAAATGCAAATGTGCAGTTTGAAACGATGTACAGTATTTAAATACAATTTCCTGCAGGGAATGATTGTTGAAAGACTGCTGAATTACAGTTTCCTTTTTTCATTTGGTCATAGACATAATTGTGTTTTATTCATTGTATTAGCTTGTCTTGTTGCATCTGCCCACGCTTTGACTTGGAATTGCTGTTGTAGGTGTGGCCAGGACGCACCTTGACCTATTATGTCCACCTGCCCACCTGTAAATCTTTATCGGCTTTATTACCACCTTTATCACCACCCACGCAGACACTATACTTGTTTTTGTACACTAGTCTTCTTTTATTTTACTGTTTCTTCATTTTCTAAAAAAAAAAACAAAACTGTGAAATGTATCTGTGACCAGCAACATAAAAATATTATATTCAGCTTCTTTAAACTTAGTAAGTTGCATTGTAATTTTAAAATAGTATTGAAGGAATCTGTGTATAAATATTCATGAGGGTCAACAAAATAAATGTAAGCTCTAACAACTGAATAGGGCCAATAATAAAGGCATAATGCTGAAATGAATTAATCAATCAATCAAATCATTGACACAGCCTTGTATTTTTGTGAACCAGTATGATTTTGGGTCACATTTTATTTTGATGGTCCATTGGTTGAATTTAAGTTACATTGCATCTACATGCCAACTAATTATCGTTAGATTATTAGTACAATGTTAGGTTGGGGTTGGGTTAGGGTTAGGGTAAGTTGACACGTACTTGCAAAGTTTCTTATAGTCAGCTAAATGTCTGTTGGAGGAGCAGTATCAGCAGATATTAAGCAGACAGTCTACTAATACTCAACTGGACCATCAAAATAAAGTGTTACCAGATTTTCCGTATAATATGGCTGGCAAAATATAAAAAAATAAAAAATATTTCGAAGAATGTTTGTGTCCATGCAATGGAAGTCTACAGAGCAGGAGCGCCAAAACTTTTCTTATAAAGAGCCATAAACCAAACTTGATTGAGGGCTGTGGGCCGAAGTTAAATATATCAAACTGTATTACATGAAATTTGCCATGGATAATTTTCTAATTTATTTGCATATTATCTAAAAATAACTAGAAAACGTTGTTTTAAAACATATTAAATAAAGATGCAGCATATATTTTTACATTTTATAATGAACTAATTATAGAAAAAAAAAAAACAATACTCTTTATAACAATGGAGTCCAATGCTGAATACACTAGTCGAGCTGCTCCTGCCTTGATTTGCTTGCCGATGTCTTGTGCATTGTCCCATATGTCAAATGACAGTATTTACCTTTTAAAAGTCATTTACAAAGTCAAAACATTTGAATTCCTTTACAACATTTAAATGAAACATTTCATTTTAGTGGGCTTTTTTTAGCTTCTCAAATAAACAAAGAAACAAACGGGGTACATTAAATTCGAAATGACGATCTCTGTCAAAGGCATTCACCCCAATCAACTCCCCATTATTCTCCCTCTCTTTTCAGATGGGATGGCGGGCCAAACCAAAGGTTACCATCGGCCAACTTTGGCCCCCAGGTACTACTTTTGGGCACCTCTACTATAGTGCCCCCAAAGGACCGCTTTGACTTCTATTGTATTTTTAGGCAAAATGTTGTTTACTTCAACACATCCAGTAATTTTTAAGAATTGTGTCAATCCGGTGAGATGTGTTTTAGACTATTCCTGGAAATGGTTAAAATACACCTGTATTTATAGTCACCCCACTCACCCCCCACCAGTGATCGGAATGACAAAAATGCATCTAAATACCCGGTGTAAACAAGTCATAACTTTACAGGAAGTAAATTAAGTGCGATCAAACTCTTAACAAGTAGGATGTCTTTAGTTTTTTACAGAGTAGGTTTATTCTCCAGCTAAACATACATGACAAGAAGTACAGCTCTTTTGTTTGTACAGGGTACATATGACAATGTACTTATGAAAGCATGTTTGCATATTTGCATATACAAGCTTTGTGTGCGTTTGCATCCACCAAGGCCCAATTCTGTCCATTGTGCTGATTCATTGTAGGAGGTTTTGAAAAGTTCATGCTCATTAGCAGCATGTTAACTCATATTTCAGCACTGCTAGGTGCCTTAATCACCAGCAGCTAATGAGACTTGTGCTGACGCAGACAGGTGATTTCACTGCCCTTGAAATATTCTAGGTCAGGCCTTAGTTTAATCAATGATAGTTTTAACATTGCAAGATCTGAAGGAAGTGTTGCGGGTCGGTGGTTATTCCATTCTATGATGTGTTTGAGTGTTTAAAACGAGTCGGACAAACGTGTCAAAAGATTCGGGAGGGAAGCAGACTCCCTCTCTCCTCCTCGGTCTCCACAGTAACAAGCCCGGGTCCCACTATTACAGTTACTCAGTGTTTGAGTGTCAGTGGAGTGTGTGACCGGGTCGACATTTAAACACTGCCATGATTCGTAGTATTCGGTGCCGAATGAGAATAAGCAAAGGGGACGGATATTTGTAAGTGTATGTGTGTGTTCGGGAAATCCAGTGGACAATTTTACTGTTCAGGAAACTGGCAGTGAGTATTGTTTAAGGTCATTGTGTTCCTTAACTTACTTAAGAGGGGAAAAAATTGATTGTTTCTGGGACATTATGATTACAACCCAGATTCAATCTGATAAAATAAAAGCACAGTCTGAGACATCAACAAGATCTTTAGAAGAATAATTTGTGGCTATTCATTCATTTTCCTCTGGCTTACTCCCTTATTTATCAGAGGACGCCACATCGAAAGGAACCACCAACTATTCTGACATATGTTTTACACAGCAGATGCCCTTTCAGCCGCAACCCAGTACTGGGAAACACACTCATACAATGGCCAATTTTGCTTATTCATTCACCTTTACAACTGGAGAAACTGGAGCACCCGGAGGCAACCCATGTGAACACAGGGAGAACATGCAAAATCCACATAGAAATGCCAACTGGCCCAGCTGGGACTCAAACTAGCGACCTTCTTGCTGTGAGACGACAGTGCTAACCACTGTGTTGCCAAATTTGCAGCTAGCTTCTGAACAAAAAAATCATAATAATAATTTAAAAGTGGACATTTCACCCAGAAATAAATGTCTTCCATACAAAAAGTTATTGGATTCTTCAACTTACATACATTTTGTGTTCCACAGAAGAAAGTTATATAGATTTGCGACAAAAATGGGTGTAGAAGATTTTTGGGTGAACTGTACCAGAAATTAAAAGTTTCCATTTACTCAGTATGTGTCATTGACTCAACCTTGTGTCATTTTGCCACCCAAAAGACTTACTTTCTTCTTGGGAAAACACAGAAAGATATGTTTGTGTACAAGTCTAGACATTAGCAAGGGAAAAGAAAAAGTTAGCAGGTGAAAAACAATTCTGATTTATAGAATCAGATCATCCAAAACTAAAGTAATAAATGTTCCACACAATACAATTCAGTTTCATTGTATTATAACTAAAGTCATTAAAGGGCACCTATGATGAAAATAATCTTTTGTAAGCTGTTTGGACAGAAGTGTGTGTAGGTATAATGTGTCCACAGTCACATTGGGGTGATATAAAGTCAATAAGTCTCTTTTTTAAATTTCCTGATGTTAAAATCGGATCCAAATCCCTCCCATTTCGAGGCCCACCGTTTCAATCACGGGTTGTGGACTTTCAATCAGGTTTATTTTGTACAATAACATAACGGATATCCATACAGCAGTGGATATTAATGTGTATTCTGTCACATTTGCCGTGCAATTTGCATTTGTGTGAACTTTGTAACGTTACATGTAATGTCTTAATTTTGACTATCAATAAAGTTTAGACTTTTCATTCCTTTAGGCAACCTGAACTATGGGTCCAACCTAAAATATGAGTGCTGTCTTGGTTAATGTGACCACTGTGAAACTTGGCTTCATGTCTCATAGTAACGTTGACACCGTGAACTCTGGGATTTTACACGCTTGTGTGCGCTTAAGGGGGTTTGTGTTATGAAGAAACCGGCACCAGTGCCAACAAGAGGATGAGAGCTAGAGTTTCTTTCCCTTTATAGGAGCGCCAGGTTTCTGATTTTCTTTCTAAAGGGAGTGTGCTTCCTTCTTCAGTCCTTATTTTTTATGTATGCGTGTGTGTGTGTGTGCATCTGTGTGATTGGGAGGGCTTACCGAGACACACCCTCTGTTATAGAAAGATCTTCATGTGATTTCTCTTTCTCTCTTTTACAGTACATCTGTATTGGTGTTCCCAGGGCAGGTGGATGGGGGCGATGGAAGGATGCCTGTTTGTTGTTAAATGCTGTGAATGAGGCCCATGGGATGAACGAGGTAAGGTGTAATCCTAAAATGACAGGTACTGCTGTTAGAAACTGTGACTTTGTTTGTCGATGTACAAACCTTTGTGTTTTATGTGAGCGTGGGAGAATTTCAAGAGAAGTCGAGTGTTTAGCTCTGTCCCAAAATGTGCTTACGTGAATAGAATTTCATAAATAGCTGATTGGAATTGTTTACATGGGCATCAGCTTGACTCTTCACATGAAGAAAGTAAGATGAAACTTCATTTGACGTTAGCATGTTGCTAAGCTAATGATACAAATAGTAAAATACGATATATTACGATACAAATGAACCAAAATCGGTTCATTTTAAGTTCAATATTTAATGTATTCCATTCATCGTGTACTAGATTTTTTGGGATGCAATGAGTTTGTTAGTGCATTGTGGGATTGGTGTATTTGCAAAGGATACTTGAGATGCATTAAATGCTGTTTTGCTAGACAGATTAGTAGGCTGTGCATCTATTTTGTGTCATTCGCAAAATACATTTGTGTGTGTGAGAGAAAGATGGACAGAAACTGAGAGCTGAAAGTACGTCAAAAGGAAGGTAACTCAATCTGGGCAGCTGTGAGCCATTCCGCTGCTGTGCCACGTCTCAGTGCATTGACGTAGAGAGAATACCTGCTCCGGTTGTGCGCTTTTGTGTGTGACAGCGGAACGGTGGAGGTTTAACAGCCAGCCAGGTCTAACATGAAGGTGAATAAAGCTGTAAAATAAAATGTCAGTGCAGGATAAAGCTGTAAGTCTGACGTATGTGCCAATGTTTCACGCCTCCTCTTCAACATGCTCCTGGGCAAACAGCGGTGAATGTGTGTGCGCAGACAAATCATGCCCCTGGGAAGATTTGAGAAAACATGTTTGGCGACGCGGAGTTGAGTAACTTTGAAGGAACTTAATTTGCCTTTCCTATTGAGCTGTGAGAAAGTGACAAGGCAGGATTACATCACGGCTATAGTGGCCAATGGTGGGGCTGAGCAAACACATGGGAGTGTGCGTGTGGTTTTATGAAACGTTTCTGGCATTGGCGTGCCTCCAGGGTTTGGCTTTGTATGTCAGGTAAGCCTCCTGAAAAAGCTGAATTACATGCATGTTTACTTTTGTTTGTCATTTTTATTAGCAGTTTTGTTTTAGCCAGTCACAGCAAGTCATTTGTTCACACCTGAAGTGAAAATACTGGTAATGCAACACTTTTACAACCACTGGGAACATGTACCTCTTTTCCGCCAGCATGAACCAGGTCTGATGTCACTGCATTATGTCTCATCTTTCTCAGCCAATGTGAAAAGGCCAAATACAAGAGCATCATCAACAATGCATTGCTATTAATGTTAATAACTTAACAAACTTATATTGGAATCCATGGTGTTCATGCAAGCCTTCAGAATTTCAACCCAGGCTCATTCTGATTACGTACCTCTATATACAGAGAGCAAAATACGTCCCAGGAGCTATTTTTTTGCAGTTATTGTTTTCGCGAATCCAGCAGAGGCCGCTGTGTATGCTTATTCAGATCTCAATTTTTTCCTGCGAGTGCTATTTGCGCCTGTTGTTCTCACGTAAATCCACCAGAGGCCACTGTCGACTGAAAGATTTACTGACTGACCAACCTTCCGATCCCCCAGCCTCCTCCTTCCCTAAACCCAACCAATAGTATTTTAAAAAGCACAAATTAACCTGCCCACCCCACCTTATTTCCCTAAACCCAACCGCATTGTTTTACAAAGCAACCCAGAAAAAGAAAAGCCCCCTGATTTTTACCACGCTTTCAGATTTTATCACATTCTCACGCTGTTATTCACTTGTTTTTTTTATTTTTGGCTTCTGTTATTGTCTTACCCGCGTGCCGGAAGTATTCTTCGCCATATTCAAACCCTGTTGTCGCGGTCAACTCCTATCTACATCACAAGTCCACCGACATACATAACAAGCTAACTGGACAAACTGGTAACAGCGAGAAAGCAGTCCATACAGAGCTAAGCAGTCAGCAAGATAATATATGGTCATACTATTTTCATTTTCTTATATTATACATTGCAGTATATTGAAGTAGTGCAGAAAAAAAACATCTTCTTGATGTGTTTGAGCATCAACGAGACATTGTTCAGCAGCCAATGAAGTCCACAGGTTGGCATTAAAGAAATTTGTGTAGGAATTAAAACTAGAACTTCTGACAATGAGTTTCAAGGATTGTTTTGATTACACTTTAAGTAACAATTCAAACCATTTACATTTACTATCGCTTATTACATGCCTATTATTAAGATAATAACTGTTTATTAGCACTTATAAAGTATGATCTTATATTACGTCCCAATACCTAAACCTAACTACTACCCTACTAACTATTAATAAGTAGCTAATTAGTAGTTTATTAAGCTAAAAGTCTTAGTTAATGATTTGTTAATAGAGTGAATTGATTATTAAAGTAAAGTGTGACTTAATTTTGTACCCATGAGATTAAATTGTGACTGGGGTTACTTAGTAGGCCCCCCCAAAATGAATCAGTTTTGATTTTACCAATTCAGGGCTCACAAAATCTGGTAGCCCAAAATTCTGGCGCTGTTGTTTTTTTAGGCAAAATCTATCTACACTATGTCCAGTGGGCTATCTAGATGAAAAAACAATAGCTTAGAGACTTCAGGCTACCAGATATTGTGAGCCCTGCCAATTGTTTAAATTGTTGTGTCTGGTTACAGCACACTGTCCGAGCGGTGTTCATTGAATCATTTCTCACGTGTTGAGGTCAGTAGGTAACAGAGTCAAGAAGGGTTTGGTTGGTTTGTGAATGGCCATATAAAAGCATGACATCATATTAGACTCTTTCAGAGCTACAAATAATATCCCAATTGAATCTCAAAGGCAGCCAAAAAATTTTTCTGTGTATTTTGTATGCAACAAAAATTCGGTCTGTAAATGTGTTTACGGTTTTACTCATATTTCATGTCCACAATAAAGGACTTTGCCCTTTCAAATTATAACCTAAAGGAAATGTTGATTTAACTTGTACATTATGTGCCAGTGGACAATGAAGTACACTGCAGTCCATGGTTGGCGTGATGCCCGGGCTTTCTTATGAAAGCTAGATTAATGTTTCCGCCTTGACATACTCTCTCTCTCTTTGGCCTGAGACTGTTAGGATTTTATTGAATGAATTAAATGGTTTTTTTTTCATCTCATAACTAGAGCACAACCCATCAATACCCTGCATTTACAATCATAAGCAACCTCTAATTAATCATTTATCAGTGGGGCAGATATTGAAAAACTGACTTGTTTTGTGGTGTTATTGATTGACGTCAGATCTGTAAAGTCATTGAAGCAAGACGTCATTTAGGGACTTGGCACTGAAAGAAATCATTCAGAGAGAGAGAGAGAGAGGAGTCTGAGGGGGAGGACTATTTGAAAACACAGAGGAGTCATCAGTCTAATGGTTAAAAGACAGGTTACAATTATCCTGAAAGAAATAACAGTGTAGGCGGTTGTTCTGTTTTATAGAGCATGTCTCTGATAGAGCGTATCCTTGGAAGATTTGGTTTCATCCTTGCATGGGACGTTATCAGGCGGTCATAATGTAACATGAGGTAGGTGGTAACCCAATTCACAAAAATACCCGGCAGTATAATCGTGTCAGAGCTGTTTTAGGGTTTGGAGCGCTCAGTGATGAGTTTACAGCTGGTGGTGGATTATGGGATTCACTTCTCTGTATTAATTGGCCATAATGCACACAAAGATGATTTGGAACTTGAATTTACTTAATTTTGATTTAAATAAATTTAGCAGGCAATGTGTTTTGGGAAATTCAATGTGCTTCAACCCTGGATCAGAAGTTAAATGGTTAAATCTATACTTATTTTATCTGGCTTTCTATCTGTCCATCCATACATCAATCTGTCCTTCAGTCAGTCTGGACATCCATCCATAATTTTTATTTATCACTCATCTATCCATTCATTGTATCCACTTATCCATGCATCATACCAATTTTTGCCCTTCTGTCCATCAGTTCATACATCAAAACATCATTTCCATGTATCTGTTCATCCATTCATCTGTCCTTCGGTCAATCCAACTCATCCAACTCCCATCCATCCATCCGTCCGTCCACATATTTGTCTTTTAAATCCAACCATACACTCATCAGTCCATCCATGTCCTTCAAAACTAGCTATTTACTCATCCATCGATCCATCCATCCATTCATTCATTTGTCCTTCAAATCCAACCATCCACTCATCAGTCCATCCATCAGTCTATCAATCCATCTATTTACTCATTTGTCCTTCAAATCCAACCATCCACTCATCTGTCCGTCCATCCATCCATCCATCAATCCATCCATCCATTTATCCTTCAAATCCAACCATCCACTCATCTGTCCATCCATCCATCCATCCATCCATCAATCCATCCATCCATTTATCCTTCAAATCCAACCATCCACTCATCTGTCCGTCCATCCATCCATCCATCCATCAATCCATCCATCCATTTATCCTTCAAATCCAACCATCTACTCATCTGTCCGTCCATCCATCCAACCGTCCATCCATCCATCCATCCGTCCTTCAAATCCAACCATCCATCCATCCATCAATCCCACCATCCATTCATTCATTTGTCCTTCAAATCCAACCATCCACTCATCTGTCCGTCCATCCATCCATCCACTCATTTGTCCTTCAAATCCAACCAACCATCCATCCATCCATCCATTTACTGTATCTATTTATTTCTCCATCTCACCATCTATCTGTCTGTCCGTCCATCAACTTTCAAACTTTGCTTTGTTTAAAACAACGCTTTCTCAAACCATTAATAAAAGTTTGTTTCAACCCTTCACAAATGTTGAATCCATTCCCCTGCTTGTAACCTCACAGGAAACCCAGGCCCATCATGAGATCCAACCCTGTTTCAAAAGACAAAGGACATTGTGAATGTGAAAAAACTATTAGGTCTACTATAACTACGAATTATTAGTCATTAAATACATAAGCAGTCATTGATTTGCTTTGGTTTTTACACACACACACACACACACACACACACACACACACACACACACACACACACACACACACACACACACACACACACACACACACACACACACAATAAATAGCTGTGTTTTCTCACCTCGCACAGTGCAATTCCCAATAGAGGGTTTCTGTTGTGTGCGGTGGACTGTAACGTCACCCGAGCCCCACTCTGGGTTTCTGGGAATGCGAGTCACGTTTACTGTAATTTTTCTTTTTTTTTCCTCCAGCACTTCAGTTTTGGGAAGTAGCCTTGGCTCCGAGCCCTCTGTTAAGAGATCTCCGCTTTATGACTCGCTGCTGTGGTTAGCTGGAAGTCTGACCCTGTGCCTCTGACAAGCTATCAAAGCAAAGACTGTGTGAACAACACACAGGCGACTGCGGCGGTGTTATTTTTCCTTTTGCTGTTAATCGCTGCCGAGATGGACTCCCTGACAGATGATCTGATTTAGGGTCTGTTTGCGGCGTGAGTCAGAGGAAGTGCACTTCAACGCAAGTGCAGTGAAATGAAGAACAAATGTGTTACACTGTAAACCCAGGGAGAGGGGGGAACAGACATCCCTAAGGATCGCGGAGGGAGCGGGGAGATACGTGAGCCGTAGCCTTTGGCTAGACGTGA
This sequence comes from Danio aesculapii, assembly GCF_903798145.1. NCBI lineage: Eukaryota > Metazoa > Chordata > Actinopteri > Cypriniformes > Danionidae > Danio > Danio aesculapii. The sequence goes on from NC_079438.1 coordinate 47,610,126, forward strand.
GTCAGTTAAGACTCATGGTTCTTATTCAATTATGCATACAGTACAGTTATATTAGGGCCTAGGAGACTTCCAAGAAGCTATTCCCTCACAGACAGGAATGTGTCATTTCTCGGAAATCGGTGTTAGGTCAAATATAAATGTGATGATCATTACACATCGTGTTGAGTTCTGGGGTGGAGAGGTTTAAACTCACGACTGGTAATTGGAAGGTTGCTGGTTCAATTGCAGGAAAGTCTCAGACATCATGCTTCTGCCCCTGAGCTGTTTAGATGGTTAGTTTTTACAAAAAAGGAAATCCGTCATCATTTAATGATATCACTGCAAACATCAAACACACAGAGATGTTGAGCTTTTTTGTGTGTAATCAGAAAAATTGTAAACGGAAGCTTATCTTGTAATTTTTTCCTTTGAATTGTGAGATTGTGTCTGCAAACTTATGGGAGAAATTGGCTTACGCAGAGTTAGAAACAGCATTGTTTACATCCTTTTAACTCTATATAGGTTTAGCGCTATACTGGCTATTTTCAAAGATCCTGGTCATATGTTCACTTGCAAAACTGGCAAGGAGTATAAGGAATAAGATATTCAATGTAGGGCTGGGCGGTATGGCAAAAATGCAGTCTCTAAAATTATTTTCCATACTGAACGATAACGATATATAGTTCATGATATACGAGTTGTTAATGCTTCCAGACTTAAAAGAGTACAACAACAATCCTAAAGCCACAAAAATTAGAGGGTTCATTAAATGGCATAACATATTTTCGGATAATAAATTTTCAGTGGTCAAAATTTTGGTTTATCTCTGATATCAACAAGCTTCTAGATTCCCTATGTTGCACATTTCTGCTGTGGGATTGGATCAATATAGAGTAAAAAAGTCCAGAGCTAATCATTGTTATAGACATAAATTTTATGTATTTATATCGTTTATCGGACCAGCCCTAATCCAATATATCAATTTCTGTGATCCATTAGAACATTCCTCGGGTTTTAACTTTGTTAAAATAATATTGCACCCTTTTTAAACTTCTAAAGACTTTGCATTTATTTTTCCCTCCTCATTTTACCACTGCTATAGCATTCATTAGCCTTTAGCACTACACTGGCTACTTTAAAGGCCAGTGTGATGTGTTCAATTGTGAAACCTCTAATGATTTTTACATATTTTTATGTACTTGGAATAAGACAAGTACTTTTTACGTTTTACAATTCCTAATGAACTGCTAGTTAACCCTCCCCCAGAGAAAAAAAAAGATTAAATCAGAATTGAGTGATTTAATAAACAGGGTTAATGTTATAATCTAATAAGAACAGTTTTTTGGCATAATTAATCTTGCAAATACCAGTAAATTGACTAGTAAACCTTGTAGCATGAGTCATTTTAAACACCCTCCCATAAACTTTGCATCCAACAGGTGAAATTCAAGCTAATGCATTTATAATAAGATCATCCTCAAAAATAACTGTGACTTGCTCATTTTTTCACTGCGCATCTCCTGACTGACAAATAAGGGTTTCTACTGGCCTAAGCTGGAAAATCTGTTCCCTAATTTAATTAAATAAATATGCAAAACTGTTCCAGTCTGAGTCTACAATTAAATAAGATGACATAAAATCTCATTTCAGTTTATGACCCCTTTACAGGGATAGTACACCCAAAATTCTGTCATCTTTTACTCACCCTTTATGTGTCATAAACCTGTTTGAGTTTCTTTCTGTTGGAAATTGGTAGCCATTGACTTCCATAATATTTTCTTTTTCAACTATGAAAGTTAATGAATACTGGTTTCCAAAATTTTTTCAAAATATCTTCTTTTGTTTTCAACAGAAAAAAGGAACTATTTAGAACAATAAAGGTTGAGAAAATGATGACAGATATACATTTTTGGGATGAACTATCCCTTTAAGCTCTGCATCAGCGAGTTTGTATGTGAAAGCAGGTAATGGTGGTGTTGAGGTTATCAGTGAGAGCGGACATGCGTAATAAGCTGCACACTGCGGCGAAGAAATGTAAAATTACTGATCTGCGCAGTGGTGTTTCTGTTGGCAAGGCCATTCCAGATGAGTGCGGGCTGGGTTTCCCAGGAGCGCTTCTCAGAACAGCTCATTTAGATTAAGACGTCCTGGGAATTTGTAGTTGCAGGTCATTGCAATTTTCTTCATCCTTTGTTAAAAGCATTCGGTAAAAACACATATTTGTCAGGTGGTGCTATACATATTAAAGTGGCATAAAATAATCCAAGCACAGTGTTGTGAGGGATAATAAACATGCTGTGTTTAGCATGACTCTAGTTAGCATCACTTCTTTCAATGCTAAAGCTAAAGTCAGTCTGTTTATGATAACATGAGTGGATAACCTTTCGGTAAAAACACATATTTGTCAGGTGGTGCTATACACATTAAAGTGGCATAAAACTATACAAGCACAGTGTTATAAGAGATAATAAACAGGCTGTGCTTAGCATGATTCAGGTTAGCTTCATTGCCTTCTATGCTAAAGCTAAAGTCATGTTTATTTATGATAACATGAGTGAATAAACTTGTCCTTTTGGTAAAAACACATATTTGTCAGGTGGTGCTAAACATTAAAGTGGCATCACAAAACTATCCAAGCACAGTGTTGTGATGAATAATAAACAAGTCTGTGTTTAGCATGACTCAGGTTAACATCACTTCCTTTAATGCTAAAGCTAAAGCTGTGTTTGTTTGTGATCGGATAAACTTGTTCTTTTGGTAAAAACATGTATTTGTGAGGTGGTGCGATATATTAAAGTGGCATAAAATTACCCAAGCACAGTGTTGTATGGAATAATAAACAGGCTTTGTTTAGCATGTCTTAGGTTAGCATCACTTCCTTCAATGCTAAAGTGGTGTTTGTTTATTATAGATCGCATGAGCGGATAAACTTGTCCTTTCTAGCACAGTTCCTGGAAACTCTCAATTATCTTTTCTCTCCCTGCCTTATTTTTCTGTCATTTGGTCATGTTTTTGTAGGGTATTTACTTAGGCTCTAAATTTGGCCCACCCGTCTGATAGGGTTGTTAAAGGTTGTTTATCTGTTTTTGCCCAGAAACGAACATTCTCCTGCGGCTGTGTCACACAGCGCGTGTACAAGTGGGCCAAAGTTCAGCCTCTTCCTGTAAATAGATCAAAAGAAACAGCCAGATGTCTGAAATTCCCCACCAAATGTCCAAGAATTCCTGAGGACTCGCACCGAGAGCATGCTTTAGGCCGATGTGCTGCCAGAACGGCTGTGGATGGTGCCAAGAGACAGAGAGGGAAAAACATTTTGGTGTGTTATGAAAGAAACGCGTTGCGTTATGTACAGCTGTGTGTGGGCGCCGTTTGCTTATGTGTTTATGTACAAATACTGCATCTATAAAAATATATTCATGGGGGGTCTAAAAGCGCATACAGATCTGTAAATTATTAAATCATTCTTGTTTAAAGTCCGCATGAACTGGAAGTTGCTGAGACTTTTATTTGAGTATGACAATGTACTTCCAACTAAAACTGAATATTGAGTAGGGGGCGGGGCTTTCTTTTTGTGCATCATTCAATTGTTATTCATTCACATAAATTTAAAATGATTTCGAGGCGGAGGTGGAGGGAAAGGGAAAGAGAGATAGAAAGAGAGAGATCTCAGGTCTGGTGGGAGCAAATTGTGGTGACCGACCACTTTCCTCCTCCATGTTCCCTCTGTTGTTGTTGTTTACTGCGTCGGTGTCTCCATACATGCTCTTCCTTCAACGTCATTAAACCACGGAGAATTTCCACATTGTTGCAAGTTTAATGACGTACAAAACGGAATGCCTCAATAAATCCGATCTGCCTGTTTACATGATAGTCGCATGGTCACATATCCCATTTATATCTGATTTATTTCCACATTTGAACGAGGCCTGAAACCGATCTCTAAATGTCCGAATGCATGTGTTTTTTTCGTGTTTACATGGTCATGGAACAAATGCGATCTGCGTCACACATGAGCAAAAAAAATTGAAATTGGGTCACATTTAACTGGCTGTGTAAACGGGGCCAAACTGACATCAACAGAGAATTACAGCCAATCCAAACGTGGAATTAAATGGTCAGACTTTGATTCAGGATTATTACACAATAATTTTTTATTCAGATTAAGTTAAACTGATTAATTGTTCACCTAAAGACTAAAGGCTGACTTATACTTCTGCGTCAAG